>NW_012144967.1:10431625-10465201 GCF_000956105.1 Propithecus coquereli
ATTTTTTAGTAACAGTTTTATTGAGATATAATTCACATACCATAGAGTTCATATTTTTAAAGTTTACAGCTCAGGTTTTTAGTATATTAATATTGTAAAAACTACTTAGATAGCTAAACTATTCGGGTAGTTGTGCAAAAACCATCACTAATTCCAAAACTTTTTCATTACCCATAAAAGAAACCCTATATCTATTAGTACTTCCCACCTAATCCTCCATATAACTTCTCCCCAGCCCAGGCAACCACTATTGTACTCTCTGTCTTTATAGACTTGCCTATTCTGTATATTTCATATAAATGGAATCATAAAATATGTGTCCTGTTTCTGGCTTCTTTCACTTAACATAAATAATATACTCAAGATTCATCCATGTGATAACATGTATCAGAACTCTATTCCTTTTTATGGACAAATAAGATTCTATTGCATTGATATTGATCTTTTGTTCTCCCTTTTCTTAGCTATGACTAATGCTGCTATGAACATTTGTGTACAGGGTTTTTTTGTTTGGTTGGTTGGTTGGGTTTTTTTTTGTACATGTTTTCAATTCTCTTAGGTATATATTTAGGAGGGGAATTGCTGGGTCAAACTGTAGCTCCATTTAACTTTCTGAGAAACTGTGGGCTGTTTTCCAAAGCAGATGTACCATTTTACACTCCTACCAGTTTTTTCCACATCCTTGTCAACTCTTGTTATTTTCTATTTTTTGTTTGTTTGATTTGGTTTTCATTTGCATTTCTCCAATGTGTTGAGCAAGTTTTCATGTGCTTGTTGGCCATTTGTATATTTTCTTTGAAGAAATGTCTGTTCAAATGTTTTCTTCATTTTTCAATTGGTTATTTGTCTTTTTATTGTTGAATTGTACCAGTTTTTTTTTTTTTTTTATTCCAGGGTTTTACAGGGATTCCCATGTTTTGGTTACATAATTTGCTTTTGTACAGTTTGAGTCAAAGTTATAAGTGTGCCCTTCACCCAGTTAGTGTGCATTGTATCCATGAGGTGTGAATTTACTTTATAAAAAAGGCACTTGCTCTCAAATATTTATAGCAGCACAATTCACAATTGCAAAGATATGGAAACAACCCAAATGCCCATCAATACATGAGTGGATTAATAAAATGTGGTATGTGTATACCACGGAGCACTGCTAAGCCATAACAAAAAAAATGGTGATCTAGTATCTTTTGTAACAACCTGGTTGGAACTGGAGATCATTCTTCTTAGTGAAGTATCGCAATAATGTAAAAACAAACACCACATGTACTTGATACTAAATTGGAACTAATTGATCAAGATTATATTTTAAATTTTTATGTTTTAAATTTTTTCTCTTTTTTAATTTATTTTTTATTTATTTTAAATTTCAGAATATTACAGGATACAAACACTTTGGTTACATATATTGCATTTGCACCACCCGAGTCAGAGCTATAAGCATGTCCATTCCCCAGAAAGTGTGCACTGCACCCATCAGGTGTGGATTTACCCATCCCCTATCCCCCCCTCCCACCTGCCTGACACCCGATGAATGTTACTTCCATATGTGCACATAAGTGTTGATCAGTTAGTGCCAATTTAATGGTGAGTAAATGCGGTGCTTGTTCTTCCACTTCTATAATGCAGTTCTAATAAAAAATGAAGCCTTGCCTGAGTCCAAAGCCTTGGAGGAGAGACTGTAAGGCTAAGTGCGGAGGAAGTATTTTTGCTCAGACCATGCTTGCAGTTTAGAGCCTCTCATGAGCTCACAGTCTCTGACGCTTACCTTGACCACACTTCCTTATTGCAGGTTTAGTGGGCTTTCTACTGGCTGTTGGCTTTAGTGAGGTGAAGTGGGCACCAAGGAGAGGGTGGTAGGGAAGCAGGAGCTGGGACAACTGCCGCCTTTCCTGCCTGACTTCATAAACCTCACAGTAGGGGCTCTGAAGTAGGGGCTTTTTCCTCTTTAATATCTTTGCTCATGATGTTTGCCCTGCCTCTGTGCCCTTCCCTTTAAGCTTTCTCTGTCACACTCATCCTCAGCCTTCAGGGGACGGTTTCTCAAACCTTTTCTGCACCAGTCTTCCGTCTGCCTGCTCTACACGTAAAGGTAGTTATTTGCACGATGGCTCCTCACCCCTATCCATCTCCCACTCCTTCACGGTGGAGGCCATGCCCTTCTCCAAGTCCCCCACCTCCTTACCTAGTCCCCAACAATCCCCGAATACCCAGGGGATTACAGTTTTCTCAGCTCTTTTTCCTGAAGACAGTAAGAGAATAAATCATCAGGAAACATGCCAAAGCCTTTTCCTCAAGCCCCAGAAGTGTTTGGATCAAGTAGTGGAAGAGCTCACAGGTTGTGATAAGCACGATTTGATCGTTTGTGACAGGCAGCTCTTCTTCAACACCCACTGGATGTACCCAAGCTGCTTTCAGCTCCTCTTCTCTTTGAGGGGTTTCTGAACGTCTCTGTGTCAATCCAGAGCCTTACTGTCTGGGAGGGAATCTTGTCTGAAACACCATCTCTTTGCAGAGGTGTCTGTTAGTTCTCAATTCACAGGGATTTGGTTGTTGTCCATGGTCACCCTACCTTTGTCTGAACCTAAAACACAGACAACCACCCTTAGACCTGAGTGCTAAATTTGCTGTGGCTGTGGGCATACAGCATGGGTTGTCTGGCTCCTTTTTTGAGGTATAAGTCTTGCTTCCACTTTCCATTTCTTATGGCTTTCTACTGCCTCTTCCACCCCCAGATGACAGTGTCCCTCTACTCCGAATAATCCCTCCACTAGGGCCAAGCTAAGAAACTCTCAGCACCTTACACACAGGAGATGCTTGAGCAGTTTATGAAATAGAGTTGACTTGAACACTGTGTTAGCAGTGTGGGAAGAACGTATTGTTTTGTTCAGGGAAAATGATCTGGCTGGTTGCATAGTTATCAACAGCTGTCCTTCGATGTGATACAATGAGTTTGAAGAGAAGTCCTTTGACTTTTCAGGATGCAGTGAAGTCATCTAGTTTATTAAAATTAATACATCTGCTTCTCCCTTAAGGAAATGATTATGTGACTGGCCCTTGATTTCTCTGGGGTAGAAACAAAGATCAAATCACCTGGTCTTCAAGCAGTATGTGTACCCCGTCCCACCATCTGTGCATTTCCTCACTCTCACTGTATTGCATGTGACACAGAGGTCAACTTCCATGATGTGGTTTTTAATCTAGAGCATACAAGTGCTAGATTCCAGACAATAAATAAACCCCAAAGCTGCTTCCAAAGAAAGTGCCTTCTAGTTCTGCGCCAGTGCCCACATAGGACTCTGATGGTGACAGCCTGTCAGCCTGTTGTCTTTAAAATACCCATCTTGGCCAGCCTGGCCTCTAGGGCCAGTCTGAGTATCTGGGCAGGTGGAACCACAGAGGATTTATAACAGCATCATAGAGCTGGAAGAAACCTGAGATGTAAACTAATTGAGGGTTTTTTCAAATATCTTCTTAAAAGTAGTACCCATTGTCTAAATTGTCACTTAGACCCATTGTCTAAATGAAATATGGGTTGAATATCCCTTATCTAAAATGTTTGGGACCAGAATTGTTGCAGAGTTTGGATTATTTTGGATTTTGGAATATTTGCATATACATAATGAGATATCTTGGGGTTGGGACTCAAGTCCAAACACAAAATTCATTTATGTTTCATATACACCATATACACATAGCCTGAAGGTAATTTTGTACAAAATTTTTAGTAATTTTTTGAATGAAACAAAGTTTGTGCACAGTAAACCATCAGAAAGCAAAGGTTTCAGGTGTGGAATTTTCCACTCATGGCATCATGTTGGTGCTCAAAAAGTTCCAGATTTTGGAGCATTTCTGATTTTGGATGTTTGGATTAGGGATGTTCAATCTCTATTTAGCAGAAAATAAATACAGAGAATGGACCTGCAAAGAGATGCTCTATTTAAATATCCATCTTCCTTCCCCTAAACCCTTTGGTGGCCCCAAAGCCTGTCTGCCATATCCTAGTGGTCTTTAGACCATACAGTGAAAAGTCCTGACGTGGCCTAACACTCTCATTGTAAATTGCAGGTGTCATTAAGGAGTTTCCATCATATGCTTGCAAACATGAGAATTACTGTATTATTCTTGGCCCTCAATTCCCAGGCTGTCTGGAGTAGAAGACTCCTGTTTTGTTTGTTTGTTTTATTCTTTTTCATTTAACTGAAACTCAGCCCAGTCCAATGAGGTCAAAGTTTAACTCAGCTAGAAATATATTGTTCACTATCCGTTTCGTAATCTCAATATCAAGGCTTTTACCCACCTTTGTACTTTACCCGCTTCCCTGGGTCTCTCTTTATTTTTCTGAGTATCTCAGCCCCTAGATGCAGAAAGTAAGTGAAGTCCCCTTAAGTGAGTTATGGCCCCTGGAAGGAGACAGTGGGTTGCATGGCTGGGTTATAGTCACTTCCTAACACAGTCCTGTCCCCCAGCACTGGAGATACTGACTAGGGGAGACAACTGCCCACATTCTCAGTCTTGTTCAGTCTAATGTGTTGTGGTAATTAACTCAGCTGATTTGATGGTCTCAGGGTTTGTGTGTGTGTGCGAGTGTGCGAGTGTGTGTGTGTGTGTGTGTGTATGATATGAGCATTTGGCTTTACCAAGGCCCTTGGAACAGAAGACCCCAGGTCAGGGGACATCTCCTCGCTTTTAATAGTAGCACCTGCTACCAACCCCTTCCAGAAGCATATCTCATTACTTGGTCAAGAGGCCTCTGAAGAGCCCCGTGCCTCTTTTCTCTTATGTAACTTCAATGCTCACTCATCTGTGGATGAGAATCAGCTAGGCCCCTCCCCATAGCCTCCTGGAGCCACCTAGCCATGATGTGGAGAGTGTGCTACCACCTTCTCCCTAGACACACAATCCTAAAGTCTTTCATCCCGAGCATAGGGGGACAGATTACAGTTGTTGAAACTCCTGTCTCCATACATCTCCACAAGAGTATCATCGAAGGTGGGATGTGGCTGGAGGAAAGAATATTTAAAGAATAACAAAGTCTTCAAATCTTCTCTCCCCAAGAAACTGATGCACTTCTACCTTACTTATTTATTTTTTTCCCAGACAGGGTCTCACTGTGTTGCCCAGGCTGGAATGCAGGGGCTGTTCACAGCTGTGATTATAGCACTACAACCTCAAACCCCTGGACTCAAACGAGAGCCTCCTCTTTCAGCCTCTCAAGTAGCTGGGACCACAGGCATGGGCCACCACACACAGTTCTATCTTGCTTTTAAAGTCTTCTCTTCCAATAGAAATATTTCTAGGCAAACAGTAATTCTTCATGTAATTTTTATTCACTTGACTACTTGGCATGATGCCTTCAATTTACTATGTTGAGAACTTCTCATGTATTCAACATTATGTAAGATCTGACTGCCCTGGACAGGGCTTCAAGGTAATACCATTTTGTTAGGCTCATTAGAACCTACACCATCACCTAAATATTGACTCTGAGAACACAAAGATTATCTTCTGTCACTAAAATGATCTATATAAGATTATTTTCCAGAATCAAACAGCTTGTCCCCCACACCCACTAAATTACTTCAATTATATCCCAAGGGTGTATTCTTTCTCCTGTCCAAACAGACAGTGGATAGTGACTCACCGTGGAAACAATGACAAATACTTTACAGACTAATTTGGATGGGAAGATGCAAACCTCCTTTTGCAGAGACTGTTAAATGACGGAGGCCAGAGAAGGAGCAGTGTAGACACAGAGAGACAAGGGAGGTAAGACTGTAAGGACAAGATGAACCTCTGTCTTTGAGGGAAAGGATCACAAGCACCAGGACGCTGCCTCATTGCAGACAGCTCCCCCTCACTGCCCTCCAGGGGAGCCCGTAGGCCAACAACAGCCAACCTATTACTCACAAAATGTCCAGTCTGAGATGATGCTCACCTGTGCTCCAGAGAACATAACCAAGTGTTAACCCTAACCAACTCTCTTCCCAGGAATAACCAAAGATATGATGGTCTGGACAAATGGAAGCCTCCACCGCCCGCCCCATGTGGAAAAATAAACTTGGTTTTGAATGTCTTCTTTGGAGATAGTAGCACTAAAGCAAAGCTCAAGACTTACCTCAACACCAACAAACCACACAGAATTTGCCTAAAATATTCTGCTGAGCCAAGAGGTTGGAGGAGGACACCATCAAGCTACATATTAACTAGTTTCATGTCATAGTTAATCACACTAATGGTGTAGAAAT
Organism: Propithecus coquereli; assembly: GCF_000956105.1. Lineage (NCBI taxonomy): Eukaryota > Metazoa > Chordata > Mammalia > Primates > Indriidae > Propithecus > Propithecus coquereli. The sequence goes on from NW_012144967.1 coordinate 10,437,871, forward strand.
CAGCCAATGCCATGGGAAAGCACTAATTCAAATGAGTCAATTCAATTAGTACTCAGTGCAGAAATTGCTTAGGTGTAGTAATGGGGGAGGCAGTTCAACAGCCCTGCTTCCTGCTCATCTCTCAGCGCCAGGTAACCAAGTCTTTTAGAGCCTTGGTGTGTTAGTGCTTCTTTCCTATCCTGCAGGCTGTGAAAAACATTCCCCCTGGGACCCATCTGGATAGAACCAAGAATTAGATTCATCCTCTTTAACTAAATGGAAACTGAGCCAACAGAATACTGGATTTACACTTCAGCTGAGTACAAGGTTGTCAATCACACTGTGCCCTGTGGCAAGGGTGGGACTGTTGTGTGAAGGCTCCTGAGATGACAGAAGAAATGATAAAACTACACTGGTCAGGTGTCTTCCCAGGCAGTCTGTGTCTGTGCTGTTCTTTAAAGGCTGCAAGCCCTTTCATTACCATTCTTCTGCCCATCAGGTTAGATCACATAAAGGAGCAGTTTTCTTCTATCCAATGGACATGTGAGCAAATTGAAGCAACCAAAGATGAAATTGACGATTTGATTAGCTTTAATCTATTTCCCAAAGTAAGTCGGTGGCAGTGCTCCAATCTAGGGAACTTCTTGGGACAGACTAAGTCTGTAAAACGGTTGCTCTATGGATCAACTACAAATACACAATGGAAATTAGGATGGAACAAGCCCTAAGGAATTTAACTCCATCAGCTTCCTAGCCCCAAAGAAATGAAGGTTTATTCCACCCCTATAAAGTCCAGAAAGTTTAAGTGGCTTGGCCAAAATTACATTGTTAGTATGTGGTAGGAAGTTAAAGGGGGAGCATATTTAGTCTTGAACTTCTGCCTCTTATTAAGCTCTCTTTCTACCATTTCAGACAAAAATGGACAGGAAATCAACAGTTCTAACATGTACATCTTCCTCTGGGCTATGTGAGAGAATAGGTTGAATATTTTCCCTGAGCATGAAGAAAGTAAAAAGTCAAGATTGGATGATTGGATTCTATTGTAATTGGCTCCATGAACAAACACAAAATGACAACTCCCACATATGTTTTACTTGTAGCTTTTTCATGCTTTGAATTCCCAGGCTTGTAGCACTCAATGATCATGACATTATAATCTTTCTGTTTAACTAACCCTTTTACCTTTTGAGTTATCTCCCAGAAACAGCAGGCCATTTGCAGGATAACCATGCCAAGACTCACCGTCCATCACCAACCTATGACTTCTGAATTAGACCTCCTGCACATGTTGCTTTCAACATATCCTGCCCCGATACACAGAGCCACCTTCATGAAGCTCACATAAAAACCCCCTACCCTCAGTTGGCCAGAGAGATGGATTTGAAGCATTTCTCCCATCTCCCAGGTGATGTCATCTGTAATAAATTACTATTCTTCCTTGGCAATCCTCATTGTCTCAGTAGTCAACTTTCTGTGTGGTGAATAATCGGACCTATGCCAGACCCCCCTTGTAGGTTTGGTAACACTATGAGGTGACTCCTTTCTCTAGAATGTCAGTGAAATAAGAAGAGGTCAGCAGCATCACAAGAGAAATATTCTGAAGAAACAGGATAAAATGAGATTATGTCTCAGAATGGCCTCCAAGGAAACAGTGTTAAAGCCAGGTTTTTCAATGGAGTTTTATTCTTCAGCTTGGGAATTGACTTAATTAATTATGAAAGCCAAGTTCCATGATCTTCTTTCTGCAAGCTGGAGAACCAGGAAAGCCATTGGTGTGATTCAGTCTGAGACTGAAGGCCCAAGAACCAGAGTAGCCAATGGTGTAAATTCTGGTCCAAGTCCAAAGGCCTAAGAACTGGAAGTGCCAATGTCTTAGGGCAGGAAGAGAGGATTTACCAGGTCAAACAGAAACAGTGAATTTTCCCTGCCTTTGGTTTTTTTGTTCTATTCTAGCCCTCAAGGGATTAGATGGTGCCCACCCACATAGGTGAGGGAGTATCTTCTAAACCCAATCTACTGATTCAAATTCTAATGTTTTCCATAAATAGCCTCACAAACACATGCAGAAGTAATGTTTTACCAGCTAACTAGGTATCTCTTTGCCCAGTCAAGTTGATACATAAAATTAACCATCACAAATAGCAATATTTGTGAAATACATGTGAATATCACTGAAAAGGCAACAACTTGAGCAAAGGTGAGAAGCAAGTGAATGAGTGAGCCAGGCAGCTTACTCTCAGGGAGGAGAGTGGTCTTGGCTGGAGCACTGGTAAGTTCAAGTGAGGGGAAAGGGTAAGAGAGGAGTCAGAGGCCATGGGGTCAGGGAGATCCTGTGGGGTCATGGAGCCATGGAAAGTCTTTGGATTTTATTATGAGTCAGGTGGGCATCTCTAAGCAGAGAAGGGACTTTGGCTTCTGTGTTGAACATGATCGAAAGGGGGGATAAGGGCAGAACTGAAATACAAATTCTGGATATCTTGCCCTATATTTCTGTGTAACAGAAGAGCCCAGAATGTCCGTGGGTTTAGCTTTCAGTGTTTGATGATTCTTTCGGTCACTGGAACTGACTCCTTACACCCCATTCTTCTCTCCTCCCTCAGGCCAGTGAATGAGGGTGAATGAGCTCTGGGTTGCCCAGCTCCTTTGGTCAGATGATGCTCTTTCTCTTCTCTTGTTCCATAAAGACTTGCACATAGGTGACAAAGTACAAAGAATGTTCACTAAGGACAGGAGGTGCCCATGAATGTCACTGAAGTTACCAGAACTTTCTATAATAGATGAGCTGTTTCTGCCTATCTGAAAGGGAACAGATCAATGGGGCTGTATGACCTGGGGCACTCCCTTAGCTTCCTTGTGGTGACTCATAGCATACACAATGTTTGCACTCCACAAAGGTTAATTTAAAAGAAATTTGGTGAGAAAAACAATAACAACCCTAACAGATCCACTCATTCATTCATTTTCCCTTGAGTGTTTATTAAGCGTCCACTGTATCCTATGCAGTGTTCTGAGCAGGGACACAGCAATGAATAATACAAGCAGGATCTGTCCTAGTGGAGGAGTAGAGAAAGAGTACACAAACAATAAGATCATTTTAAATTCCATTATGAAAAAAAAACAAATAGTACATCAAGGCCTTAGGACATTGTCTGGGGTGCAAAGTGAAGGCAGCATTAGAAAACATCATCTGGCTCAGTCTCTTAAAGCAGATGGTGTTTGGGATCAAACCGGAATGCCAAGAAAAAACAGACTTGCAAAGATCTGCAGTGAGGCAGCAGGTGTAGTTGCCCTGAGTGGCCACACTCAGCTATAGTAGTTAATAATTCCAGAAACAAGACTGCCATGGATAGACACATGGAGGCTAAAGAAACCACAAGTGGCAAGTGAGATAGCAAATATACCCAGTCAGTCCTCTGAGCAATCCTATATGGACATTCAGTTTGTGGTGGTCACCTTAGCACTGCACTCTCTGAATTGCCCTGACAGCTGCCATTCTCCTGAGGGCCTGGGACATCATGCATTGACCCTTTGGACTGCCCCTTCCATCTTCCCCAAAGTCCCAGCCTCCGGGGTCTCTGCTATTCCAGGTCCAGCCACCACAGTCACCCTCTGCTCTGGGAAACACCACAGACCATTGCCAGTCTCTTTTCGAGCATAAGGCTCCAGACGTGCAGTGTGAGAGTGTGAGAGCTGGTGGTTCTAGCTCTGACAGCACAGGAGAGTTCCCAGCCTCCAGGCTCCATCTCCTCGTATCCTCTGAGATGAGGTGACCTTTGAGAATACAGAAGAGAGGGAATATTGATGCATTCTTTATCTGCCACTGCAGACAAAGGACCTTTTCCACCTAGGGAACATTTTCAGATCACACAAGTTTACCCCTTTGCTTCCTAATTAAAAGGCAACAATAATAAAAGATGTACTAATTTCATTTGCTTAAGCCCAATAAAGTATAGAAAAATATATATTTGTGGTGGACTAATCTCAAGAATGTGGGATCAAAATATTTCTGGAATGGGTGGCAATCCACCTCCCTGCATTTTTTTTTTTTTTAGTTTGCTATATTATTTATTTATCTTTTATTTCTGCATATTATGGGGGTACAAACGTTTAGGTTACATTGCCCATGCCCCCCCCCCAGTCAGAGCTTCAAGCATGTTACACTTCGTATGGAACCAAAGAAGACCCCATATAGCAAAAGCAATCCTAGGCAATAAAAACAAAATGGGAGGTATCAATCTACCAGACTTCAAACTATGCTACAAGGCTATAGTAATGAAAACAGCTTGGTATCGGCACAAGAACAGAGACATTGACCAGTGGATCAGAACTGAGAACCCAGATATAAAATCATTCTCATATAGCCATCTAATCTTTGACAAAGCAGACAAAAACATACACTGGGGAAAAGAATCCTTATTCAATAAGTGGTGCTGGGAAAACTGGATAGCCACATGTAGAAGACTGAAACAGGATCCACATCTTTCACCTCTCACAAAAATCAACTCATGGTGGGTAACAGACTTAAATCTAAGATGTGAAACAATTAGAATTCTAGAAGAAAATGTTGGAAAAGCTCTTATTAAACATTGGCCCAGGCAAAGAATTTATGAAGAAGATCCCAAAGGCAATCACAGCAACAACAAAAATAAATAAATGGGACCTGATCAAATTAAAAAGCTTCTACACAGCCAAAGAAAATGTCACAAGAGCATACAACCTACAGAATGGGAGAAAATTTTCTCATGCATTTTCTAAATCTTAATGAACTTAAACAAAATGGCTCTTCATAGCTCAGGGTCAGTTTTATAATAAAACCTGAGGATCTACCAAGGTTCACAAAATGGAACCAGGCTATCAGGTGTGTGGAGAGCAACTCTCTGCTTTCAGTTTCGTTTTCTTCCCAAATTTTCTTGATTCTCCTCCTTGCTGTCACCTTCCTAGCTATGACTTTTTATTGTTATCACAAAGTAATTGCAGCAGTGTAGTCACTTCATCTCACCTCCACCCACTCTCACTCACCGCTCAACCCCTTCTAATTTGTTCTAGGTTTGGCAACTGATTAGAGTTATGCACAAAATTAAGACAGTTTGGCTATGAGTGAGAACTTGAGAGAAACTTCTGTGGATAAAAGTGCATGATTTTGAATGTGGACCCAGTGCCATATATTTTGGCAGATTTTTACTTTTGAGCCCAATGTGGACAGTGTCCCAAATAAGTGAGAAGTGGGGTTTAGAAACATATGTCTATACAACAGAGAATTTTATTATTACTATTATTATTATTATTTTAGTGACTTCTTGTGGGGACCTACATTTAAATCTTTAGTGGAAGGCTGGGAGATAGAACTCAAATTAGAGCAGACACCACACATTGATATCATGGAAATAACGTTGGACTTCAAGTCATAAGAACTGGTTCTAGTCCTTGCTTTGTTACCACATGCCTGTGAGATGCTGCAAATGTTACCTAACTTTCATGTGCCCAGTTAGATCAACTCTAAAATGGGTCAGATCATAACAGTTGATCTCTCTCGCAAAGTTCCTTTAAAAATGAATTGAGGAAATGAATATGGAAAATTATTTGAAAAATAGAAAGTACCAGATGCATGGCATGAATGTGTATTTGCTGTTAATTATTTTTTCAATCTCTGTCCTAATTTCTCCCATGGTAATGACTAGCAGAAACCAGCATATTAAGGAAGACAGCCAAGCCAACAACATAAATCCAGAGCGGTCAAATCAACAATAACAACTAGAAATCATCAGGAAGGAAAAAAAAAAAAAAAAACACACTTCTTATAAACAAAGTGATTATTTGATTGTAAATGAGTAGTATAAATCTTGGCATAATCATGTCATCTTTTTTCAGTAAAATTTTAGATAATTTTGACTCTATTTAAAATGCTGCTGATTGGCACATTGGGCTAAAAGTTGGGATAACTGGGTCTTCACATTGACTTTTAAAATAAATTGGCTGTGCATCTTGGGCAGATTACTTCCCCTCTGTGGCTCTGACTTTTCTGGAGAATGAAGGCATTGCAACGCCATTCCTTAAACTCTTTCAGTCTTGCTACTTCTAGGATACAAAATAAGAGGGGCAGCAAGACACTCTTTGTCTGGGACATGAGTCATCTGTTGCCAGGAGCCTGGAAGTTCAGAAGATCTGAGCAGATTATGATCTTCCCTTGCCTCCTGCATGTAGAACAAGACATACCATCCACAGATCGTGAGCTGCTGGAGGGCAGTTCCTGGGTCCTGTGTTATCTAAGCAGCAATGCCTGGGCACTCCATCACTGTTTATCATTAGCCATGGCAACAGTACTTTTGTAGCTCTTTCTCCCATGCTCTTGTGGTCATTAATCAATTGGGAACACAGCAGGTAAAGAATGGGTGGAGACTAATTTAGTGTTACCCTCAATTGAGCATCAGAATGGCTGGCACAGATGTACCCCAACATATGAGGGGGTCACTTCTACTGCTCTGCTCAATACTCTTGGGGTCATGGTGCCATACTGGGGAAACATCCATAACTGCCTCATCTTAGACCATCTGGGGGGCATGTAATGGGCAGTGCCTTAACCAGGTTATCTTTGGGCATATGTTTTAAGATTGTGCATGAGAAAAAAAGCAAACACTCAAGGTTAATGTACTTAATTGAATCAATACAGGTGATAAAATATGTAGCACCTAACTTCTGGGCTAGTGCCAAGGGGTTGTCATGTCAACAGATACTCACTAATTTAAAGAACCACCTGGCCCTGTCCTTTGATCTCCAAATCTAATCTCCAGTTAAGATGGAGATCTCAAATTCCCTAGGTTATATCAAGCACAATCTCCTTTCTGGGGAAGAGAACTTGCCTCAGTGCTTCTCAGCCAGATGGTAGTGGAGAAAGTACACACCCACGGGAAAGCAATGACCTTCAAAGGCCAAGATAATAAAATCAGGAGTGGAGCTATAACCATCCCAATCGCTGGGTGACCTATGGTCATGTCAGGCTGCTGCAGACACTAGTTGTTTCAGAGACAGGGCTGGACACAGTGTAGGAATCCAGAGTTGTTGATGACATTAATTGAGCTTAAGCAGGTCATTTCAATTAATCATATCAGGCCTTAGTATCTCTATCTGTATAATGAGGTCATTGTATTAGAAAAGCAGGAATTACACACTTGGCTGCCATTCTGGGCTCTGACACCTATATCAGACATTGCTATTTGATGCTAATACTCTTTCACATCTCGAATTCCTTCTCTAAACAGTACTCTAAGAAATTACTTATTAGTCAAGCAGAATGGACATGTGAGATGCATAGTTGAGATCTCTGACCTAGAGGAGCAGTTGCTTAACTGAAAACAAGGGGAGGCCACTGTGGCATTGGTGTTCTAGGAAATGTGTAACAACCAACTCTCAAGAAAAATAGGGAAGGGGCTGGGGAAACTGACTGGTAGCATTTGCCAATTTCCATAGTGTAAATACTCCCACCGTGGCAACTCCAAACTAATAACACTATATCAACTGGCTTGAAAAATTCTTAAAAATTTTTCAAATGGCTTTTTCAATCCACTACAAGCCAGCTCCAGCACACTTCTGGTAGTAGCCTCCTGACTAAGATGTAGTGGACTCTGCAAACTTAATGAAATTCCATGCAAAAACATGTCTATAATCATGTAAATATTTCTGGGTAGCTGATCCACAGTTTTCATCAGATGAGTTCATGGTCCAAAATGGTTTAAAAAAACACTAGCTAGATAATATTTATGGTAGATAATGCAATTAATAGTTGGCTCAATTCTCCTTCTAAATATCTGAAAGGCCACCCTTGTTAGAACCCCTGTAGTTAGGCAAGGCCATGTAACTAGTTCTAGGAGGTGATCCATGAGCACAAGTGACATCAGCCACTTCCAAGTCAAAGCTGTGCATTTCGAATATGCCTACCTGGCTCTCTGGGTGACTACATAGAACAGAGGCCCTGACAATCCACAATAGTAAGAAATAAACGTTAAGCCTGAACAGACCAATAACAGATTTAAGACCTAACAAAGAAAAACCCAAGACCAGATGGATTAACACCTGAATTCCACCAACTTCCAAGGAAGAATTATTACCAATCGATATGGTCTGGATGTTTGGCCCCTCCAAATGTCATGTTGAAATTTGATCCCCAATGTTGGAGGTGGAGCCAAATGGGAAGTGTTTGGGTCACAAGGGCAGATCTTCATGAATGTCTTGATGTCCTCCCCATGTTAATAAATGATTTTTCACTTTATTAGTTCAGGCAAGAACTGGTTGTTTAAAAGAGCCTGGCACCACCTCCTCCCTCTCTTGCTCCTGCTCTCATCATGTGACATACCTGCTCCCCCTTCGCCTTCTGCCTTGATTGGAAGTTCTGTGAAGCCTTCACCAGATTCTGGCGCCTGGCTTCTTGTATAGTCTGCAGAACTGTGACCCAAATAAAACTCCTTTCTTTATAAATTACCCAGCCTCAGATATTTCCTTTATAGCAATGCAAAACAGACTTATATACCAATACTTCTTAAACTCTGTCAAAAAAATGGAAGTGGAAGGAATACTTTCTAACATATTTTATGAGGCCAACAATTACCTTGATACTTAAGCCAGATAAAGACACCACAAAAAAAGAAAACTACAGGCCTTTATCTCTATCAAATCCCAATGGCATTTTTTCACAGAAATAGAAAAAACAAACTTAAAATTCATATGGAAACACAAAAGAACCAGACTAGCCAAAGCAATTTTGAGGGGGTTGAGGGAACTTGGACATATCATATTTCCCAATTAAAATTATACTGCAAGATGATAGCAATAAAAACAGTATGATAATGGCATAAAAAGACACAGAAACCAATGCAACAGAATAAAGATCCTAGAAATAAATATAAACATATATGGTCAACTAATTTTTGGTAAGGGCACCAAAACGGCACAATCGGGAAAGGACAGTCTCTTCAATAAATGGTGCTGGAAAAACTGGATATCTACATGCAACAGGATGAAATTGGACCCTTATTTTACTGTACACAAAAATCAACTCAAAATGGATAAAAGAGCTAAACATGAGACCTGAAACCATAAAACTTTTTGAAGAAAACAGGGGAAATCTCCTTGACATTGGCCTTGGCAATGATTTGTTGGATACTACATCAAAAGCTCAGGCTACAAAAGCAAAAATAAATAAATGGAATGACATCAAACTAATAAGCCTTTGTACAGCAAAAGAAAAAAAAATTAAAGGGCAGCCTGTAGATTGGCAAAAAATATTTTTCAAGCCAATAATCAGATAAGGGATTAATATCCAAGATGTATAAAAAACTCATACAACTCAGTAGCAAGAAAACAAATAACCTGATTTAAAAATGGGCAAAGAACTTAAACAGACATTTCTCCAAAGATGACATAAAAATGGCAACAGGTACTTGAAAAGGTGCTCAACATCACTAATCATCAGGGAAAACCTAATCAAAAGGACTATGAGATATGACCTCACATCTCTTAGGGCAACCATTATCAAAAAGACAACAGATAACAAGTGCTGGCGAGGGTGTGGAAAAAGGGAAACCTTCTATACTGTTGATGGTAGTGCAGACTGGTGCAGCCACTATGGAAAGCAGTATGGACGTTTCTAAAGAAATTAAAAATAGGACTACCATATGACCCAATAATCCCTCTTCTGGGTACATACCCAAAGGAAATGAAATCACCATCTCATAAAATTATCTGCACTTCCATGTTCACAGCAGCAAAATTCACAATAGCCAAGATATGGAAGCCACCTAGGTGTTCATCAGTGGATGAATGGATAAAGAAACTGTGATACACAATGGAATATTATTCAGCCCTAAAAATGATAGAGATCCTGCCTTTTGCTACAAGATTAATGAATCTAGTGGACATTATGCCAACTGAAATAAGCCAGTCACAGAAAAAGAAATCTTGCTTGATCTCACTTATATGCTCAATCTAAAAAAATAAAGGTCAAATATATAGAGATAGGGAATATAGGAATAATTACCAAGGCCAGGGGAGTGTTGAGAGGAAGAAATGGAGATATATATAATTTAAATGGGACAAAGCAGATGATATGTAGGATGAACAAGTTGAAAAATACAACATGAGGACTACAGTTAATGATAGCATATTGCCTTCATGGTTTTTTCTAAATGAGTATTTATTGCTGCTTTTGCCACAGGGGGAAAATGGGTAACTATGTGAGATGATGGCCATATTAATTTGTTCCACTGTAGTAACTATCTTACTATATGAATGTATAACATTGTGTTGTGTGCCTTAAATATACACAAAACAAACTTTATTTTTTAAAGAAGTAATAAACCTTATATTATTAAGCCATTGAGATTGGGAGAGTGATTATGACTCCACAGCGAAATCTAGACTATTCTGAACAATGCAATTAATAAGGTGTTTTCCAGACTTTAAATTATAAAAACAGAATAAATTATCTGAGATATCATAGTTGGAATCCTAATGGATGTATTAATCTATGAATAATCCTTTCCTGGAACAGTTCTGTCCCCAGCTGTCATCTGAGGCCCATAAGTCCAAACTTAGATTATTTTCTTCTTCTGACTGTTCACAACTTTTTTCAAGTTCACTTTCTAAGCAGCCAGACTGTACCATGGGGCCAGTCTACATCGGTTACCATTTACTGAGAGACTGATACCATATAACCTGTACTTTATCAACTTAGGAAACATTTGCAGTGTACATCAGACCATATCAATAGCATCTTTGGTAAGTGTTATATACAACATGTACAGCAGTTGATCAGCTGAGCAGACCTGGCCTTAGGTATAGGTGAGAACGGCAACTATTTTTTATTTAATTTTGAAAGAGGTGGACCCATATAACTCCCCAATGAGTTTATAACCCAGCTTGAAGTTCCACCATGAGAATTATATCTCTCTGATCAAATAAGCACCATACTAAAAATATAAATTCCATTAGGAAAGACATGAATCAATTATCAGTCACCCCCATCATTGTAGGAATGTGACGTTTGAGAGAATTTCTTTCTGGAAGCTGGATGAAAGCAATGAATTGAAGAACTGGAGCTTTTCTGAGAGAAAAGAAATGGGTGAGAAAGAAAAGGGGGTCATTTGGGAGCAAGAACTCTGCTGGGGAAACCCCCTTTAAATCCCTCAGCAATGCATGGATTAGTGAAAGAAGGTACAATTACTACTGGCATTTCACATACGAGAAACAGAATGGAAGTCAGAGAAGCTAAATGCCTCGTCTTAGGTAACACAGCTTATAACTGATGAAGGATTGATTTTTAAACCCAGGGTATTGATATGGTTTTTGTTGTTTATCCTAAATACAGAATATTTTCCTTTTTTATGTATTCTACCTCCAAAATGTAGAAGTAGTTTTCTTTTTCAAGATTTCACTTCACCTAGAAGTCGTGGACCATGATGCATGTGGAAGGAAAGTCAGATGCAACATGGTTTAGCATGGCAGAGATCTAATTACAGTCAAGGAATGGCCTGGGACTGCCTGGGTTCCTCACTCCTGTTCGAGGAAAAGATGGGAGGGCCCAGAAGAGCACAGAGAGAAGGAGTTTGGTGTTGTAGAATGTCTGACCTGCAACCATATGTCCACCTCACTTATGCAGATACTTCTTTTCAAACAAGTATCCCTGGCCTTCCCATCAATAGTATGCCAGACATTCTCCTGACTTCAGAGGTGGAGAAAACAAATTCTGCCTTCCTAGAGTTAACAGTGTGGAGGGAGAGAAACAATAAGTGATAAATGAATAGATACGCTGTATTTGTGGCAGACTCCGTGAAAGAGAAAATAATGCCTTGTGAAATAATTGCAGTTTGGCTCTTTGTATGAAATCTCGCAATGCAGGGGTGGGAGAAGCAAAAGTATGATCTCCAGAATGTTTCTTTGGTTAAAAAAAATATTTTCTACCATGGCTCAGCCACAACCCACCCCCCTGAACTCCAACAAACACTGTGGACACAGTGATAAGAAGAATATAAAATCATCGTGATAAACACAGGAGTCCCACAGCAGGATAAGCTCTGGTCTTCAGGGGATTATTTTTACATCCATTATCAGAGAACCAGACAGGGCAAAACAAAGTAAATGACAACAACTACCAGAGACTTGGCACAACTGGCACAGTGATAGAGTGGGTACTTGGGAACAGGCAAGACAGGAAAACTGGGTAAGATTTTCTCTAAAGAAAGCTAAGAATGATGAATTACAAGAAATCAGTAAAATACGGTAACGATGACCAGGTACATGTGTTTTGCAAACTTTTCCTATTTCCTTGCAACTATGTGACATAGTTCTAATTCAACAACAAATATAGCAGAATGTGGTCCTACAATAGGTCAGACATATTATTATGTTTTTATGTTTTATTGTTATGTCACATTGAGTCTCTACTTAGGGCCAAAAATATAAAATAGCACTGCTTTTAGACACAGCAAGATCATACACTACTATAGCAAAAGAGCCTTGGAAATTTCATATAATTTTCTTTGTTTTCTATGCAAGCAAAGATGCATGGCTGGAAGCTTTCCACCTGGACACAGTGAAGACATTTCTCCAGGACCACCACATGGAAGCCTTACCTGGCCCGCTCAGAGTTTTGGTTCTTCATTCTAAGCAGGCCGTGGAGGGCAGCCTGAATAGAGAGAATTTGAAAACCAGAACAAAATTTGAAGGAAATGCCAGAGTATTGGATATAGCACAGTATCCAGAGTCAGACATAAGGCTTCAAATCCAAGCTTAACTAATTTCTACGTGAACTTGGGCCAATTACTTAAGCATTGTATTAGTCAAGAGCTAACTGGGATTCAGATGCCACATGAATATTTAAACAGAGGAATTTAATTCGGGATTTACACAGGTAATGAGAGAGCTTAGAAGCCTACTGGAGGATAGTCAGCAATGTAGACATTAGCAACAGCAGGTTGCCACGACTCCGGGAGACCAGAGGGAACAGTGGGAGGGAGTGGTGATATGATAGCTTAAAGGCTGGGACCACCTTCCAGAAGCTGGCACTATGGAAGGGTCTCATTGTCGGGAGCTGAATCAAAGAAGAGATGTAGCCACTCCAGGAGACATGAACAGAAACAGAAGAACAGAAATACCTTGTCCTCCCTTCTACCAGCCACCCCCAATCTCCCATCAGTACATGCAGATGAGCAAATCTAGCCAGAAGTCCACTGACATGCGAGCTTGGGGAACATAGGCTGAAGGTGTCAGCTGTCTTGCCACACAGAACTTGGCCCAGTGTGAGCCACCCATCATAAGGTTATTATTATTTAATTTTTTTTTCTTTTAGTAACTTGTAGAAAGCACTAAGGTTTTTTTTTTTTAGGTTGCTATTATTAAAACAGTCACTGTCAATGAATATTAATATTTAAAGTGCAGCCAGTGGTATCTGGTAAACGTTTAACAATTGTCTCTTTGGGGGAACAGCCCTAATTTGCAGCTGGTTTCTGTGGTAAGAATACTCTCATCATGGCTAGTTTCCAACTGCAAATGTGAATGAAGGCACTGAATGTGCATTGAGAAGACTGGCTTATACAGGTGGGTACAAGCTGACTCCAGAACAACACTGACAGTAGGAAGAAATAGCAAACATACCTGTACAGTTCCAGATAGCAGCACCAGTATTAGTAGCTGAAAATTGCAGAGGGACACGGTTTTTGGCTTTGTTTAATAAAAACTGCTCATTTCGTCCTAAATCCCCTTTGAGTCCATAAATTCTTCACCACTTGGGGCCACATTTGCTACATAGCTGGTCATTCTGTATAGATATTTCTGGAGAGACCTGTATCACATAGGTGGTAAGCCATGAGGGTTCAACATCTGCTCTCCAGACATGAATCCTAAACCTTCACCATGTTTTGGAGCCAAGTTGCAAACCCTGGCCCTCATGAACCTTCTTGATGAAAGAGGGATGACATCAGTCCTTAATACCTGAACTCTGAGTAGGAATTGTTTGCATCCCATTTTTGATGTTATCTTGATGCTTCCTCTTTTCGTTCCTTTGGTTTATATCAGACTTTTCCCTTCCCACCACCATTCATTTCCTTTGTCATCTTGTCTTTGAACAAAGCAAGGGCAAACCAGCAGAGCTCCTCAGTGCTGCTGCTGTGTGGCAGCCTTGGTTGTCTGATCTGCTGACTTCTGTGATCATGTGACAGTGCTACAGCCATCACTAGACCAGTCCATTCTTCCAAAGAGCACTCCACAGACTTATTGAGTTACTCTTGTTTTTAACAATTTAGGGGCATGCATCAATTCTTGTCCCTTAGCATGGCATTGGCAGATCTGATGACATGCTAGAGAATGCAATCATGGTGGTGGGAACACAAATATTCTAATATTTGGCCAAATTTCTATGAGGAATACATCCTTAGCAAAATGTGCCTCTTCTATTTTCTCCATCTATTTTACCTATTGTTTTGAAATTAGTCAAGAGTTGGCCCATTTATTTACTTGTACTTTCAAAAATATTGAAGACTATATGCAAAGCTCAGTGCAAGGACCAGGGAATGTATGAGTGAAAAGAAAGTAATTCTTGTTCCCAATGACACCTTTAAGATATTGCTAGTCTAGTAGGAATAGAAGATAATAAGAACTGATAATTATATTCAATGCTGTTGGTATTAAGAAGGGTTAAGTTTGAGGTGTTCTAGCAGCACTAAGAAAAGGCAGTCTGGGAGGTCACCCAGGAGTAGAAATGACCAAGTAAAGACCTGAAATGTGTGTAAATGATTGCAAAGAGAAGAAAGAGGATTTCAAGTAAAGCCAATAAATTCTGCAAAACCAGAAACAGAAAAGAATCAGATGGGAATTCCACTCCGGCCAGGTGCTAGATTTACCTTTTTACATAAAACGATAAAAAACCTGAAAGAATTCAACACCAACATACCCACAATATAAGAAATGTTAAAGGGATTCCCTCAGGTGGAAGAGAAATAATATAAGATGAAATATAGATCTAGGCAAAAGAATGAAGAACACTAGAAATGGTGACTACATGGATAAACAGAAAATATTTTTAAAATTTTTAGAAGAATATTGACTGTATAAATGAAAATAATAACAATGTAGTGAGGTATTTATTATACACACACACACACACACACACACACACACACATGTAAAATGTTTGACAACAACACCCCAAAGCCAGGAAAGATGAAATGGAAGAATACTATTGTAAGGCTATTTTATTGTACATTAAGTGGTATACTATCATTTGAAAGTAGACAGCTATAAGTTAAAGATATGTACTATATGCTCTAAAGCAACTATTAAAAGAACAAAATAAATAGTTATGGCACCAAAGAATAAACAATGAAAATAAAATAGTAGAAAATAATCAAAAAGAAGGCCAAAATAGAACAAAGAGGAGATGAGACAAACAGAATATAAATAGAAAGATGATAAACTTACATTTATCAATAATCACATTAAGTGTGAATGAGGTAATCACCCCATTTAAAAGGCAGAGATTGTCAGATATTATCTAAAAAATGAACGGACTACATGCTCTTTAAAAGAAATACACTTTAAATACAAATATACAAATAGATTAAAGAAAAAATAATGAAAAAGGTATACAATGCTACTGCTAGTCCAAAAAGGCTGGAATGTCTATAGTAATATCAGACAAAGTAGATTTCAGAGCAAAGAATATTACCATGGATCAAGAAGTTTAGTCATTTCATAATGATGAAGGTGTTAATTCATCAAGAGCATATAATCATCCTGAATGTTCTTAGAGCTTCAAGGAAAAACAGGTAAATCTATATTTTATAGACAAATATTTCACCATCTTTTCTTAATAATTAATAGAATAATAGGTGGAAAAACTCAGTAAGGATATAGAAGGTTTGAATAAGTAATCTAATTGTCATTTATAGAACACTCCACTCAACAATAGCAGATTACACATTCTTTTGAAGGAAACACAGAGCACTTACAAATACAAACCATACTCTAGATCATAAAATGTCTCAACACATTTAAAAGGTTAATTCATGCAAATTATAATAGAATTTAATTAGATATAATTAACATAAAAGTTTCTGAGTAATCTCCAAATATATGAAAACCAAATAAAATACTTCTTAATAACTCTTGGGTTAAAAGCAATACAAGAGAAAATAAAGTATTTTTAACAGAACAAAAATTGAAAACAAAAGTGTACTTGGAGAAAATTCATAGCAGTACATAACTTTATTATAAAATAGGAAAGGATTCCAATCAATTATCTCGGTTTCTGTTTTAAGGAACTAGAAAAATAAGAGCAAATTAATTCCAAATACGCATAAGAAAGGAAATAATAAAAATAAAGCAGAAATAAAAGAAATAGAAAACCGAAATAAATAATAGAGAAAATCAACGTAGCCAAAAGGTATACTTTTTTAAAAAAAGAGAGAGATCAGTAAATTGATTTAATGATAGCCAACTAAGCTGGAAAAAAAAAAAAAACAAAAGAAAACAGAGAACACAAAATAACAATATCCTGATTGAGAGTGCTGTCATCACTACAGCTTCTGTAGGTATTAAATGGATAATAAAGGAGCATTTTATAATCTGTGGATTGGATTAATTTGACAACTTACATGACAGAAATAAATTCCTTAAAAGACACAAATTACCTAAGCACATTCAGGAACAAATAGATAACTTGAATAGCTTCATATTATTTAAAATAAATTGAATATATAGTTAAATAACTCTCCACTCTCCTCCTTCCCTACCTTCTCCAAAGGAACACCTCAGACTCAGGTGATTTCAGTGGTAAATTCTATCAAACACTTAAGGATGAAATTGTACCAATCCTACATAAGCTTGTCTTAGAAAATTGAAGGAATCCTTACCAGCTAATTGTATGAAGCCAACATTGCTCCGATTCTCAAGCCAGACAAAGGCATTACAAGATAAGAACACTACAGATTAATATTCCTCATCTTCACAAATAAAGCATTTCTAAACAAATTTTAGCAAATCAACCTCAACAATATATAAAAATTATAGTATATCATGACCAAGTGGGCATGTATGCCAGGAATGCACTATCTGTTTAACATTCAAAAATTAATCAGTGCAATTTGCCATATTAATAAACTAAAAAAGTAAAACATTTTACCCATAAATACAAGAAGAAAAAGCATATGAGAAATTCGGTATTTTTAAAAAACTCTCAGAAATCCAGAAATAGAAAGAAACTTCCGCAATATGATAATGGACATTTACAAAACAAACAAAAACTATAGCTAATATCATACAAAATTGTGCAACACTGAATGTTTTCCTTAAGATCAAGAACAAGACAAGAATGTTTGCTCTATCCCTTTCTACTCAACATTTTATTGGAGCTTTTATACAATACAATAAGGCAAGAAAAATAATTAAAGTCATCTAGATTGGGGAAAAAATGAAATTTTCTTTATCCTAGGTATTGAATCAAGAGAAGTGAAAGCATATTCGTACAAAGACTTGTAAACAAATGTTCATAGCAACTTCATCTGTAATATCCAAGAAGTGGAAGCAACTGGGGAATGGATGAACAAATAGCGGATTGCCCACACAGTGGAGAACTTACTATCAGCAATAGAAAGGGATGAAATACTGATACGCACAACGACGTGGATAAGCCCAAAAATAATTATGGTGAGTGAAACAAGCCAGATCAAAAAGATAAGTAAATGTATGATTTATATAAAACTCTAGAAAACTCAAACTAATCTATAGTGACAACGAGCAGATTGGAGGTTTCTTGGTGTGGGAAGGATGGGTAGACAGGAGGGAATAACAAGGAGCGGGAGGAAACTCTTTAGGATAATACGTTCATTTTCTGAGATGGTTTCACAGGGGTAGACAGAGGCCAAAACTTATCAAATCGTATGTTTGAAGTATGTGTACGTTATTGCATAAATTATACCTCCATAACGCTGTTCAGAAAGAGCGAGAGGGAAAGAGGATTGGGCGAACTGCTAGTCGAGCTGCTCGGCGTGGCCGGGCGTAGACCGTGCGTGTGTGCCGCAGAGCAGAAGTCGTTGAAGGGGAGTTGTGGTCAGAAAGTGAAAAGGCCTTCTGAGCTGTGAAGAGGAGTTTGTACTTATTCCTAAAGACAAAAGGAACCATTGCAGCTTTTAAAAGTGTGTTTTATTTTCCGTAAAGTTAACTCAAGATTTTCATTTCAGTTGACTTACATATTTCTAATCAAAGTTACCAAGCCAAACCAAACAGTAATAAACTACCCTTTTCCAAACACTTATACCCTAATCACTCACCACAGTCCACCTGGGTCTCTGATTTCAGACCCCCCTCAGATACCCTGATCTCACCATGGCGTGCTGATGAAGACTGGCATGCCGGATGGGTTCCGCAAATAATGAGAGTTGTTTCCCTGGACGTTCATGGAAGATGTCCTCTTCATAACCCATTTTCTACAGAGACAGCTAAATCAGTTTGGTTGTTCCCTGCCTGTCTCTGCTTCCTAGTGGAAAAAAGACCTTTGACTTTAAGAACACTGCAACAGTCTTAAAATCCTGAACTCTGTCAGTTTTGCATAACCTTGGACTGATGAAATCCCTTTTTGAAACACAGCTTTCTCCCATGTGAAAAGGGGCTAATAACACAGGCCCCATAGTGTTGTAGCAAAGATACTAAGCTCCAACATGTGCAAAGCCCCTGGCAGAGAAATTTGTACCTAGTCGAAGTTAGTTCCCTTTAGTTGGTTTTCATCTCTTCCCATCCTCCTCTCCCTTGGGAATATTCCCACCAGATGATGAGATCAGAACATCGTATTTTCTTCCTCAGTGACAAATTTAGTTGGGTGTAAATCCATGATCCATTCATAAGAAGCATATTTTAAATTTTTAAAAATGTACAAAACTAAGATTGTCATTATGAGAAAGATCCAAACCTGGGTAGGAGCCCTGGCCTCGATTTTAATCAACACAGCCAGTGTTTTCAAGTCAGGGCCAAATTCTTGTGACACATAATACAAAATTTATGAACCTCCTGAAACTGATCTATAAATTGATAAAGGATAACATAACCATACAGAGCTGGTTGCAAAATAACCAGAGGGTAAAACTGAAGGTTTATTAAAATGACCTCAATCATTTTATCTCCTACCTACACTGGATAAACAGTCAGTTTTGTAGGATCTGTAAGCACCAGGAACTCCTACCATAAGTTTCTAATACATGATGTACCAAATGTAGAAGACAATTATCCCCAGAAATGAGGATCGTGTCAAAAGGAATTCAACAAGCTGTTTTCAAGTGCCTGCTCTGTGCCAGGCTCCAGGACAGACAGATATAAAACACATTCTCTATCAAGGGACCTTCAAAATGATGGGGAAGGCAACACACCAACAAAGAGAAGGGTTAAGGTACAGGATGCTGACGGAGCATGAAAGAGTGGGCAAGGGAAGAGAGTCAATGTTTACGCTCCAACAAAAAGCAGAATTTTCTGACCACAAGATTCATTCATTCATTCAGCAAATATTGAGTTTCTGCTTTACTCCAGGCACAGTGCTGGGCCCTGAACAGTAGGAGCCTAATTCTCTTTTCAACTGAGTGAACTCACTGCGTGTTTAATTTTCTGTCTTCCCAGTGACACCAAGTTTTTGGAGGACAGAGATTCTCTGTTTTACCAGCAATAAAATACTTATTTTTTCATTGTTCATTCTTTACTGAAACTATATAAGATCAATGCTTGTGAACTGGTTTTGCTAGAAGAAAAAGAGAGAATAGAAAGGAAGCTCTTGAGATGGTAAAAGAAAATATTTTTCACGTTTGCCACAGGTGGTCCTCGAGCCTCTGCTTGCAAGGTGGACGGGTTCTTCACTGCTAGTGTTCTCCTGTAAGGAATGACTTTTGTGTATCTTCAGCATGTAGGGTTTCACCCAAATTTCCCTGCCAAATAGATTAAAAGTCTACTATTGGAAATGAGGTGGATAGAATCTAGTGCTTTATTAGAAGTTAAAGACTGTGAATAGCAATATTCATACATATTTTAAATTCTCAGTTCTGAAGTATTCCTTGCACTGTGAATCTGGTCATATCAGTATCTCTGAGCACATTTTGGCATCTGTCACAATACCAAATTATGGGCTTAGAAGAAATAGATCCTTGTGAAAAATCTAGTAGAGGCCATGCCATCTATTACTGGTTTTGTATGTACTACCCAATTCCACTCCACAACAGCCCTCTGATGTGTGACTTTTTTTGTGTCTGCAGATTAGAAAATTGAAATCGAGAAAGATCCAGAAAATTGCACAAAGGCCACATTAGAAAAATTAGGGTTTATGGCCAAGTCTGGTTTACTTCAGAAGCCACAAGCTTCCACCACTCCAGTCAGAACTCAGACAGGCCATTTAATCCAGACTGCTTTGTAACAGCAACCTGGACAGCTGGTCACTTGACCTCTACTCTGTCCCTCCCTTATCTCGGTTGTCACAGGCCAGAGAAGGGGCACCATGCGACCATCACTGAATGATTCCAATCCCGGGCTTCCCAAAGCCCAGGTATTTACATTCTCCCTTTAAGATTCTGTATTGCTATGTATTATTTGTTTAATATTGAAATTCCTTTAACATTTTTATACTCAAATAACTTTGTTCCAAAAAGGCATTTTATATCAACTACTAGTGGTAGTAGTTGATTAGAATACTGATTAGAATACTGATTAAGAGCACACATTGGGTTCAAATCCCGTCTCTGCCACTTGTTAGCTCTGTTGTCCTGGATAACTTACCTCTCTTTGCCTCAGTTTCCTTATACATAAAAGAAATAATAATAGCACCCAACTAATAAGGTTATCATGGAGATTAGATCAAAACATTGCAAACATAATAATGCCCTGTACATGATAAACATTCAAGAATTGTTAGCTGTTGTTATCATTAGTACATTAGTAGAAAGCCAAAATCACTTTCTGTAAACAAAAGATAACCATATAAATCAATACTACCAAAAAACCCATTATTATTATTAAGTGTCCAGATAGGGCAGATTTTGAAGGCTATGGTCCTCAGGGTTACTTTGTTTTTGTTAAAAGGCAATAGTAGTAAGTGTCCAAGTGTGTTAAAGTATAGCACCAAACTAAGTCTTTCTCATTATTATAGTCAGAAGGATGAAAGGCAATTGAAAAGAAAGTAATTTTCTGTACATGATTCCATGGTGTTTAATTTCTTGTGTAGGCACCACCTGAAAACTGAAGTACTGCCAGCTGGATGTGAACCACATGTTTGGAAAGATGCATGTTGAAGTGCTTCAGTGAACACAGGCAGGTGGGTTTCTGGCTTAGTCCGTCTGGGCGCTATAACAAAGATACCATAGACTTGGTGACTTAAACAACAAGCATTTATTTCTCACAGTTCTGGAGGCAGGGAAGTCTGAGATCATGGCGCCAGCATGGGTGGGTTCTGGTGAGGAGTTGCAAGTTCCAGTTGGCGGAGCTTCTTGTTGTATCCCCACATGGTGGAAAGCAAAGAGAGGAAGCAAGCTCTCTCGTCTCTCTTCTTATTAGGGCAGTAATTCCATTTATGAGCATTCTACCTCATGACCTAACTACCTCTCCAGGGCCCCACCTCCCAACACCGTCACACTGGGCTTTAGGATTTTAAGATATGAATTTTGGGGACACAAACATTCAGTCGCTAACAGCTTTCTTGCCTCTTCGTTAGTCCAACTTCTGTTTCTGAGACAAAACTGTCTTTGTCACATCTTCATCTTAAGAGATCATGACAACGGCTGGGTGTGTATTCTGTGCTGCACGTTCAGAAAGGTAGGGATGGCATCCTAGACATGTGTTTCTTTCCACAATTGACCCAGATTGACATAGAGAGGGCCCTTATTAAAGGTAGGATACGTGCTGAAGTGGAGAAGGGAGAAGCCCTGCACGGCAGTAAGGATGCGTCTGAAGGGTCAAGTGCGCCTGCTCCAAAGGGAAGTGGACTGTTGAAATATACATGCAAACATAGTCCGTCGTCCAATTTAAGATATGATAATAGGTGTCAGGACACTAATGCTTCTTGCCAGCACATGCTTCATTCAGGAACTTGTGGAAGGAAGCGCCGGCTAGAACTGGAAAGGCCCCAGGTGGAGTCTGTCATTGAGTCTGGAATCAACAACAGCTGACATTCCAAGGATCCACAGAGGGTTGAGGAATCAGAGGGAAAGAAATTCTAGCAAGTAGCTACGGAGAAAAGAGCCATTAATCTTCCCTCTCTCATTTACTCATTAAACACCAAATGCAAAAATAAGTAGTCAGCACCTACCATGCCGATAACTCTGATAACTACCACATTAGATGGAAATGCGCACGTCTCCAGAGTCTCACGGTCCAGTAGGGAATACCTGCACAAATAACTCTGGTCCACGATGTAAAGAAATAGAGTTAATAAAACAGTAGAGATAAGCAGCAAAGGAGATTTATGTAAGAAAGACGTCATTTCCAGCCATTGGACCTATGTCTTTAAGAAAGATAACAGCTGGACAATTAAAGCTGGAAGAAAGGGAAGCATAGACAGAGGGGGGCATGGAAACCAAGACATGTTCTAGGAATGGCTGTAGTCAAATAAAGTTAGAATCTGGCAGAGAGCTTAAGGAAGCGAGTGCAGATGGGTTGGGGCCAATTAACCTAGAGGCCTTGAAGGACAAGCTAAGGAGTGTTGGGAGCCAAAGGAAAAATACATCTTCCTCCAAACCCTGTTGAGGAATATGGTGTGTGTGAGACACAGAAGAGTCTTCTAGGTTGCCTGTGACAATGTGCCACCGCCTCTGCTGTCACCGCCAGCTCCAGACACAAGCTTAATTGTGCAGTGTGTTCACTGCACCCATCCATTGCCTGCGGCCGTGCCACACTCTCGCTTCTGGAGATTAACTGTGCTCCTGCTGGAGGATTGGACGCCAAGCTCAGAGGGCTCAAATGATTTGGCTGGGTGACTCAAGGCGCTCTTCCCCCCAGCCAGAGGTGGGGGCTCGCTGAGAGAGTGGAGGGAGGGGGAGGGAGGGACTCGCTGAGTCCCCGCGTGGCTGAGTTTCACTGCTGCGCAGCTAAACGTCGTTGTGCACGTTTCTCTCTTCCCTACTTCTTTGCCCAGACCCATGTGATACACACTGGGATGAGATGCCCCCTTGCCGAGTGACGAGGCAGTGGCAGCAGCTGTGGCCCTTTCATCAGCAAGGTAATGAGGATTCATCTCTGTTTTATTACTTCTGTCACGTCACATTTTTCCCACTGTGTTATCTTATTATTGCGGCAGGAATTGACTGCCATAACGGGGCAGGCGTCTAAATTCTGTCCTTTATGTCCCTCCCTCCAGCTCCTCTGAGCCCTTTCTCCCCACCCTGTCTCTCTCTGCTCAGCATCCTTCCCCTGGCCACTTCCTCCTGCCTCGGTATAGTAACAGGAAAGAAAAACTCATTTGAAACAATTTATGACGTGACTCAGCAATCTGTGCTCTCCTAACCACCGGGCAAGGCTGGAACAAGAAAGCAGCCCCTGGTGTGGGAGCTCTGTCCGGAAGCAGAGTCTCCTGGCAGTGCCAGTCTATTTCTCTGCTTTCCGGGAGCAGAGCGGAGAGGTGGGAGGGCCAAGGAGACTCCCCCACAGGGGCAGCTTGCGAAGAGGTGCCTGCTGGGTGATCCCCAGGAGCTTTGGGAAGGCAGGCAGAGAAGCGGGGGGGACGTGGTGGATATTGTGTGGGACATCACCTTGCCGTGTCTCGTTGTCTGCCAGTGCGTGTGGGACAAACGGGCTTCTGGAGGGGCTGTGTATTGTAAGACTTGAGATTCCCACTGGGCCTTGAAGCCCGACTTCTTTGAACTCATTTTCTTATGATGTCTTGAGCATTGCCTCCGAATATGCGCTGCTAGGTAGAGCAGACCAGGTTGAAGTTGTTGGGGAGGAAACCTCTCACATATAGACATTAGTAAGTATTAATATATTTAAGAACACGTTCCTTGGGGAGAGAGAAGGAGGGAAGGAAAACCAAAGGGAGTGAGGAAGTTAGGGGAAAGAGAGCCTTAAACTTAGTGGGTACCACTGCGGATCAGACACGACGGTAGGTATTTAAGCTTGGTGGCCCAGAGATTCCAACCCAGATCTTTCTGAGCACTGGACTCAGGGTCTTCACGTTTGACCAACACTGCGGAGGCCCTGAACAGTGGCAGAAGTAGCCCCCATCTCAATTAGCTTAATCAGAGGGACACTTACTTGCATTCACTTACTTGCATTAATTTGATATGGGCTTCAAGATTTTTGTAATTCCTAGAAAATGGTGACATTTTTAAAAGGTAAGCCACCCCCCCAAAAAAAAAATTCTCCTAATTTTTCAACCTAGGATAAGATGAATGGGTCAAAAGTAATTCTCTCTGGCCTGGTAAATGTCAGAAATAAATCTTCAAGGTTGGCTTTGCTTTTTAATCTTTATGTTTTGTCACTTGAGAAAATGGACAGTACGTTTTTTTCCTTTTCAAAAGAAAGCTGGTCCCAACGGGCAGTGTTTGAGTTCAGAATATTTTAACGGGCATGGTTTGTCAGTAGGGCTTACTTTGTGCAACAGAAACACGTCAATCTTTTTGTATCCCTGCTATGGATTAGACCAGATTCCACCAAACCTTGGGATGTCAGTTTGGATGCTGTGAGTTGGTGCATCTGCACGTTACCATGTAACAGAACAACGAGTTTGCACCTTCCGCAACTCCAACTGCATAGAGAGCTGCTAAAACTGCCTGGCTCACTGCCCCCTTGTCTCCTCTTCTCCACCTGACCCCTTTCTGGGTGATCTTACTTGTCTTCCCCTATGAGATCCGGTTTGCATATGTGCTGAGAATCGTGTGCGTCCTGGACCAGAAATAGGAGAGGAACCCAGCCTCTGAGCCTGAGAATAGCCTCAGCTCAGACCCCAGCCCCTTCCCATCTCTGTACCTGTAGCTCTTTACTGGCTTTGTCCTGCCCCTGCCCCTGGCCGTTGTGTCTAGTTCATATTCCTGATTCCCCCTGGCTACCTGACCAGGTCCTGAACCTGCCCCACTTCCCAATTCCTCGGCCTTAGCTCATACCTCATCAGTCTTATGATATTAGCCCCTGACCAGCTTCCTAGAACTTCCGGCCCTGCAGAATGGAGACTTTGGCTGCTTTTAGTTCTCCTTTCCTGGCCTTCCAAAATAAATATTGGTTGAATGAATGAATATATGATTGAGCAAAAGCCCCTCCTCTGATGATCCCCTTACCTGAGCCTTTATGTCCAATTCCAGATGTCGCTCCAGGGCCTGGGCAACTTGCCCGTGCAGAGCGAGTTGGACCCTGGATGACTGCTGAGTCCGCCCTCTCCGTGAGGTGAGGACTCTGAAACTTCGCTCATCTGTGTTTCCTATATCTTGGAAGCCCGAGCTTCCAAATGCAGCCTTGGAGAAATGAGAAACCGCTTTGTTTTTTTGGTTGGCAGCAAGAAGACCTCCCTTCTCCCTGAGCCCCAGGAAAGGAAGGATTTAATGTTTCTTACCTCCGTAAATCTGGCCTCATTCGACTTGATCACTGAAACCTGATTCAGATGTATTTTGTGAAACTACTAAAGGCTGCTGGCTCCTCGGCCACTTAGAGAGAGACACTCTGGGGCGCCTTTGGCAGGCAGAGATCGTAGAAGTAGGCAAGGACTCCTGAAAGAGAGTTTGGGAGTGAGTAGGAGGAAGTTACTGACATGCTACAGGCCTGGGTTTCGATCCTGGTTTTGCCGTCTTTTAGATAGGTGAGATTCGGCGTAAGTTACCAAATCATTTTGAGCATCCATTTTTTGATCTGAATGTTGCCACGCTAAGTCCGGGTCTCTCGACTTGCTGAGTGAAGATTAAATGGCCTGGAAGATGGAAAAGTTTCCAGAATAATGCCTGACATTCAAGACAGTTTGACTCTCTCCTGATACCTCTCAGAGCTGTTATATTTAGTTCTCCAGAGACATCAACACATGCAAACTCTCTATGGTCCAAAATTTCAGATTTTGAGCTTTCTTTTCTCTCAATTCCCGAAAACCCATATGTCAGAGTCATAGGATCCAGCTTCTTTCATATCCGCTGCCCTCTTGGCACTGGCATGAGCATCTTCTGCCATTTCGATTGCCACGTAACTCTTCAGTTAGAAAAGTCCATTTCGAAAAATCCCGATGCATCTACAAGTTCAAGTTTATTTCTCACAGAGCTCCAAGAAACTTGGCTCGACTTAATTTATACTTCAAGCTATGCTAGACCCTTACCTCAACAATAGCCAGATCCCAAATTTCGTACATTGGGATACATAATGACACCGTATATCAAATGTAGGATTCCAGCTCCTACTGCCAAACTCCCTGACACACTGCAAATTTTCACAATTTCTCCATTCCCCGAGAAGATTCCACCTACTGGAGAGCTCAGAGTTGGGCCAGGGTATGTGGAATCAGATCTCATGACATAGTTCTGGTGAGAAGTCACATCCAATAACTTACCACTGTGACTTCGAGAACAGATGAGGTGGGCTCTGACTGTGCCAAACCGCATGCCAGGACCATTCACTGGGCTCATTCCCTGCACTTTGGAGGTTGTGACTCTTACCCTTAACCTTAGATACTACCCGAATCTCATCTCTCTTTGACTTTAGGGTCCGTTGTTCCCGTTAATGTGACTTTTCTTGGTGTTGATATCACATTTTCTTAACTTGTTCTCCTGGAAATTTCACTTAACCCCATATGCTTCTCATTTCACCTTAACTTGCATAATCCTTGACTGTTTTCTTCCAATATCTGTTTTCTCAAATATGCTCTTCTTTATGAGGACTTCCCCTATGTCTTCAAAGTAATTTAAGTGTTCTCGTGGCATTCTTTCCTAGTCTGTGCTTACCAAAATACTTCATAATTTAGGAGTTCATATGTGTTTTCATCCATCACCAGACCGGGAAATCTTCCATTGTTTTTCCGGCACTGGGTGCATGGACACACAAGTCGAGTGAGTGGATAAATACACAGTGAAACCACCTATTACTTTTATTATAATTTGTCCTCAAATCAACTGCTGGTGTGGTAGACTGTGTGCTGAGTTCAGACATCATTCTCACAAGGACTGGCTACAACATGCTTTATTCACTAAGAGTGATTCTCAAACTTTAACGTGTAATGATCAAATCAGGAATATTATCAGATCTATCACCTCAAACAATTATCATTTCTTCTTCCTATTAGAAACATTCTAAATCCTCTCTTCTAGCTATTTGAAAATATATATTAAATATTAAGTATAGCCACCCTATAGTGCCATGGAACCTGTTCCTCCTCTGTAGCTGTAAC
>NW_012144967.1:10465251-10508601 GCF_000956105.1 Propithecus coquereli
TCATCCATCACCAGACCGGGAAATCTTCCATTGTTTTTCCGGCACTGGGTGCATGGACACACAAGTCGAGTGAGTGGATAAATACACAGTGAAACTCCCTATTACTTTTATTATAATTTGTCCTCAAATCAACTGCTGCTGTGGTGGACTGTGTGCTGAGTTCAGACATCATTCTCACAAGGACTGGCTACAACATGCTTTATTCGCTAAGAGTGATTCTCAAACTTTAACATGTAATGATCAAATCAGGAATATTATCAGATCTATCACCTCAAACAATTATCATTTCTTCTTCCTATTAGAAACATTCAAAATCCTCTCTTCTAGCTATTTGAAAATATATATTAAATTTTGTTAACTCTCATCACCCTACTGTGCTGTACAACACTAGTACTTATTTCTCCTATCTAGCTGTAATTTTGTATTCATTAACCAACCTCCTCTGCCCCCACCATGGTCCTCAAATTTGAACATCTGTCAGAATCACCTGGTGGGCTTGTTGAAGCACAGATTGCTGGGCCCCCACCCCAGACTTTCTGATTCAGTAGGGCAGCAGTGGGGCTGGAGAATTTGCTCTTCTAACATGTTCCCTGGTAATACTGATACTGCTGGTCCTGGGACCACCCTTGGTAACCTCTGCTCCAAAATGTCTCTGCACATAGAAGGTATCACCCTTGAAAACACTTCATACATCTTATCATGCTATCATGCCCTTTGGTTTCTAGGGCTTTCTTACAAATCACTGCTTTATTTGGTTGACACAGAGCCCACCATTATAACGAAAGGATGGGCCCAAAGACCCCTGCCCAGGCATTTACCCAAAGCTTGAGCAACTATTCCTCTCATGTACTTGAAGTGGAAAGGTTGGGAAAACAAATACACAATGACCTTGAGAATAAAATACAAGGAAGGAAGGAAGGAAGAAAGGTAGGAAGAAGGAAGAAAGAAACCCAGTATATAGATGGCAATTACGTCACAGGGTTTGCTTCCTCCCACCTTCTCTTCAAAAATCAATGTGACAAAAATATCACAACATCTTCAGGAGCTAAAACAATCAATCAGAAATTTCCCAAACTATGGTAGAAGTTACTCCTGTCTCTGGTAGAAGAGAACGGATTAGTTCAAAAATTACTGTTCATGCCCAGTCCCAGTCAAACAGCCACAATGCCAGTGAGCCAAGAGCTAGGCAGAGATTTGCACCTACTCTGCCTGGCACCCAGCCTCAGATATCTGGGGTCTATGATGGCAAACAGAAGCCCTGCAGGTCACACCCATGCCATGTCGTCATCCTCCACACAGAGTTGCCATTACCACGTCTACCACTACCACTTGGTGTGAAGGGCAAGGAGACTGTGCCAGGGGAGGCAAGGTGCACATGTCAGAGCAGAGTCAGGGGGAACAGCAGCAGCAGAGGTAACCTCATATAACGTGTCTTGCAAAAGAACAGGTGCAGATGGCTTTAAATTGTCCTGCCTTATGCAAGTAAAACTGTGTTAGATTAATGCCTACGAGACTTTGGTAGTTTGGTGAGGTGATACACACATCCACCTGTACCCTCTGCAAGGACATCCCTAGATTGGCAGTTTAAAAAAAAAAAAAAGAATCAAAAGGAATAAATGCACCCTGTTGATTGGAAAACTCCAGATCTAAAGAGACCTCTCCTCAGTGAAGAACAAGCAAACTGAATCAAAATGAAATTGGGGTAAAGATTCTGTAACATTATAAGGACACATTTTCTGAAAAATGTGGAGTAAAAGCATATTTATGGAAAGAATTTACAAGCAAATGGGAGGTTTTTTTTTTAACATAACGCATTTGTTGGTGCTCTCCAAAAAGGCCAAAATTCATTAACTCTATAATACAGGTATGTAGATGGATTTAGTTGAGATACAATCTGCTATAAAAAAGAAGTTTACAGGAAGGCTTTCAATAGCCAGTGAAAATTTAAAAAATGTAATTAAAAGGACGAAACTTGTATAGGAACTGGAACAATTAAAATTAACACCATAGAAAATTAAAGCAGTAAGATAGAAGATAAACTAGAGATCTACGAATAAGGGGAAAAATAAAAATCTAAAAATATACAAGAGAAAATAAATAGATATAGGGCTAAACAGAAGGAATAATTGCTTTTATTTAATTTATTCATTTTTTCCATCTTAAACTATATAAGCTCCAACAGTTAGGGATCATTTATGTGTTGTTCATTGTTGTTTCTCTAGCACTTATGAGTCACTATTTTTTTTAAAGGATTGTTACGAATGACAGAAAATAAATACTCTTGTGATAACAAATGACATCCTCAGGAAGGATCCAGAACCAACAAGCAAAAATAATTATTAAAAACCTAATAAAAGAACAGATTCTTAAACTGAAAAGAAAAGAACCACTCTTTCATAATCCAAAATTACTAAAAAACAAAATAAGAAAATTTAAAGCATTAATAAAAATTCTCATAAATATAAAGCAGTGAAATATAATTAAAGAAGAAAAAATCTAGCATCTGACTTTTTGTTTACAACATTGTCAACTGATAATAAATACCTACTAAATTTTAAGAGAGGAATTGTTGCTACCCAGGAATTCTGTTCCCAGCTAAGATTTTATTTTCATGCATAATTGCAAGAAGTAGCTATTTTCAGATATGTATGGTTCCATAAAATAGTTTATCCATTTAAAAAATTGCTCTTAGACCTACATCAGCCAGCTGTGAGATGAATCAGAAATAAAAACTCAATGGTGCAGTGGTTTCTTGATTACCTTTCATTTTTTTAAAGAAAATATTTTTGTTCTTTTCTAAATTATCAATTTCTATTATTATTTTTGTGAATTTCTTCATCACCTTTTTGAGCATTTTTTTCTTCTTCAGTTGAATATGTAGGATTCATTTAATTTTATTCGCTTTTTTGTAGCAATGAAAATTTTTGAGGCTATGGATTTATCTCTGTCTACAGCTTTAAGTGAACTCCATAAATTTTAATGTGTAATGGTTTCATTATTGTTATACACTTAACGGTGTAGGTTTTCATTGCTTATGCATATGGGTTTTTTTTGATCCTGAACTGATTTTTTAATATAGAAATTCCTATAAAGGAAGGTAATAAGTACTGCTAATGAAATTGATCATGGCACCATAAGTGTCTACTGTGTTTAAATTTCAAGATTTCATCTATAAAAAAGGAAACATTTTAATTTTTTTCATTTCAGCATATTACAGGTACAGATTGTTTAGGTTACATATATTGCCCTTGCCCCACCTGAGTCAGAGCTTCAAGCATGTCCATCCACCAGACGGTGTGCACCGCACCCATTAGCTGTGTGTATACCCATCCCCTCCCCGCCCTCCTGTCTGCCTGACACCTGATGAATGTTATTACTATATGTGCACTTAAGTGTTGATCAGTTAATATTAATTTTTTTGGAATGTGTTTCCATTTTTATATCTCTTTTTTTATTTCTGCATATTATGGGGGTACAAAATGTATATTTTGTTGTTTATAACTTTTATTGAAAAATAGACTTCATTTTTTTTAGTAGGTTTTGTTTGATAGCAAAATTGAGCAGAAGGTACAGAGATTCTTCACATCACCGCTGCCCCTACACAAGCACCACCTCCCTCACTATCAACATCCCCTCCAGAGTGATACATTTGTTCAGTAGATGAAACTGCATTGCCATCCCATTCTTACCCCAAATCCGTTGTTTACAATACTGTTCACTCTTGGCTTTGGAATATAGCTTTGTTTTTAAGGACCATTTTCTTCTATTGTGTTCTAGGAATCTTCTGTATATTTTTTAAACTTTAAAATCATTGTTATAATACCATAGGCACCTTTTAAATAAGTTTTAAAGGTGTGCTTCATAGCCATGGGCCATTCTAGGCTCACATCCTGATATATTCATGACCAGAAAGGAGGGCTTGATGTGTGAAGAAAAGGGCAGAGAGAAATCATAAAATCTTCCTTGATTATGGTGACTCTGTTTCTCATTACTGTCCATGAGAAATTCTTTAAACAGCTCCCAGATTATTCTGATTAGCATCTTGGTGGAGAAAAACAGATGTGAGTCTAATAAAAATTCATTAAGAAATCTGATTTCAGTGTAATACCTAGGCACAGGCCCTTTTTCCTCTCAGCGGCCAACACAGTGCACCAGGGGTTCATCCGTTTCCCACTGGGTATGCTGGGTTTCTCCTTTCTCTCGGTATCATGGGTATTCTGCTTAATCTGATATCCACAGATAAGGCACTTTGTTAGGGTTCTTTGTAACAACATAGTCGTTTTTTTAAAATAAATCCTGTAAATCTGAATCTATAGATTTTAAGAGAGAGGACTATAATCTGGTATATGCTAGCAAGATTTCTCTTATAATATACAACCAAACACAGGCATTAATAAAATTTTTTAGGTTTGATGTATTATGCTATTGAAGTAGCATAGTATGATACAAAAGCATCAGCTTAGAAGTTTGAATACTGCCTTGTCTACATACTAATTGGGTGATCTTAGGCTATTTATCTGTTTGGGGTTCACATATTTTATCCTTACAGTATACATAGAAATACATTCTTGATAGCTGTGAAGATTAGAAATGTGTGTATAAATTTTCTGTCACCACAGCAGACTACTATACTATTAGATCACATCAGATGCTCAATAGTATTAGCTCATGTTATGACCAAATGAAAATAAAGTCCTATAGTATGCCAAACAATATTCATGATGAATCCTTGGTTCTGTTGTTTCCCTTCCAAGTCTAGGAGTTATATTTAAACACAAAACTATACCTTAAACTTATGATTAAAAAAATCTTTTTGATTAAAGTATAAAGGCAATATCTGGAGAGAAATTTCATGATATTTCTCCCCTCATCCCAGTCTTTGGCCAGGTATGTGCTTTTTTTGATGGGTATAAGCTATCTGGGCCTAAAAAGGTCTTCATAGAAAATACAGAAGAAAATATGTATGTGTAATGGGGCTCTGCTGTTTTTGCTAAGCCAGCATCCATTTCTCCTCCTGTTGATACCAGTTCCCTGGTTTTCTTCAAGGAATTGATCTTCTCACCTTCTCATTTGAGGTTGTTCATGTGCTGGGTGAAGGGTTGGCACATACTCCAGCTATGGCCAATGAAAGACTTAAAGTCCTCTGACATTTTTTGGTGGATGGACTCAGCAGCTAGTCCAAACCAATGAGATTCAATACAGGACATAGATCAGAGTCTTGGGAGGGCCACCTCACCACTAGATGAGGCTGAACTGAAGGCGAAACTAGCCTAGAAGGAAAAAGAGAGAGATAAGTGATGAAAAGTGTGAGACTGAGTTCTGATGGCATAATTTGAGACTTTGCATCCAGCCATGCTTGGTTTTTCATACTTGATTCTTTTTGCTTAAGTTGAGTTGGGTTTTTATGAACTTTCAACTAAAAGGTACTGACTGACATACAGGGTAGATCCAGGTTTTATGTAGCCCAAGGCTTTTATATAATTTAGGATATGCTTATTAGGAGAAGAGTTCAAAATTATGAAAAGAAAATGAGATGAACAGTATTTATTGAGAATGTGAAAAGAAGTAAAAACAAATATAAATTGTAAAGGACTGACAAATATCACAAACCTTATAAAATCTAAAAATAAAAAGCATTTTTTTCTTCTTTCTTTTGGCTTTATAATCTTTAATTGCCTTGTCATAGAACAACAATTTTTTGTGAATTTTTCTAAAGATAACATAGAATTCAACATGTCCTCTGGTGGTTGATCAAAATTTGTTTTTGTGTTAAATTTTTAATAGCTCAGAATTTTTATTTATTTTAGATTTACAAACCATTACTGATAAGGACATTATTGTCAAATGTAGATTATTGTCAGTCTTGGGAAAACTTCCATCAGGATTCTTTCAAATATGAACTGTAAAATTTCAGGGAATTTCAAGTTTTCTTGTATGATGACTCATCTCAAATATCTGTAGAATTGCTGCTTGCACTATTCATTTTGTCCTAATTACTGTTGATGTCCCAATTATAATGGCATAATATGAGTTTTATGTTATCTTTATCCATGTTAATATTTCATGTCATATTAGCAAAAATTTATCTTTATTTCCAATGTGTTCAAATGATTAACTTCTCTTTATTAATTGGATTATCAAGCAATCCCCAGACTTATTTTTGATCAGCTCATAAATTTCTATTCTATATTATCAGATATATTCTTGACAAGAGAGAACTCTTGATTTGACTATGTATGGAAAAGAATCTCATTTCAATTATAGCTTCACATATCTGGTGATTGGAAAGATTATCCACAGACTAGCTTCTGGCTCCATAGGTATATAAAACATTGTTGCTCTTTGTTTACTACACATTTTAATGCTGAGCGCTTAGGAATTGTAATATGATATGATCATTGGCCCAGTGACGTTCTGCCACAGTACTGGATGAGTCACCATAGTGAACAGGAGAGGGGTTCCTAGAGGCTATTCCTATTATGATCTGATTAACAGTCACATGACTATAGACATGAATAGACATGACCAAAATCACATAAATGTATCTCACTAAACTAGACCTAAACTTAGCCAAATCCCAAAAATGCCTGCAGCCATGCCCGTGCCATCCAACAGGAGGAAAAATATTGGGGGTGGGGGCATCAGAGTGGAACTCAGTGATAGCCTTACTTGATTATGGTAAGAATTGCCTGCTTTTGCAAATTTTGCAAAAAAATGTATAATCAAATTGAAGCATCACATGCCTCCTCCTAGGATTTTAGAAGAAGCCCATGCAAGTGAGGGACCTTGAAGCTTACACCGCATTAACTTCACTAAAAATTTACCTCTGCCAATGTAGAGAGTGTGTGATTTGGAGGGTCTGGGCAACTACAGATTCTTTAATTGCAATTGTTGGGCCATTTTGACACATCAGAAATGGAAACATGATTTACCCGTTAACTGTGAGACCTTGGGAGAAACCCTGAGCAATGACACTGACCCTGAGGCATGCTCGATGTCTGTGATGTCCTGAGGGACAGCATAAACACTGATGCAAAGATTAGTGAATCTTTGACCTTTGTGAGGTCATAAACGATGTGCATCCTGGGTCAAACCAAAGACTGCATAATACTGTGGCTTTGACAGCAGCCCTAAAAGTCATTTTGTGGGGGAAAGCAAGAGACTTTCCATCTTTATCAACCTCAAAAGATCAGGCTTCGTTGTCTAAATATTCCTTCCAGACCCTGGATTGTATTCTTAGGGACTGAGTGACTTACATCCGCCACTCTGAAAATTAATAAAAGACCTGGGATCATATAAGATCAATGCTAACAATTGGGGATTTAAAGGAGCTTTTTCCTAGGTCAGAGTAGGTCGCATGCCAAGAAAAATTTATGCTGATTTAACCAGTGAGGAGAAATTGAGGATTAGATTTTCAATTTGAGAAGTCAAACGGAGCCTCGGGAATTTAATCGGCAATTCTCCACGTGCTTCACTGGTTATCAGCAATCTCTAGGTCTATCTGTTTTGTGGAAATATAGAGAGTGAGTGAATCTTGATAATTCTCAATTCACCTAATCAGATTATCATCCTTGTCTGAATGCAAACTGACAGGTGGAAGACAGACCTGCAACGAGAGTGCATTTGGTCGGGGCTCCACATCCTCCCACTGGCTTGTCCTCCAAATGGCTCTTTGGAGAAGTTAATAAGCACAGAGCAGAGGGCCTGGAGGTCTGCATATGGCAGGGCCTGGCATCCAGCTTGGCATGGTTCTGTGGAAGAACCTTGTCAGTGCAGTCACCTGTAGGAGAGGTATAGAAATCACCATCTGCCCAAGCCTCACTCGGTTCACTAGGGAAGATTAGAGGATATCACTTCTGGAGTCCCAGATGTATCCTTCAACACTCAGGTGCAAAGCTGCTTCCAGAGAAACTGCAGGAGGCATGGAACAGATGGGCCCTGGACCCACCAGCACAGTTCCCTGGCTTAAGAATTCTAATCATTTGCCTCGTTCTGTCTTGAGCGTAAACCAAGTTAGCACAGACTTAATTTCAAATTCTTTAGTGATGAGACCTTAGGCAAGTTAGTTAATCACTATCAGCTTAATTTCCTCATCTAAAAAATGGAGGATAAAAAACCTGCTCTTATTTGTATTTTTCTGAGGGTTGAGTGTGGTAAAGTGGGTGAAAATATCCATCCCTGGGCGGGGCATAGAGTGGCATTCAGAAAGCGTTTGTTCCTGGAGTTACACACATGAATTGGTATCGGGCGGATGCCAGACCTGACTCACTCTCTGAGCCTGTTTGTGACAAACACCCTATAACCCACTGTAACACTGTGTTACACTGTCAACATTTTCTACTTGTAAAGGATGGGAAGGCAGTCTTTGCAGGGGTCTGATTCAGAGTTTCACCTTGAATCAAGTTCATGAGATGAGGCTAAGAAATACCAGAGCCTCTCTCAAACCCAGAAATGATGCCATATTGACTGACTATTGCAGGAGGAGAGCCATTTACAAAAGTGGTAAAGTAGGGTACCCAGCAGTTTGTTGCTTGGTCAACTGACTCCATATGTTCATGTTCCCAAACACGAGTTGCTCTGGAGTATCAGTAGAGAAAAAAGGGACCGGGTCTCTGGAGCACTAGGAGATTCCATATAAGGAGCCATCCCTCCCAGGATGACCCCAAGCGTTAATCTATTCAGTTAGAAAACTCTCCGTTTGGAACAACAGTACTCCCTAGAGTAGGTTAAATTTACCCAATCGTTTTGTCTTTGTGTCCCATTCTTTTAATTGGGATGACACCTAAGGTGTATTTACTGACAAAAGCCAAACTGTTCTCATTAAAACCTTAAACCTTTGCTCTTCTACCTGAATTTAATTCAGGTCAATTGCCCTTAACAAATATTTGCTAAGTTCACACTGTATTCTAGACAATGTGCTAAAAAAGAATAGTACAATAATGACTAAGAGATTGACCTTTTACTTGTGCGAATATCCACCTCATACCAAGTTTGCAACAGATACAGATAATTAATTACAATACAGTGAGGTAAGTGCTATAGCAGAAAATTTTAATTATAATTTCCTAGGGCTATTTTTAAAATATGAGAGTATTTAATGCTTCTTCATGATAGAGTCAGTGAAACTTATGGGGTGATGCCATGTTTGTTGTTTCTTTAAGAATAAGTAGAATTTTGCCATGGGCATAGAAGTTGATTATTAGCATGGGTTTGGTGATTGGTAAGATATGTAGCAAAGGAGAAGAAAAAAACCAAGTTTCTGTGATGGGCGGATGAGGGTACAAGGACGATGATAGTTATAAAACCAGGCAGAATAGTAGGAGAAATGGAGAGAGAATTTGGTGCTACCCAAAGTGGAGTGCTAGTTGAGTTGAATGTCAGGACAGAGATCAGGGCAAAAGATAAATGGTTTTGCATGATCTGTAGTAACGTAGTAATTCAAGCCAGGTGTTTTGCTTAGGGCTAGACAAACCTGAATTTGAATTTCTGATCCATTTGACAAAATACTGAACTGTTTTAAAGCCTTGAGCTACATATGGATAATGAAACAATCTTCATGGTTTTGCTATGAGGATTAAATGAGTTAGTAAATGCAAAATGCGTTGCACCTTACCTGGCACTTAGCAAGAACTAGTTACATCGAAGTCATCCTTTGACATAAGCTGGCAGGGAGAGACATTTATATTATTCAGGAGTTCCCTGGATAGGCTGCAGCAGGATCTGTGAAGTTTTACGTGCGTTTGAATTTGTCTAAGAGATGGACCACACCTTTCATTATATTCTCCAAGGTCTGTCACTCAAAGAAAAGATAAGTACTAGTTCCAGGGAGTACAAAGAAAGAAAAGTGAAGAACGAATGTTGAAGGATGCCAAAATTATGAAGGTAGGAGGAAGAGCAGGAAAACTGTGAGGACACAAAGATGACTCACTAATATAGTCAGTTCCTATCATGTGACGTAGGGCTTCCTGCAAATCACTGTGTGTGATAGGCAGAAAGTTGGTCCCTGTGACCCTCAGCCCCTGGTATGACGATGTTCTGTTACATTACAGAAAGGACTTTACAGATACAATTAAGGTTTCTAATTGGTTGACTTTAAAATAGGGAGATTTATCTTGGATTTTCTGGGTCTTGAAGCAGAGCTTTCTCCTAGCCGAGAGCAGAAAAGGAAGTCAGGGAGGTACAGAAGGAAGAGTCAGGGAGATATAGCAAAAAAGGAGGACAGAGAGATTCAAAACAAAAAGAAGGATTTCACGTATAGTTGCTGGCTTTGAGAATGGAGGGAGCCGTGAGCCAAGCCACACAGGTGGAGCCGCAAGGAAACAGGGACCACAGCTCTGCAGTCACCCAGAACTGAATTCTCCCAACAATCTGAAGGAGGCTGGCAGTGCATTCTCCCTCAGCAACCTCCAGACAAGAGCTCAACTTGGCAAATAACTTGATTGTGGCTTTGTGAGACCCTAAGCAGGGAACCCAGCTGAGCCACACTGTGAATGGACATTTGATTCACAGAAATTGTGAGATAATAAATTTGTATCATTTTAAGCAGCCATGTTTGAGGTTATTTGTTACAGTAGCAACAGAAAACTGGCACACTGTGCCATGCAAAATTGTGCAAGGAAAACCACAGGAATTAATGGCAAAACACTGCAAAACTTGACTGTGACATAGACAAAGAAATAAAAAAAATGTGATAAAAATAGCACACAGTTTTACATATGCGAAATGGTAAAGAAATACATAAATACTGCAATAAGTATGGCATTGTACCTTGAAAAAGACCTGACGTTTGCTCATGGTAGCGGGCGTCAGAAGGGTTGCAGCTCATCCGTTATTGTGAAGTGCTAGAAAGAGGGTCATGTGGAATTGGACGAAACGTTTAACACTAGACGCGGATAAGTGTGGCCCATAGCAGGTGGTGAAGTGAGCTCACTGGTAGATGTGTAAGGTGTGCGTGTGTGTGTTTTATTTTTATGTGTCTCAGTATAGCTTTCTCTGTTCACCTCATGTGGATGTGAAAAAAATCATGTTTAAACAAATGCAAAATTTGGATTAAGTTTAAGTTGTCTGTTAATATATCGATGGTGCTGGACCAAATTCCCACTTTCAAAATAAGTGTTATAGCAGAATTGACTCTATCCAGGAACGAAGGCAATGAAAAACTACACAACTTCCTGGGCGGCAGCCCTTGCCAAACACGTCTATCTCCTCATAACTAGACTAGCGGGACCACTGCGGGTTTGGGGAGATAATGCCACTCCGAGCATGACCTTTTGCAGCCACAGGGAACTCGGCAGGTCAGTCTTAGTAACAACTTTGAGGCTTCCTCAGCGTCAGCAACAGCAAGATACATAATCAACGCATCTCAGTTTCTTGACTGAGAACCAAATCATCTTTGGGATCTACACTTCAGTCCTAGGAGTCAATTTCTCATTTTGCCATGGCATAGATCTCTTTGTAAATCTTTTAAACAGAGTCTCACTCTGGTGCGTTTTTAGCCCTCAAACAATCAGCATCTCATGTTAATTGTTTTTCTTCGTGGTCATTTTTGTGGAGTCAGAAGGAAGCTTGGCTTTGAGAAAAATCACCAGGTATAGTTCCCTGGCCAGGGACAACTCCAGCAGGAAAAAAATAACTCAAGAATTTAGTTCAATGAGAAATATACACACTAAAGTAAAGCATAAATTGTAAGACCGAGCTTTATTTTATAACCTCATAACCTTTATAATTTGGAAAATTCCTGTGACTTCAGTTCAACTCTTTCATGAGGTCACTTAAAGCCCAGCAGGTAGCGGGCTTTGTCCGAGATCAAACAGCAGTTTAGTGTCAAAGAGAGGCAAGAAGTCAGTTTCTCTGACATCTTTCAGTGTGTGGTGACCATATACAATATACAAATCTTATGAAACTTCAGGACATTGTGCACAAGAGTAGCCTGGGTGGTTTTTGTTGTTTTGTTTTTGTTTTTTCTAGTTCTCCTCTAGAGCAGCTGAAAGAAAGCATACAAGTCCCACACTGCTTCCATGAGAATGTTCTATGATTAATTAATGTCATTGTTTCTTCAATTATCCATTATTTCTTTCCTTATTTCCACCTGACATGCATAAGAAGCTAGATGTACCCTAACAGTGGCTGACACAACAGAGGCAGAAAGAAGGAAGAAGGAGACAGAGAAAGAGAAACAAATGAATCAGTCTTTTATCATTGAAGTTCACCCTATTTACAACTCCATTAACTCCTAACCTGGATTAAGTCTTCCCCTCAAGGAAACATGTTCTGAAATACCTCATTTCCTTTTACCACTGTGATGTTTCTAAGCACTGGACTCCTATGTCATAAAGATCAGAAAGTTATTGTCTATTTTGTTAAACAGTGAGTGTGGGGGTGTTGTAAAAAGGAAATGCAAGAGACTGTCCCATTGTCCTCTGTCTGGAAACTCAATTCTTGGCCCTATGCTATCTCTGCCATGAAAAGGCTCAAGTGTCCTTACGGTTTCAAATTCTTTCCAGAAGATGTGCCATCATCTTTCATCATCAAAACCTAAGTGGTTTCCATGGCAACCTCCTCCTCAAACCCATCAATTTTTCCAGCAAAACCATTTTATTCTGTCCCAGGAACCACATTAGAGTTAAAAAATAATAATAATAAAACTCTCAGAAATGAAGTTAGGAAAATATCAATAGGCAAAAATAAAATAAATGTAATCCCAACAATACTCTGAGCATAATAAGATGGAGAGAAGAAAACTTTCCCAAGGTGATATTGGGTTCAGGGTGTTAATGAAGATTTGACATAAAGAATAACGTTATAAAGAGGATAGAAGAACGGAAGCAGGGAAAAGCCAGCTGCAGAGAGCGAAGACTGCACAATGGTTTGGGGACAGCCAGCTTCTTCTCTTTACCTCCCTTTTTTTCTCTGATAAGCATACGGTCCCTGGCATTGAAATAGATTAAACTAAAGCTGCAAATGAGGTTTCCACTAGGAAAAGCTGTCTCTTGCAGAGTTCAGAGCAGAGCTGGGAGCAGTGCCAAGCGCTCATGAAGCAGTTTTGGAAGGTTCTGCTGGAAAGACAGGAATCCCTGCCCTTCCGTCACTCACATCCCTTTATAACAACTGGCATATCAAGGTATTGGGATCTTATGGTGCAAGTCAGGATTGAAGTGGCTTGGGCAGTATCCATCTGTCTTACTACACACAGTTAGGTTTGTGTTACCATCTTAACTCTAGCCAGTACTAATGATACTGAATGCCCACTGCTTCTCTATAGCCTTGGCTAAGAAAAGATTCAGTGTTCAGTTTTTGAATCCCAATTCTAATTTAGTTGATATCCTACCATTTCCTAATAATAGCTTTTTATTATATTTGTGATAGTCAATCTCACTATGTTATATAAACTCTCTGGAAGCAAGGGAAGTGGTCCCTGTGTCTCCTAAGTTGTAGAGTATAACAGATAGGGACTGGAGTTTGTGTGATCTGCACACGTGGGCAGGGATAGGTCCTAGTGTTCAGATGAAGCTCCCGCCTGTCTTTCAGCAATCCAGCAGTCAGTGGTCAGGAAGAGTAGCAAAGAAACATGGGCACAGGTGCTTTGATCTCTGCCAGAAACATGATTCCTTTGCTCTGAACCCAGGAAATTGTAAAGAAAGAGGATCAGTTTCCTGAGGAATATTTTCTTCCTGTGTCATTGCCAGGGGAAAAAAAAAAGTTTTCATATCCAAATAAAAGTCTTCCTTAAAGAAACAATTTAAAAAAAAATGTATCCCTAGAAGAGAAGTGAAAGAAACAAAGCGCTGTGGGAGAAAAAAATAGAATTTGCAGGACACAACAGGGAGCATGTGTTGAAAGTTTTGATGAAGTATCTCCAGGGTGGAATCGGTCAGGATGGGTTAGATTATGCTGTAGTAACGAACAACTCTAAAATATGATGGCTTAAAACAACATTTATTTCCTGTCATGCTACATACCCATCGTGTGTTGGCTGGGGTTTCTTCTCAGCATCACCCCAACTCAAGACCACAGTTGACAATACTGCCAATTTCTGGACTGCTGTGGGTTACTGTGGTGTAGTGAAAAGAAAGCTCTGGAAAGTTTCATGCTGGCAAGGGCATGCTCCAGCCTGGAAGAGTGACATGTTCTCTCTGCAACAGCTTATTGGCTAGAACTAATCACATGACCCCATATGATCGCAAGAACTCCAGGAAGAGCATCCTTCCCTTCCACCTGGCAGGTGGAGAGCTGGGGGTTTTTGGTGAATTGCACTAATGACTACCACATGAGGAAACCTGCAAAGACCATGACACATTCACAGGTTTTTTTATTAGATTTTTTCAGAATTAGCAGCTGTAAAAAGAAAATACCCAGGTAAATAACATAGTTGGTGTCTACCCTCATCTGACCTCTTTCCAAAACAGTGTTGCCCAGTCCTTGAACCACATGAGAAAGTTGGAAATTTATCATACATTTATTCATTTTTCGAAAGATATTTACTGATTTCTGTGCTCAGTCCTGTGTAAAACACTGGTGTCAGAAAAAAGTGGATAAGAAAGTTCACCAGCTCATGATTCTTCCTGACCTATGATTATCCCATTATTGTGACTGGCCCTGTATTTCCAGATAAAAGCTATTTATTTATTAGGTGTTAATTCTGGCCTAGGTTGATAGCATTCATAACTGTATCTCTGCGACACGGTCATTTGAGCTACTGTACCCTCTCTGGAA
Organism: Propithecus coquereli; assembly: GCF_000956105.1. NCBI lineage: Eukaryota > Metazoa > Chordata > Mammalia > Primates > Indriidae > Propithecus > Propithecus coquereli. The sequence goes on from NW_012144967.1 coordinate 10,479,964, forward strand.
GGGTCTACCCTCTTTATTCCAGCTAGTTTCTCTCATTGTGATGCCTCATCCTCAATACTATTCTTAGCTTGTTCTTACTTTCTCACTGTGGGATGTTGTCTACATCTACTTGAATCAATTTGCACCTGATCTCACTGGCTAACTGATGTTACTCCCAGAGGTAGTTTATCAATCACGGTCAGGATGAGCCATTCTTGATTCTTTTTAACTGTTGCTCTTTTATTAGGATCTATCTTCTGAATTCTTCCCAAATTCACCATAGGACCTGCATCCTGATATATCTGATATATCAAACATCCAGGTATCATAATTATGAAAATTGTTTGTGCCTTAGCACTATAGGTTAGGGCTAGAAATGGAATGCTAACAATTAAAATTTTCAAGTGTTAAACTTCTACTCCTTGATCAGGAGTATTCCTATAGGAAAAGCAGAATGATCTCACTCCCAGATGTAACAAGTGAATCTTGACAAATTCAACCCACTTTGAAATGCAAATGCAATTCATTCACTGATAGTCTTTAGGGAGTACAGTCGAGGCACGGTTTGTTAAGTGAATTTAATAGAGACCATAAGTTGCCTATTGCAAATCTACTTTTTCTGTCCACCTTAAAAACAGGATCCCATATTTGAAGTGGCAGCAATGAACCCAGATAAATGACCATATTTTCCTAGCACTTACCATTAGGAGTAGCCAAGTGACTAAGTTTCGGCCCACAATATTTTAGCCAAAGCTGTCAGTACTCCACCCATATTCACCTGAACTCATCAGTGTGCTTCAACAGCCAACGATCAATTCCTCTGTGCCTGTGACACTTTTCTCAACAATTTGGAAGGCCACTGCTTGCATATGGTGAACTAAAAGTCCCAGTTAATATAGTCAAGAACAACCCTAAATCAATGTCTCCCTGGAATTGGTACACAAACACTCAGGTTTCTCACCCCTTGGATGGGATAATTTAAAGTTGTATACTTTGTGCCATTGCCCAAAATTTATTTGTTAATTATCCCCCAACTGTTCACTTTGATTGCTGGCTGAATAGTAAACCACCTTTTGGCTACCTATATAATTTCACACTTCACTACTGGTGTTCCCTCACCTCCTAAATAAACTACCAGAAGCACTTGAACCCTGTGTTAGGGTCCAATTCTGGGATAAACTGGGCTAAGACAGACGTATGAGGAGAAGTTATAGAACATCTAGCAATTTTCATTAAGATGAAGGGGCCCATCTTTGCCATCCTTTTCTTTATCCTGTTCTCTCCTTGGGGCTCTGCAGTCGTCTTGGGCCATGAGAATGAGGGCCACATCTTTGTAAGCAAAGAGCTGAGAAGTGGAAGGAGCCCAGAGCCCCAGCAACCATGGAGCCTCTATTCTGGGTCTTGATTTCCCAATTCCAGGACATGAAAGAGAACTAAACTTCTAACTTAAAATCACAATTATTTCATTTCTAAAAGTAACCCACACTTACATAGAAAGAAAAAGAGAAGAAAAAAAAAAACCCCTTGCTTCTTTGAAATATATCTGGGGAGTCATTTATGAGTTTGAAAATAGTTTCTGGAGTATAAATGAATGGTTAATCACTTGGCTATGATCATTTAGACCCAGGTTTTATGGACTATAAAAATATTAAAGGATCCCCACCCCGGGATACCTCAGCCCCTCTGTCTGCCCAGCCCACCTAGATTCTAACCTGGCCTAGGCCAAAGGCATCTGCAATCTCCTCCAGGTAGAGGGAGATGATCTAGGTCTTGTCTCCCTGTGGAATCCCCCATTGTGGCTCATTTTTAACTATTCTGTCTTATCTCTGCTCAGGCCTTAGCATGAAAATTGGATAGTATTAGAAAAAACTATGGCACACACATTTCTATTTCTTCTTCATGTATCTTCAGTGCTGTGCCTGTTTCTACATCGTTAGTTTCTTAGGATCAGCCCCTTGGGATGGAGTTCGTGTTTTGCGTTTGTACCGAAAGCCAGCTGTAGGAGAGCAAGGAATGAGAACAGTGTTGTGCTGGGGAGGAGAACTTGAACATTCGTGCATATGTCCTCTGCATGGGGAGGGAGAACTGCTATTCCTAACATGTCACCTGGGTCTCCCAGCATGGCTTAGGCAGCTCCAAAGGATAACAACCCATGGAGAGCCTGAGGACTACTTCCCCATTGGATTATCTACCCCACCTCTTCACCTCAGAGACCTGCTACACACACAGGGGAAAGGGTGTTAATTTTGCTCCAGCCCCACCAGGGCTATGGGCCAGATGTTTTTCTTTCTGACATCATAGTTTATTCAGTGTTAGAAACAGGGGAATTTCTAATTCTTTGAGGGCACAGAGGTTGCCTCCATGTCAGAGAATATCTAACTTGATCAGTTGTAGTTCTGGCACTTTCTGATGCTTATCCTACAGGGAATTTCAACTTGTTTTTGAGGACACTCAGGATACTTACCAAAGAGTAGGGAACATAGTGTGGAAGCATTTAGATGAGGTACTTAACATGCACCTTGAGCTACTATATGCCAACTACTAGCCTAACTAATTTATATGTTATCTAACATGTTTAAAAACCCAGAAAGAGGTGTATATTATGAGTCTCACTTTATAGTCAGGATAGCCCATATTGCAACCAAGCTACCACGTGTGAAGGATGGGATTTGAACCAAGGTCTGAATGACCCAACATATACCCACCAATATTTAGGGTTTGAGCTTAATAATATCTTTATCCCCTGAATTCAGGATCTCTGATTTGAACATGGTGGGTACTAATACTTCTGATAAGGAGATATGGCACCTAGTGTCTGATACAAGGACCCCTGGAATACCTCATGGGAAGTCCCAGTCCGTCTTGGGGTTGGGCAAATACAGCAAGAACTATAGACAGGTTACAGATGGTTATTCCAAGGGGCTGACCAACAAACGCAGGTGGGTTTTACAACCTGGGACTGAGCAGAAAACCTAAGCCTTTGAAGAAAATATCAAAGGCTCAATATTAAAAGCCTCACTTGACTTTTAGGCTACAAGACTGTAGAAACATCTGCTTTCGTATTTTACCCCAATTCCTGATTTTGCCAGTCAACTGAATTACCCAATAACTAGCTTAAGCTATGGGATATACCTCCTCACTCCTGTGCTAACCTAGCCTCAGTGAGACCTTGTGTTATTATTATGTGCCTGACTTAAGTTTTTCTCTATTCTTTACTGACCAATGACATATGTGAGCAAAGGACCATTAAAATAGACAACTCTGGGCTATTCGGCTAGGGTGATGTGTAGTATATAGGGAGGGCAATAAGCAAACTTGCCCCATGGATGTGAGAATCTTAAGGTCCAGTGACTATAGAGTTATGGTTGTATAACATTGACTTAGGGGCAGAAAACCTAGTAGTAGCACCTGATTTCACCATTGGGTAGTTCTGTGATCTTTGGCAAGTCACATAGACTTTATGACCTTTCTTTCTAGATAAAAATAAAAAATGAGGATAGGGACATGCCAAATGCACGTGCTTTTTTGTGAATCAGATGAGGTGATGTCTGTGGGTGAGCTTTATAAACTTCAAAGCATGATACACATATTTACTGTATTATTTGCCTCAACTACTAGGCATGGGTAGACCAGTCTGTGGAAATCCCAGGAACCTGAAGTTGAAATCTCTTGCCACTGCTCTAGTATGGAGAGGCACGGGTTCTGGCACTGTTAGAGAATGTGCCAAAGATGAAATCAGAAGAGCATCTCCAACAGAGGGTCATGAGATGAGGGCACAAGTGGCCACAGGACCCGAGTGGGCGTTCAAGTCTCCCTTGTACCTAAGAGGTCCAGGGAGTTGAAATCAAGAGACAAGGAATTGCCATATGATTCCAGGCAGAGAGCTGGGTGGAATAAAGAAGCAATTGGGTTTTTGTGTTTCCAGTGGAGTATCCCATGCAGGTGACTGATCCATTTAAAGGGCAAGAATTAGACTCCATATGTGGATTATTTCTATGTTGTAAGGGAAAACCAAGCCCTAACCAACAACAAGTCATAAGGTGTAGGTTAATGTCCAAAGTTATGTGGAGAACAGGAAAGAGATAATCAGATAATGGCAAGTTTAAGCATGAAACACAGCCCTGAGTGCTGCATGAGTACCAGAGAGTGTGACAAAAGCCTGCCGATTCAGGAAAGTTAAAATAAGGGGACTATGACAAGTATACAAACAATCATGTGAAACAAAGAATAAATACCAGAGAAAAGATGCAAAGTGCTTCAGGAAATAGGGTGAGACTCACTTTTATGGGTTGGAGATGGAACTAGAAAGTGTCTATGAAACAAACCAGATTTGAACTGTGTTAGAATTGGACAGGTATAGCTCAGGGCAAAGAGGTATGGGCCCTCCAGGAAGAGAAAACTGTCAAGGCAAAATATCAAAGCTGGGAGTCTGGGAACAGAGAGCACCCTGACCCGTCTGGTTTGTGTGGGAGAAGTTCAAGACAGTCATGGGATGATCGCTTGGGGAAAGAGCTTTGGAGATCAAATTCTGAATGCAGCCCACGATTTGGCAGGTAATACTTAGATATTGAATGTTGAAGAGCAGGACATCCCAAAATATATGATTATTAACTTTCTAGGTTTTGTTACTTCTACTGCAATTATTCTGGTTGCTTTTACTAGTCACTCCTTACGGTACTGACCCCCAGGAGGATCCCCAGCGATCCCTGACTGCTGGGATTCATGCTCCTGTGTGAACCGCTGATACTGTATCAGGGTTCATCTGTGTGACAAATAGGATATGGCAGAAGTCATGGTATATGAGTTGTGAGACTAGGCTATAGAAGCCCTTGCATCATTTGTGCATGTGTGTCTCCCCCTCTGTTGTGTGTTTGTGTGTGTGTGTGTGTGTGTGTGTGTGTCTTTTTCATCATTTGCTTTGGGGGAAGCCAGCTACCATTTCATGAGCTCTCCGACGATGGAGCTTAGGTCGTGAGGAACAAGGCCTCCAGCCAACATCCAGAAAGAAAGTCAAGCATCTTGGCAACAGCCACAGGAGCGACCTTGGGAGAAGATCCTCCAGGGTAGGTAAGCACTCAGAACATGAAGAGGAGGTGGCCCTGGCCACCTGCTTGACCACAGCTCAGGAGAGACTTTGAGCCAGAACCACCCAGCTGAGCTGCATTCTTCACCCTATAAAGTGTGTGAGATAATAGATGATTGTTGTTTTAAGCCACTACATTTTAGAATAATTTGTTACAAAGTAATAGATAACTAATATACTCCATCATTCAAAAAATATTTATTTATTCAACATCTACCAGTCTCAAGAATTATGTAGTTAGTGGAATAATTATTGCAACTCAAAGCTTCTTGCTTTCAGAGAGGAACGTATTGGACTTCTTTTAATTTTTTACACAGAGCATTTTTCTAGTTTCCTGCCTTCCCATTTTCCAGCCATGTCTCTTCTTGAAACATTTTCTTCCTCTACCCCACTCCCTTTCTGCTGGACAGCTCCAAACTATACGTTGCTTAAATCTAATTTCTTCTTGGAGAACTTTCCTAACACCTACACTTGAATAGGGGCCCTCTGGAAGAATCCTTTATAGCGCATACTTTTGCCAAATTCTCTTTTCTAATTGTCATCTGCCCTGCTAGTTTATCAGCTCCATGGCTGTGGTTGTCTTGTCTACTGACGTATCCCTAAAACCCAGCACAGTACATGTATAAGGTAGCAACTAGTACACATATATGTATATACACACGCACACACACGTAGGGAGAGACAAGGGAGAGAGAGGTAAATTCAGCAAGTGCAATGGGTATTGCGCGTATAGTCACAAACTAACAGGAGCGAGCCTTACTTTGCACAGCCCTTCATGCTATGCTTGGGGATAGAAGACATTTCTCATGCGGGTCTCTGCCTCTCTTATCCACACCATCTGAAGACAGTGACTGTAGTAAATGCTTTGGCCAGATAAGGGTTCAGTGTAGTGGCCTTATGGTGATACGGAGAAAGACATTATCAAGAATAGAATTCTTGACTATGAAGAATTGAAAGAGTTCTGGAGAAAGAGATCCAACCCTAGAGGAGATAGACAAGCCATTGCATGCACTTGGTTTGCTTTTGTTGTTTTAAAGAGGAAAGAGTGTCGTGAGAATGGAAATCTAGAGGAGATAGTCACAAAGTCCAGGACAGCTTGTGGCACTCAATGGCACTTCATGAGTTTCAACATTTCAGCACAAAAGGCAGTTGCTTTGCCCAGGGCGTCCCAGGTGACTGGTAGGAATATCTTTCCATGACCCCAAAGCTGCACGAGAATTTATATAGCTTCACCAAAATTGCTCTTAATGGATTTTCTTTCCCACCTTTGTTTTATTCTCCCTTAAGTACCAAAATAGGTGTGTTATTTCCAAGCGGTTTGTCGGGAAGGAGAAACTTCTGTCAATGTGCCGGCATTTGGCATTTGTCCGCGAGGGCTTTTGTGCAGTCTGTGATGGTGAATGAGCGCAACACTCATTTGTATCCATTACTGCTTTGCCCTGATGTGGAGCCTGAGCTGACCTCTGCCTGTGCTTCTTTCTCGTCGCCGTGTGAGCAATGGAGGGAAGGAGAGAGGCCCCAAATCTCAGAGCAGAACTCAGCACTGAGTTACACTAATTACCATCCAAGAGCCGCTGGTTAAGAAAAACACATATTGTCAGGCTGGGCCTTTGAAAGAGAAAACAACGAATATTTCTTTGCCCCTCTCCTCCCTTTGCCTCAACTAATTGGTCCATTTCTCTGCTACAATTGCTGGGAAGATAGATTTTGTCTCCACTTCGTAAAATAAACTGAAATCTATTTTTCTTTTGTGCATTAGAGCCAGTTCCTCGCTAATTGTGCCTACGAATGAGTAGATAGTTAAAACAGCACATTAGGAAGGAAATTTGTTTTTGTTTTTTGGGTTTTTAGTTATTATTGTTGTTGTTCCTCTTGCAGCATTTTGTGGAGGACTTTTTTCCTTCCCCTTTTCTTTCCCTTAGGAAATGAAGCAATGTTTAGAACCTTTCACATTTTAAGTAAAAGCTTTCAAAATGAAAGGAAAAAATATTTCAAACCTCGGCATTTAAAGTCCATATGGTCTCTATTCATAGTGAACAATTAATTTGTAGCTGGCAACAGTGCTGTAGAAACAGATGTGCGTACCCAGCTTCCAAGGATGTCTGGTGGCAGATCTAATATTTAAGGCCTTGAATGCATCATCACCAGAAAGGTGACTTACGAACAAGAGCTAAGAGTTGCAGGTACTTATTCTGGGACATTGAAGCAGGCGGAGGTGTAGGGGAACATACAGCCAGTTATGTCATGTAAATTATGTAACATTAATTATGAGTGTATATTAAAATGTGCTGACTTAATCCCTATATTCATGTGTTTTGGCTTTTTTTTGGAGTAATAAACAATGCAACAAGTTAGAGTTGTATTTTGTCTAACAGCAGTGATATTCTAATAGTAACTCTAATTCCAAGCTAATCCATGCACTTTAACATATAAAATGGGAGTACCGAAAACCAGCCTAAGCTATAGAGCCCCTGAAAATTTGACCAGACCTACGCTGGCCTGGAATGCTCCAACAACAGTCCATTCCCATAAGAAACTGAGCAATATCACAGTTGAGATTTACAATCGAGTAAAATGGTGATATAGCACCTCTTGTATTCTCCTGGATAGAGCTGGAACACATTCTACTAAGTGAAGTATCCCAAGAATGGAAAAACAAACACCACAGGTACTCACCATCAAATTGGTATTAACTGATCAACACTTAAGTGCACATATAAGAATAACATTTATTGGATGTCGGGCAGTGGGGAGGGGGAGGAGGGGACGGGTATATGCATACACAAAGAGTGCAATGCGCACCATCTGGGGGATGGACATGCTTGAAGCTCAGCCTTGGTGGGGAGGGGGGCAAGGGCAACATACGTAACCTAAACATCTATACCTGCATAATATGCTGAAATAAAAAAAAAGATTTACAATCAAAAAGGTAGAAAATCTAATGTACATCATTTTTTACTACAAAATAAATAAGAGTTTACTATGTGCCAGGCATTGCTCAAGGAGATGAGGATATTGTCAGAGTCAAGGATTCACTGTAGCCTCCCTGAGTTCGCTGAGTGGCGTGTAGAAACATGCAGTTATTCTGCAGTGTGTTAAGGTCTCTGACGCAGGAAGGGATGAGGCAGAAGGTTAATCCAGTCTCATGTGGCTCAGGTGGGATTATGGTAGGAATTTTGACCAAACAGCACCCTGAAAACAAGGGGGCATGGACAAGTAAATAACAGGGAGAAGACTCTCCCCATTAAGGTTTGTCTCTCTTATCACCCCAGATCAGATTACTCAGTAATGACTGTGCCTCACCCTTCACGCAACAAGGGACCCATGCCAGGCATGGACTGAGAGCTTAGGTTTCCCACAGTTACATGTGTTCCTGCAGACTGTCCTCACAGCTCTGAAAGAGAAAACAGGACTTAGATTTATTTCTTCTCAGTCCTACATCATAGAGCAACATCCCCAATTATGCCCTTCAGAGGGTGAAGCGGTATAAGAAAGGAATCAGCTAACACGGGGTACTCATAGCTAAAGCATCCTTGCTCAGGCCACTGTGAACCCTGGATTGGCTGCAGTATATGGAAACTAGCCCTGCTTTTTAATAGCTTCTTCTTGGATCTAAACTTTGTCTAGACTTTGTTATCAATATCCAAGAGTTTACACCTGCTTTTGCCCTTGGATGACATCTTCACTCCTTTATTCCCTGGCCCACAGGTGCAGCCAGGCCTCCCTATGCTATCACATACCCTTCCTAGGTCAGTGACATGAGCCCTTGCATTATTTTTCCATGGATACCTTCACAAACTACCACAAGTGAGTGGCTTAAAACAACACTCATTTATTAGCTCACAATATAACATGTTAGAAGTCAAAAAGAGGACTCACTAGGCTAAAGTCTGAGTGTCAGCAAGGCTGTGTTCCTTACGAGAGGCTCTCAGGACAAATCCAATTCCAAACTCAGTCAGGTTGTTGGCAGAATTTAGTTCCATGTGGTTGTAGAACTCAGGTCTGTTTCTTTGCTAGCTGTTGGCTGGGGGGCCATTCTCAGCTTCCAGAGTCTGCCTGGTTCCCTGGTTTATGGCCCCCTCCACCTCCCAAGCCAGCGATGGATGGCCAAGTCCTTCTGGCACGTCCCACCTGTCTGATCTCCCTGTCTGCCTTTTCTTTACTGCTGCGTCTCTTTTCTGTGTGCAGCCAAAGAAGCTTGTCTGCTTTCAAGGGTCCATATGATTAGATTGAGCTCAGCCAGATAATCCTGGATAATCTTCCTATTTCAAGGTCAGTAACCTTAATTTTATCTGCAGAGAACTCTTTTACCTTGTAAAGTAACCTATTTACAAGATCAGAGGATTAGGGTATGGACGTCTTCGAGAGGCATTAATATGCCTAACACAACCCCCAATGTGGAAGTCAGACAGTTGGGACATCCAAGCTCCTATGTCTGCTGGAATTACTAAAAAAGAGGTACAAAAATGTGTATGAGTTTTTCTCCGGTAATATTTCAAGTTTGCAACACGCTTTGGCAAACCATTGTGAAGATGAACAAGATACGTTTGAAAAGCAGCTAGCCTAGAGCCTGGCACAAAATCAGTTCTCAGAATACATTAATTTTCTTCCCCCATTCTCACACTTGGCATTTGCAGAGAGAGATCCATGGTGAGACTCTGAAATTGTAAAACTGATCCTGCAAGATGCATTCACAAATCAGCCTCAAGATTATTATAGTTTGGAACAGACAGAAGTCTATAACAAATTTAAACTGAGTGTCAAGATTCTATCAATCCTATTAATTCCTGGGCTCGGAGTAAACTTTATTTTCTCCTAAACTCTGAAAGCCCATATATTGGTACCATAGGATAAGGGGGTGCAAGTAGTGACTCAGGCCTCAGAGGGTAAGAAAGGCCCAGGTTAGTCGGCTTCTTGCTGAATAACACCTAATAACACCTCCTTATTTTTAAGTCCCTTAGAAATCAGATATACTAGGGGAAGAAAAAATGTCTTTCTTCCCTCATCCCTAATATACTAATGTGAGCTTGGAATGCCCTTTTCTTTCTTTTTGGGCTCTCTAAATTCTACCTATTATTAACTCTAGGCCTGCATTTTGAAAAAATGAACACACACACACAGCCTTTCTGCGATCAATTCCACAGTGATTACCTTTACTGTAAAAGCTCCTTTCCTATAAATACCGTCCATAGTTCATATGTCGATGTTTAGCTTTTCTTTCCTTCCCCGTGATCCATCCCAGTACCCAGCACACAATACGGGCTCGATGAACGGGCGAGATGGCGTGCTGTATTGTTGAAATTTTATGCATGCATTATTTTAGCCTCCTAATTGTATTATAAAAGTATAAATGTAAAAGGTAATTATTTCTATTTCACTTATATCTTAAACAGCTTGGGTAAAATTAACATAAGGCCCATGTGCTACCATTCTCTCTTTTATTCAAATGGCAGACATGGTTCTTGTACACATTCCTGCTGTGTGAAACAGATTCTGAGTCATCTGCGGCACTGCCCTCTATGTAGCACTTTGGTCAAACAAGATTGGCAATGCAGTAAAACCTATTTGCCAAACTTTACCTAGTATAACACCTAAGACATCTACAAGTATGGAGAATATTTGTCAAAATGAACGAGTAAACAGTCAGAGCTAAGAAAAGCCTAAGAAGACATAATGGCTAAATGTAATGTATAGTAGTATGATATTCTAGATGAGATTCTGCAACAGAAAAACATTAATTAGGTAAAAACTAAGGAATTCCAAATAAAGCATGGACTTTAGTTAATAATAATTTATCATTATAACAACAATAAGTGCACTCTACTAGTGTAAGATGTTATACTAAGGGAAACTGAGTGTGGATATATGGGAACTGTCTACTCTCTGCACAGTAATTCTCTAAGTCTAAACCTCTTCAAAAAATGAAACATTTATTTAAAAAATTAAAAGAAAAGATTTTCTGAAAAAATGAATTAGTATGGATCTAGAAACCTTAATTCAATATTGTGACTATGAAATGAAAACAAAATTGAAATTTTTACTAATGGTTTTCATTTCGCTAATTGCCTGTGAGTAGTTTCTGAACCTTCTTTTTTTTAACATAAAAACAAAAGATAAAACAAATTTGAAAGTTGATTTTTAAAAGGATATTGAAATGTATTCATGATGAAAAGGGATTTGATTAGGTAGTGATAATCTAAGATTAACGTCACATGGGAAAAATACTACAGTCCTATAGTTTCCGTTTCTTTATACTTTGCTGTAAGTTGCATTTTTTTTCAGTATGTGTTAGCTGATAATTAATGAATGGCTAATATTGCAATGGATAAAGTGTGAAACTGAATCATATATATTTTTACCCAGTTATTCCTTGTCCAAAGATTCTAGAGCACCCATCATGTGTCTGCCAAGTATCCTTGTTGTTGGGAAATCTTGTCATTTAATTCAGGCACAACTCTTCACGTAGCCAAGGTGACTTGAATTTTATATATACATAAAGAAAGAAACTCAAACCACTGAGAGACATAAGATTGATGAAAAGTATCAACTTATTTTTTAGAAGTTATTAAAAATGCAAAATGAAACTAACTTCTCTAATTTTACAACCCAAGTCATCAAAGTGTTGAATCTATATTTATTGAGAAGGACAAAAATAAGAAAGACACAGAAAGAAGACATCACCCTGTTAATTAACCTCACTACAGGTAATACTTCTGCCTTTCATTATATGGTCAGCATCTTTGAACATGGAGAGTCTAGACACAGCCTCTCAAAAGGCTCATGGAGATAAATTGCACACAGGCTTGTGGAAGCCATCTTCACAGGCAGGTGTTATAAAGTTTTGGTGGATAAAGGCCAGAGCTTTGAAAAAAGGCTCTTCTTGTATTAGTCAGGGTTGGACTGGAAATGCCTGAAAGCTCATGAGGAAAGCGGTTCTCTTCGGCTCCAGACATGCTAGAAGCTTGGATAGTTCACAAAAGATTCTGATAAGCATCTCTCCATCTGGGCTCAGGTCCGAGCCAGACTTCTGAAGTGCTTGAGGTGCATCCGTCCGTACTCAATATATGGTAAACAAGTGTGGATGAAAGGCACATACAAGACTATTGTGAGAAAGTGTGTTGGCACCTATTGTCAGTCACTCATAACTAAGTAGGGCAGTGCCTTTCCTTAGATAAATGTGCACTGTGCATTTGGTCCATCCATCAAGCGTAAGCCAGGCATCTAAAGTGATCCTCATTCTTCCTATTTCAGAAAGAAAAAGAGAGCCAAGAATTGTAGGCAGGGCACCCATCCTTGAGTGTGGATGTTTGTGACAACCTAATTCTCTCTCTTTTATAGTGCCTCTCCAAGAAAAGACATGCATTGGATTGAACTTGGGTCGTACCTTCTCTCTCACCTATGGAAGAGTAGCATCTTGCCTCATTAACATCATTAAATCATAGCCACAAATCCTGTCTCCAAGGTCCTGGAATTATCTATGTACATCCGGGGAGACAATCACAGTGTTTTGTCAACAATCATAACAGAATAATAAGCAGAGATTTGGGGCTCTCCTAGGCAAACAGGACAGGGAGAGAGGTATTGGCCTCTAGCCTACAAATACATAATAAATAGCATCACATGGGAAGAGAGCTGTTCTCTGGAGCGAATCACTAAGTCATCTAAGGGTGACTGCCATTGTCACTCTGAAAGAAAATGGAGTTCTTTCCTCCCTTTTGCTTCAGACATGATCCATATTTGACATCTGTGATCTCTCATGTTTTAATTTTTATAAGCTGCTTGGTACTAGCAAAAATGTTAATCCTTTTAAAAAGAAAACTTCAGCCTTACTCACCCCAGCAGCCCAAGCAGACAGTAATAAAACATCTTCTGAGCAGCTCAGTCCCAGCACCTCCACCCACCGCTGGGTTCACAGCGGCAGCACACAGAACAGGAGGGGAAGGGAGCGGGCGAGGAAACAGTGTGGGGAGGGGGAGATCACGTGTTCTGCACTTTTCCATTGAGGAAAGAAAAGAGGAAATGATAAGAACACTGAAGATAGAATAGCATGTATTTATACATTCGTGTGAATCACTGGAGGTACAGAAATGAATAAAGTGGCATCAACATCACCCAGGACTTCACAGTCTAGTGAAAGGGAAAATGTGCAAACCAGTGAGGTCTACCTGCTTCCCAAAGTGCCCTGAAGTGCCAGAGAACGGTCTAGCTTTGCCTGAGGGTCTCAGGACAGGTTTCCTGCAAGAGATAACACTTCAACCAGATAGTAAAAGTTGGCCAGGTGAAGCAGGAGAGAAGGAGCTGAGAAAGACTAGCAAAAACAAGGCAAGTCAAGGCACAGAAAGACAAAGGTCCTACGTTCTCACTCATATGTGGAGCTAAGCAAAGTGGGTCTCATGAAGGCAGAGAGTAGGATGGTTTTACTGGAGGATGGAAAGGGAAGCAGGGAGGGGAGGATGCAGAAACATTGGTTAATGGGCACAAAAATACAGTCAGATAGAAAGAATGAGTTCTAGTGTCCAGCAGTATAGTAGGGAAATTATCGTTAACAATAATTTACTGTAAATTTCAAAATAGCTAGAAGAGAATAAGTGTAATGTTTGACAAGTAAATATTTGAGGTGATGGTTTTACCAATTACCCTGGTTTGATCATTACACCTTGTATACATGTATTAAAATATCACATGTACCCAAAAATATGTACAACTATGATGTATCAATTAAAAAATATTTTAAAAGAACAAAGAAAGGTGGAGTACGCAGAGCAGAAAGAAAGGCATAAAGACTGGGTGAAGGGGGAATAGCTTGCTGAAGTAAACCAACTGACATAGACCCACATTTGGTTTTAGGAAGCTCTCACCAAAAATGATTGCATCACAATGATGTGCTTTGTGGCTATGCAGAGAGGAGACTGGAAGGAGATACAACCTGATGCCAGGAGGAATCAGAAAGATGAGCAGTTTCACCCACTGGGAAATTAGGCAGCTTCCTAGCTTGTGATATTAGAGTTTCCTCCAGCCCTCCATGCAGACACTGGTCCAGCCTTGCTATGGACATTCCTACTTACAGCTTTCCCCAGAATGACCTGGGAAATCTGTTTAAAATGATGATTCCTGGAACCCATTTAATTAGAATGGGGGATTCAGGAATATGTATTTTCTAAATTCTCCCATGATATTCCTGTGCATGTAACAACTCAAGAACCACTGCCTACAATCCTATTTGTCTTAAGTCATTGAATATAGAAGCTCGTATTTTATTTGACAGAAGTATTGAATACATCATTAAACCTTCATTTGGTGGGTTTCAGGTGGCCAGCAGCCTGGCGGAGCCCCTTTAAACTGTAGTTGTAATGGATGGGTGAGAACTCCTGAGACAACTCCAGTTATTCAGTGTTGCAAGAGGAGTCCTATGAAAGGGATCTTATTTACAGAGCACCTACAGTGTGCTGGAGAGGAGTAGCACTGCAACACAAGGTCAACGAAGGAAAAAGTGGTGCTCGAAAGAGGACAACGCTCACAGGCATCCTCATGACATCACATTTCATAATGTGTCAAACATTCTCACACCTCTTATTCCCTTCACAGCTCCTATACCACTAGCCCAATGCCATGGCCATTATTATCCTTATTTTGCACATGAAGCTTTTAAGAACTGGACATTTTAAATGACTTATCTGCGTCCTCCTTAACCCATAAATAAAGCAATTGCTAGAATCTAGATTTTATTTATTATTTTCCTTCAAATTCTGTTTATTCTCTATAACATCAGTGGCCAATTTTCTTATTTTATTATGTAATTTTTATTTATTAGTGACACACAATAATTCCATACATTTACAGGACAGAGTATAGTGTTTCAATGCATGTATACATTGTATCATGATCAAATCAGGGTCATTGCCATATTAATCACTTTAAACATTTATCATTTCTCTGTGGTGATAACATTAGAAATTTTCTCTTCTAGCTACCTTCAAATATACCCTACATTGTTATTCGCTATAATCACTCTACTGGTAATAGAACACCAGAACTTATTCCTCCTGTTGAGGTGTAACTTTGTGCCCATTGACCAACCTCTCCATGCCCTTCCCCCCTTTCCCTTCCTTCCCCAACTTCTGGCAACCCCTATTCCGCTTTCTATTTCCATGAAATCGACGTTTTTAGATCCCACGTATGAGTGAGACCACGCACTTTTTGTCTTTCTGTCTGTGCCTGGCTGGCTTCACTTAACATAATGTTCTCCAGGTACATCCATCTTGCTGAAAATCACAGGATTTTATTCCATTTTATGGCTAAATAACATTCCATTGTATGTCTATACCACATCTTCATCCATTCATCTCTAGACAGACACATAGGTTGATTCCACATCTCGGCTAATGTGAACAGCACTGCAATAACGATGGGGGTGCGGATATCTTTTCAACATCCCGATTTCATTTCCTTTGAATGTATACTCAGTGATGGGACTGCTGGATCATATGGTAATTCTATTTTAATTTTTTGAGGAAATTCCATACTGTTTTCCATACTGGCTATCCTAATTTACAGTCCCACCAACAGTGCATAAAAGTTCCTTTCTTCTCTGCATCCTTGACAGTATGTTATTTTTTTGTCTTTTTGATAATAGCCATCCTAACTGGGCTAAGGTGATATCTCATTGTGGTTTTGATTTCCTGATGATTAATAGTGTTGCACATTTTTTTTCATCTATCTATTGGATTAATGGCCAATTTTCAACAGTCTATTTTCACCTCTTTCATTTTTCTTTTTCTGAAACTAGCTCTAACCATCTCAATTTGAAGATGTTTGCTCTTTTCATATTTCCATAATAATGATAATAATGATGATCATCACTATGACAATAATAGCTACCATTTATTGAGTGATTGAAATTGCTAGATCCAGTATAAGGTGTTTTAAAATGCACTATCTAATTTAATTCACACAGTAACCCTTTATAGTATGTAATACCCATATCTTAAAGACAAAGAAACAGAAGCTCAGAAAGGCCAAGTAACTTGCCCTGGGTTGCCTTAAAGAAGCAGCGCTGCCTTGGAAAGCAGGTCTGCCTGGCTCAGCAGCCTGTGCCCATAGCCACAATAACATTTCCCCTTTTCTCAGGCTAGCTTCCCTTCCGGGGAACGTAACCCAATCACTAGGTTACATTCAGGGAAACAGATTTTTATTTTTCAGTTTGAGCTGTAAAATATGAAATATATTGTTAATGAGAAGGGAGCAGTGAAAGATATAAAGCAGGAATAAATTACAAGCTGGTAGCTTTCTGTAATAGCATTGCAAATGAAGACCTGCTCCTCTCAAGACATGAATTTTATGAAGCCTAGGGATGTAGGATGGAGACAACCTTGTCGTTGGCTAGGGGATGATCTGTGCAGAGAACCAAGTAGTAAATCCTGTCCGAGGGGCTGAGGTTTCACTCCATCAGCACCCATATTCTTGTTCACACATCATAAACAGGATCCTTCTTTATAAATTGACTGCCTGCTAATCAGGCACTGAGAATGGGCATGAGGGAAAGTGGCAGCTATGCCAACTGGCTGGGAACTGGCTCATCTCTTTTGATTGCTGCACTGGGTAGATTGGATGAGGAGAAGATTAATGCTGGTGAGAACACAAGTCATACTCCATATCATCTATCCATTCTGATTCCATCAAGAGAGAGATTAGGTGCAGCTGAGACTGGGGGTGTAGCCTGGGGTGAGGAGGGGGCAGACACTGAGCTAGGTGAGGGCTGGAGTTGATTAGACAATCAGCGCAATGCAAGGAGACCACTGGTTGCTTTCTCTGAAGCTGCACCTGTGGTTTATCCAATCTTGGCTTTGGACCCCCAAAATATCTTTCCCGAGTGCTGCCTTATTCCTGAATTCTCTCTACTAGTGCCTTCATTTAACGTCTGAGTAGTATTTTGTATTCTTTTTAATCATGGCTAACAGGAAACATCAGAGACAGTCAGAACTGGAGATGGTACTGTAGTTCAGCTGGTCCAATAGCTTTCCCCGTTCTCCTTTTCTTCCCTCCCTCCCTCCTTCCTTCCCTCTCTTCCTTCCTTCCCCCCTCCGTCCCCTCCCCTCCTTCTTTCCTTTCTATTTTATTTTCCTTTGTTATTTCTTTTCTTCCTCTTTTCTTTTTTTTTTTTTTTTTGGTGCACAAGTGAGGAATCTAGTTCATAGACATCAATCCCTTAGCAATAGAGTACAGATTCAAATGCACATTTTATGCTTCGTGTTCTTTGATACTGAATGGACAGTCACTCAGTTCACTATTCCTCCTTTTGCTGCTAAAATCTGTTTTCAACCAGATTCCCATTGAATTTTGAGTATGCGACTCACGTGACAGGCATGGTGAAGACAATGAGAACAATTTTGAAGCAATTATTACAATCCACAATCCAGGAAGAGTGGAAACATGGCCTGAAGGATTGAGAGCCTTTATTCACCACGATTACAATCATTCCTGCCTGAGCCATTGTTGTTATTTTACAATCAACATTAATACTCTGGGGGAATATTCGGTTGCCTAGAAACAGAAGCCCATCACTAAATTCATTAATATTCAGCCAGTAGGCTTTTATGAGCCTTATTATATGAATTTTCTCCTTTGATCCTAATTAACAGGTAAATATCATCAAATGAAGCATTTTCAAGAATTTATGGAGCTGAGTTTGAATTTCCAATTTTCTCTTTCTATTCCCAACTCCCCTGTTATTAGGTTGCTTTCTCTGGATTCTCATGCTGATTTAGAAACCAAATGATGTAAGTTGCGTTCCTGGAGAAGGAAAAGTGGTTCAGGCCAATGTTTCTTAATTTGGGGTAGGGGTAGGGGGTAATATCTACTAATTTAAAA
Organism: Propithecus coquereli; assembly: GCF_000956105.1. Lineage (NCBI taxonomy): Eukaryota > Metazoa > Chordata > Mammalia > Primates > Indriidae > Propithecus > Propithecus coquereli. The sequence goes on from NW_012144967.1 coordinate 10,497,893, forward strand.
GAGAATTGTCAACATTTAATTTAACTCTGTAGAAGCAGATCTAAAATTCTGGCCAGAAATGAAGCTAGATCTTGTGACTCTGAATTAAATTTATGAACATCACAGTTGTGTTTCTACATGAATGGTAAGAAATGCATAGGCAACAGCGTGTAGGTAGAGAAGGTGCTAACCATTCTTAGACAATTGCTTTCATGGTTTACAGTTGTAGTGCTTTGTCCACCTTAGCCAAAAGGTATTCTTTAGATGGTGGTATTGAATTGTATTCCTCCAAAAAGTTATGTTGACATCCTAAACCGCAGCATTTGTGAATGTGATATTATTTAGAAATATGATCTTAGTAGAGGTAATCAATTTGAGATGAGGCCATTAGAGTGGGTCCTAACCCAATATGACTGGTGTCCCATAAGAGAAGGAGAAGACACACCGAGATAGAAACACAGAGGAGACACAGAGGAGACACCACGTGTCAAGGAGGCAGAGATTTAGAGTTTAGTGCATCTACAAGCCAACGAATGGCAGGGATTGCCAACATCACAAGAAGCTAAGAGAGAATCATAGAACAGATTCTCCCATAGCACCTTCAGAGAGAGCCTGGCCCAGCCAACACCTCGATTTCAGACTTCTAATTTCCAGAGCTGTGAAAGAATAAATTTCTGTTTGTTTGTTTTTCTAAACAGTTTGGAACTAAGAAAATCACTGTATGTTTCAAATGGTTTAAATATCTGATTTATTCACAAATACTAAAATTATAACATTAAAATGAAGAGTTCTAATAACAAGGATCTATGACTAAACTTTCAAAGTTCAAACATTAAAAAATGTAGAAGTACTGCCAAATCTGGAAAAAGACTCTTTCTGATAAATTTGATCACAAAATCTCACTAAATTTGTATCCTAAAAGGCATATTAAGGATAATTTAGTTTTTGTAAACATAATCTATAGGAAATAAAATCAACTAGAAAGCTGAAAAGAAACAAAAAGTACTTGGCTAAGACATATCTTTCATTTGATTTTGCATTCATTTTGAGATTTTTGGTTGGAGACATGTCATTAATTCATTAATTCACTCATTATTTAAAAACGCATTCATAAACCATTCCTTAAGAATACATATGATGTTTTATAGATGTTTTGTTCTCCTTATCTGTCCTCTTAACCTATGATTTCATAAATCAGAGTTATCAACATCTAGCAGATATCCACAATATCAAAGTAGTCACATATCAGAGACTCTAGAGACACTATGTCAGTTACTAGGAATTTGTCATTAGTTTAAAAATGAGATAGCTCACACATTTAGCTAATATAGTTCTATTATTGTAACATGAAATGGGGTATAGTATCCTGAAAGAATGAACTCTTGAGATGAAATTAGAAAAGCCTGACAACTTATAGCTGGTCTCACTGGTTGAACTTGAAATTTGGAGCTTTGGGAATGTAACATTCCATGCATTATAATAGAGTCATGAATTCTTGATTTGCCCTAATCAGAAGCCTTATAATAATGGATGCTATAAATTATTGGGCCAATGTTTTTAATGTTAAAGAATTGTAGAAACTTTTAAAAAATAACTTTGTAAAAAAAATTAGACAGAAGTCACATATCAGATGATTGAAATAAGAGATTGTTGTCACAATATAAGGCAATAATAGAAAAGTAAGTAGGAAGTTATGTCATTGATAAAATTGCTAGCAATTTATCACAAAGAGATAATCATACATATTCAGTGCTTCTCAAATCTTTTTTTTTTTAACAAAGAATAACAATGAAAGAATTAATTTTGCCAGGTTTTGAGAAAGTAATCTAAAATGATGGCCACAAAAGCAGAATTTCTTTCAAATTGTATTAATTTCAATATCAATGAAAATACATTCTATTGTATAACAGTTGTATTATTAAAATCACTGTAATTTATTACCATGGAGTGGCAGAATTAATTATTGAGAAAGAACGGTGAAGTGGACATTCCTAGTACTACCTATATCTGGGTCTCCTCCTCTTTGGGGGTCGTGAGAAAGTTACATCACACATCCTACTCCCCTGAAGTAGGCAGGGCATGTGACTGTTGTCTTGGTGGATTATGGACAGAAGTAATGTGTATCACTTCTACATCCGGTGATGAAAATCCCCCTCACAACCTTCCCCCCATTCCTTCCCCTTTGATGGAGAGTGTGGAAGCAACACATGCAGATGATGCAGCCACACAAACAAAACAGATGGGATCACTCTGTCACTGAGCAGAAGTCAGGTGGATAGGTCTGGAGAGTGTTCAACATAGAGCAGACTTTTGGGGCATGTAAGGAAGAAAATATCATAAGCCACTGAGATCTTGGGTCGATTTGTTATCGCAGCAGCCCAGCCTGACTGATAAAATATACTAATGTATATTGCTTGGTTTCGTGAGTCCCCTGACCCACAGAGGGGTGTGTAGCTAGTATTGAAAGATATTTGAATTATTTCTTCAATGCATTCCCAATAAGATGTAAACATAAGTTTTAGGAAAGAATTAAAGGGTTGGCCAAAGCATGGTGAGTCAAGAACGACAGGCTAAGAAATGTAAACTTTATTCTTTAGGCACTTACTTGGCAGCCTTCAAAGTTTACACCGTAAGATGCTGGATTGATCGAAGCTTCACTTTGGGAGATTAATATGGTGTTTGGGTATCCACGTGAAAGAATCGAAGCAGGGAAAGTCCAAGTCAAGGAGACCACTGAGAAGGCGATTGAAATAGTCCAGGTCATTGTTGACAAGCTCGTGAACGAAGTGGTAGGTATGGCAGTAGACAAGAAAGCTATCTTGGAGAGACATCGTGGAAATAGAATTGATGGTATGCAGTAACTGGGGTGAAGACAAAGAAAAAAACATGACTGTAAAGTTTCAAGTGTGAGTAATAAGTAATGTAGTAACAAGTAATTTTGTAGTAATAAGTAATAGAGATCCAGTGGAGGGAGAGCGTTTCCCAGAAATGTTTGACTCATCATAAATCTTCGCTAAGCGGAGACCTGTCCTGCATTTACCCCTGTGGAGACTGAGGCTTTTTCCATCTTGTGTCATCACCACCTTCACAGGCTGCTTCCACTCCCCCTAGAAGGGCAGAGGGAGTTGGACCATTGTGTACACACTTTTCACTTCCCGAGTGTCCCTGTGTTCCCAGTACACTTGGCCGCAATAGTCTCATGACCCTGACTGAGTGCACAGGCTGGGGGAGCAAACTGTACTTGACCACTATCAGCGAAGGTTCGCATTAGCAGGTGTCTACTTCTATTGCCGCTGGCTCACTCAGGCAGAATATCCTGTTGTTTCACGTGTTTCAGAGAGGACAGTTGTTCATGACACATCGGCACATTGAACGTCAAGGAGGTTACCTCGCAATGTTCACAGTTCTCGAGAAAATCTAGAAAATCTGAGCCAAACCAGAATCTCTAAGGGAAATAAGACACGTCTGGGGGCAGAAGTCTTTTAATTATGTCGGGTTGGTTGCCTGAATATCCAAACTCACCAGGAGACCATAGTCCATATAGTCCATTTCATTTAGATCTGGGTAAACACGGGAAGAGCCACCTCGCTTGTCTACATGGTTTACCCTTATGAGGGAATAATTTCCCCTTGCAAGCCATTCTCATTAAAGGAGTGACTGGTATTCTCTCTCACTAGAAAGTAAATCTAGTGATTGGTCGGCACAGGCAAAGCCACAATCCTGTGCACTGAAAGCAGAGTTTCAACCAAAGGTTAAGGTTAGTTTAGGTTATCTTGTTATTTGCCAGACAAGTGTTTGTCTGTTGTCTCTCGGCTAAAGCTCCACCACTTCTATGCTCCCCACTGAACTGCTGGAGCTGAGAACTGGCAGACAACACTACTATATTTAGGCTTCTGGCTCATCTGGCTTTTCTGGGATATCAGAAGGCAGGAGAAAAAGAGACTTTTAATGCGTCTGGGTCTCGCGGGTGGCAGTTGATGAAGAGTAGCAGAGATGCGGTGAGTTCAGACTCCAGCAACCCTCCAGCAAGGCCGCGTGTTTTCATCTGTTCAGACCTTGTCAAGAAGGCACTTCCGTCAGTGGAAGCGGCCACAACTGCACAGCTAACAGCACGCCAACAGGTGCAGGCCAGTGCCTTCCTGTGGTCTACTCATAATATCGGCAGCTTCTCGACTCTGAGAGCTTTACGGGTTTGCCATCTTGCAACTCCTGCCATGTCCGCGTCCCCTCTTCACAGTTGTAGTCCTTTCCACCCTATTGTGACCAATTTCTAAAATAAAATTCTGTCTATTTGAAATACCCAGAATGGTTGATAGGACCCTGAGTGATACGATGGGAAGAATTCTAGCTCTTAGTCTATAAATGGCAACTTCGGGGGTCCTAGAAGATCTTCAGACTGGAGCATGGTGTGACAAGAGGACCACCATATGACAAGGGGCCAGATTGCAGGCAGAAGCTAGAGAACCAAGGTAAGGAAAAAATAGCATGGAGGCACCCTAACCCGAATCTGTCAGCGTTCTAGGTTTTTTTTTTTCCTAAAGTAGGTGTAATTACAAAATTCTTTTTGGATAGTGAATAAAGGGAAACCATTTTGAGAGCCACATTTGAATCATGCTGTAGAATCAAATAAGCCTAGATTAAAATATTAGCTGGGTCACACACAAGCCGTTAAGTGTCACCAAGCCTCACTAGCCTTTTCTGTAAAATGGAGATAATAATATTATCATCATATCGAAGTGTATGTATTATATTTCATTCATTATTCATTATAGTATACTAGTGATTAATATTAAGTGAGATTAATAATAATTGCTCACATTTCTTGAGTGCTGGCATTGCCATTCACGGGCTAATGCTTCTGCATATGGAATGCTGTACAATCCATAACCCTGTGAAGCAGGTTTCACCATTATATTAATTTTACAGATGCAGGACCTGAGGCATGGAGAGGTTAAATAACTCACTCCAGTCGTTGAACTAGTAAGTTTGAAGCCAATACTCTAACTTCTACCATCTGACTTCCAACCCAGTAACTTAATCACCATAAGACAATACCACCCTCATTGTATCAAAACTGCCTACTACAGTGCATGGCACATGTCTGATATGATTACCTATTAATAACTTCAAGGATCACTTGGACAGCTCAGCACACTCAACCAAGATCATCACAGCTTAGATGAGGATATGAGCTTTGACTTGGCCTTCGCTATGTCATCACACACCGGGCCAGCATGGCAGCTGTAGCACAGCATGACAGTGCTGTTGAGCCATGGTGTCCCTGACCCAGGGGGAGTTGGAGGGGGTTCACATTTTCTCTTTCTGTATATGCGCAAAAAACAGAGGGACACGGAAGACAGGAGACGGGCTGCTTGCAGAGATCAGACAATATGCCCTCCCCTCTTTCTTACTAGAAACCAAGTTGATCAGTTGGAATAATGATTAAAATAACTAAATGACAGAGCTGAATTAGAGAAATGACCTGATCCAGCAAGAAAAACTAGAACCCTAAGGATCAAAGTATCATTTTCTGAACCTTCTCCTCAGATCATTTTCAATGACCTCCTCTTTAAGTCTTGCCTGAAAATCCTGCCTCCCTTTGTATTTCCCCTTGAAGCATTTTGTGATATGATGGATGGAGAATGCCATATAAAAATAAATTGGATGGTACTTCCTCCTATTATCTATGATTCCTTGATCTTCCAACAGAGTTTTTAATAAACGTTTGAATTATTTACAGTAATCTACAAAGGCATTTTAATAGTGCATATGGTAGAGGGAAGAGAGTGAAAAATGTCTTTGTTTTACTCTGACGGGGCCGATGAACCATGACACAAATGATTGCTTGCCTCTTTTGTAATTATTCATGTTAAAGATCTTCATTCAGTGGCAGAAATTTTCTGGCTCTGGGTCTTAGCAATTATGAGAGCATAAGAGTTATTTGCCACAATCTCACCAGAGGACGAACTGTACTGTACACAGAGTTGGGAGATGGACTTCAGTGAAACAAATGTAGATGCTGCCAACTGTTACTGCTTGTCAAGTTACTTTCAGGGGATCCCAGAGAGATAAGCATTTAGATTTTTGTTTTTCCCACCCACACAGAGATTATGGTGTGGCCACTCTGATTGCATGGTTGATATATGTGTTCAATTATATTGAAACAAACAAATTTATTCAGCTGTTCTTAGCCATATTCTTTGTGCATGCAAGTTGGAGTCAAGTGTGGTTGGAGTCAACAGAGATTGCTCTGGTGCCTTTAAGCTAACACGTACTAGAGACTGACATGTGAATATTCCAGTCTTGGCTGACATATGTGGTCCTATTTACTTTGTTCTCCACCTAGCTTCCATTCCATTTACTTCCCGGTTTTTTTTTACTTTATCTTCTATTCTCGGCTCTGTGTCTTCTCTCTGAGGTTTTCTTTTAATGAATCATTTTCCTTTTTATAGCTTGATTTTCTGTGTTTTCTAAGAATCTGGGGACTCCCTCTCCCCTCTAGATCCTTCTCCTAAAGCCTTTAGCTTCAACCCCTTAGAAGCGACACCACTGTCTGAGGCAATTAACCAGGACAGAAAACTCAGTGGCTCTCTACTACTGGATACTTTAGAATCACCTGAGATTTTTGAGTAAACCAGTGTCAAGGTTCCCACCCATACTAATGGAATTAGAATTTCTAGGGCTGAAGTCTGGTGTTTTTGTTGTTGTTGTTTTTAGAATTTCAGGATGATTTTAATATTCCATTGGGGCTGAACAACAGATCTCATGTACGAGTGTAAATGTGTATGTGAGGGAGTGTGTGCATGAGCAAGGTTGTCTAAATAAACACTCTCATGTAAGTACCGTGTGCTAACCAATTTTGCCACTGGAGAACCCATGCTACTAAGTGAAGTATCCCAAGAATAGAAAAACAAGCACCAAGGCCAGGCGTGGTGGCTCACGCCTGTAATCCTAGCTCTCTGGGAGGCCGAGGCGGGCGGATTGTTTGAGCTCAGGAGTTCGAGACCAGCCTGAGCAAGAGCGAGACCCCGTCTCTACTAAAAATAGAAAGAAACTAATCTGACAACGAAAAATACATAGAAAAAATTAGCCGGGCTATGGTGGCGCATGCCTGTAGTCCCAGCTACTCGGAAGGCTGAGGCAGGAGGATCGCTTGAGCCCAGGAGTTTGAGGTTGCTGTGAGCTAGGCTGACGCCATGGCACTCACTCTAGCCCAGGCAACACAGTGAGACTTTGTCTCAAAAAAAAAGAAAAACAAGCACCACATGCACTCACCATCAGATTGGTTTTAACTGATCAACACTCAAATGCACATATAGGAATAACATTCATCGGGTGTCGGGAAGATGGGAGGGGGGAGTTGGGGGAGGTATATGTGCACCTAACTGGTGCAGTACGCACCGTCTGGGGGATGGACACACTTGAAGTTCTGACTTCAGGTGGGGAAAAGGCAATATACGTAACCTAAACATTTGTACCCCCATAATATGCTGAAATAAAAAAAAATAGACACTATCACACCATCCAGATAAAAATGCATTGAAATCATTCTGTATTTGAAGTATTTTAATGTATGATGATTGAGTCTTTCATTAAATTATAATTTTGTGACCAAGTTAATAAAATAGAGTATTCGTTTTATCATTAGGTGGATACTGTGTGTGTGTGATGGGGAGTAGGGAAGAGGTTGGGGAGAGAGAGAGAGAGAGAGAGAGAGAGAGAGAGAGAGAGAGAGAGACATGTGTGTGTGTTGGAGGGGGAGATACACAATGAAGCTCTTTTGTCAGAGGCTTTTTTTTTTCTCTCAGAGGACTCTTTATCCCAAACGGATATTACAGTATAAAAGCCTGTTGTGATGGGCTGAAGCATTTGAAGTAAAAGTTTCACAACATTCAAATGTGCTGTTGAAGGTTCCTCTAGAGAGGAACAAAGGAGGCGTGAAAGGAAGCTGCCTGCAGGAATTGCAGCCATGAGCATGGGCATAGGAGACAAAGACGTGTTTAAGTGGCACTGAAAAACCAAATGTGCAGAGGCAAGGAGCAGATTTACAGGTTATCAATTGCAAGGTTACACACACACACACACACACACACACACACACACACACAGTGAAGAACTCTCTGGAAACCAGAATGAAACTCGGAGGACTTGGGTTGCCATTCAAACTTGGGCTTTGATGCTTTTAGCTTAAACTGACAATGTTGTTTCTGATCTTTTACAATTAGAAAAAATACAATTAGAAAAGAATGTCGGGATTTTTATTAATATATTTAGGCTGTTTCTATGATTTCATTAGTGCTTTTAATTTTCCTTTATAATTAATGTGTGTTTTCATACGAGGAAAAGCATTCTTACTTTCCTAATCTACCTCCTACTGTAAACAGTACCCCGTGCACCTTCTGCATATCACGTCTCACTGGAGCAGCATGAGTAAAAGCGTGTGAATATAAATAAATAAAATTCACGTTGAATTTTTTTTTAAAAAAACCATTCGGAAACTTGCTATATGCAAAGCACTAGACTAGGAATAAAACACGAAACATACAATATAACCATTCCTTCAGGAAGGCTTAAGGGACACCTATTACATTCTAGCCTCTCTGTTGAATGTTATATACATGACTTAATTTAAGCCTTATAACAAACAAATGAGGATGATACATTACTCATTATATACAGATAAGAAAAATTGAGGCATTATTTTTCAGACTCTAAGACCCATGTGCTTCCAATTATGTTAAATTTTGATGAGCACTTATGATGTGCTAAGTACATTATGCATCATACATGCTCTCTCAATTAATTATGTAAAATTCCCTATTAGGATTACCATTTTATTGGTGAAGAAAATGAGGCTCAGATAGAATAAATAACTTTGCAGTCATAGAACAGTTAATTTAAATCTAAGTCTGTCTGACTCCAAATCTCACGCTCTTTTTATCAGCACTTGACCAGCTGGAAGTTGGGAGAGGGAATCAGGGTAGGAAGAGGGGGAAAAGAAAGATAAAAGAAATTAGACACATTAAAAATAAGAGGTTAGACATTCACATTTATATTGCATACTTCCAAGTAGTAGCCCTGGGCGTTTTTCTGAAATCACTTGTTGCTCTTATTTTGAGAGCCAACTTACAGGCTGTTCTAGGAAGAACATAAGAGCATCAGTTCCCAATAAGTGAAATTAAAAGCAAGTTTAAAAAAATGAAAAAATGATGCAAAACATTTGCAAACAATAAAAGTAAGATTGGGGCAATTAATTTGGAATTAGTGAGCATATACAGCTTTTAAAATAACAAGAGAAAGGCTACTTTAAAACGTGGTGAGTATGAATGCAAATCAATCTTATTCCTTCACATTCCTATTTCGGTGTTGGCCCAGTACGGCAATGTCTGGCTTGACAACCCTGACTCACCAGACTTGTACTTGCGTTGGAAAAAAGCAGTCTAATCCTAATCCTCAATAAAATCGTCTTTCAGAAGATAATTACATGCTAGCAGTGTATATCTTAGGGGAAATGATAGCACTTCCCTAAAATAGAGTTCTGCAAACGACTCGGGCAACAGCAGCATTATTTTTAGAAGTGCATGCCCTCCCAAAGGGGCTTATTTTGAAGGGGATAAGATTATTTGAGAGCTCTCAAATTTGTTAAGCACATATCACGGTATATTACAGCCTCACCCAGTTGTCTGCCGAACCAAAAGAAAAAGAGTTTAAAAAGCAAGTTGAAAACATTGATAGATTTAAACTTTGAAACACTTTCTTCTCTTGGTTGCTGCAGTACCACACTCACCTGGTTCCCAACCGGCTTCGTTGGTTGATCCTTCTGGGTCACAGTTGGCAGTTCTTCCTTTTCTCCCAGGTCTCAGTACTGGAGCTCGTCTTTATAATTAATCACTCCTTAGATGACACCATCTAATCGCACACCTTTATATCCCATCTATATATGTTGACAGCTACCAATTTATATTTTGGCCTAGACTGTTCCCCTAATATTCAGGCTCTGAGAGCCAACTATCTACTTGATATCTTCACATGGATAACTGATACATATTTGAAACTTATTATGTCTGAAACCAAATTCCTGATCTTTCCTCCAACCTGATCATCCTATAATTTTCCTCATCTTATTTAAGGACATTTTCATATTTCTATCTATTTGCTCAGACTTAAAACGTTGGGGTAATCTTTGATGTCTTTCTCTATTTCTCACGCCATACACCCATTCCACCAACAAATCCTACTGGTTCTACCTTTAACACATAACCAGAAACCAGCACTTGCCAATACCTCCACCCCCACTCCCTGGTCAAATCACCACCATCCCATACGTGGATAATAATGATACTCTCCTAAGTGGTTTTGCTGTTTCCAATTTTGCTCATCTAGAGGCAATTTCTAACATGTCAGCCGGTGTAATTTTTTTTTAAATGTAAGTTATATCATGTTCTTACTCTGTTCAAGATCTACAAATGCTTTTCCATTTTATAAAAGGTAAAGCATAAATCTTTGTGATGACCTACCAGATTGCTGAAAATGTAAACGCTCATTACTGCTGTGACCTCTTTATTGGCAACTCCTCCTCTCTCACTCTGGTCCAGCCACCTGGTCGTCTAGCTGTACCTGAGCACCTAAAGTGCCACTAGCACCTCAAGACCTTTGCACTGAATGTTCTTTGAGCCAGGAACACTCTTTCCCATATAACCAATGCTATAGTTTTCTTCCCTATTTGAGAG
>NW_012144967.1:10509541-10522336 GCF_000956105.1 Propithecus coquereli
GACAGGAAAGCCTTTTTTTATGTAGCTATTCATTCATTCATCACACACACAGATACTTACTGAGAACGTTCTGTGTTTCCATGAAATGTTTTAGATGTGGGAGAGGTGTTTCTCATTCCGAAGGAGGAGGATCTACAGAGATGAGAAAGCATGAGGAAATTCAGTGAAAAGAAATCAGCTGAAGAATTGGGAAGCTGAAAGGTAAAAGAGTGGTTAGTTGATAAAATAAGAGTGGGAGAGTAGGAACCAGAGGAAATGGAGATGGTATGTTATTTTTGAAAGTGTGTGATTTTATTGAAAAGCTCTATAAAATTGTCAGTTACTATTATTATAATCAATAGTCTTGAATGGTGTGCTGAAATGTTTTGAGTGTATACAACAGCAAAGTTTTTGAGCAGGGAAATGACATTCTCAATACTTTTCTTGGGAGGAAAAAAATGCTCGTATGCCCCAAAGAGCACTGAGATAAGGGAGTTCCTCAAACATAAATCCCACAAATGCCTCCAGGAAAGAGTTTGTTCTGTGTCTGCTTCAGGGCATTCTTAACCCATTTGGACATAAAGGAAAACAGGGAAGCATCAGGCAACAGATTTGGTTATCAGGCGACTTGCTTTTAAGGGATTTTCTCAAAAAGATAAAATGTGTCTGATGTCCCAAATACAATTGTCTTTGGACTTGAGTTATGAGTTTGTAAAGCAGTTGTTTTGGGCTGATTGATATAGTGATGATCCTTGGCCATTTCTCTTTAAAATCTCTGAATCTCCAGCCAATTTTTCTTTGCTATGACCACCTTAAACATTTCCATTTGTCCAGTACAACATGCCTCACATTTCCAGTCCATACAACAAGCCACTGTGATTAAATATACTCCAGGCTCTCTACTCTGTCTTGCTCCATAGTCACATTGACCACCAGTGTTTGTGTATTTAAATACATATATTCAATTCATGTGGACTACAGCAATGGTAAGTGAGATGTTTCCACCTGTCCTAAGAGTGTTCATCTTTATTTCCCACCTGCCAGTCTCTCTTTAAATCTGGCTGGGGGTGATTGTCTGTTCTGAGATTAAATAGGAGACAATTGTGCAGCTTGGTATATAGCACTGGGGGTACAGAGTTCCCCAAGACCAATTCAACTAGAATCAGAATTTAGCGCCCCTATTTGGTCAGGCCTCCCCATGCTCACAGAGTAGCTTCAGTAAACTCCCTACGGACATAAGTAGGAATTTCTAGATATATCATGCCTTGAAATTTACCAAACAATACACCTTCCCCAGAAGCCAAAAACAGGTATCCGGTTTGCCTCTGCAATCTTCCTGTCATGTAATTGTATTGCCTTCCAAATTTATTATGTCCTAGATGGCTTTCGTGACATATATATGTAAACTCAAAACAGACTCTGGCTAGTGTTCCTGAAAAGGCGGATGGCCAGGGCAATGCCCCCGAATACATGTAGAGCTCTTGGATACCTACAAAGATGAGAGTTGACATGTTTCTGCTAAAAAAGCAATAAGATGTTCAAAAGGTAGGCTCCAGGACAAGAAAGAAAAAAGATAAGAAATCAGTGATTCAGACAAAAAGCAAAATTATCCCTTTTCTCTTTGCTCAGGTCTATGGTTTGATGACTTATGAGTGACCTGAAGGTTATAAAATGTGTCCAAGGCAGATGAGCGCACGGCCTAGGTAACTGCAGACTTGGCAGAGCCAGAGAGGGTCCCAGAAAGGACGGAAGTAGAGGCTACACCTCAAGATATTAAATTCCCTGGGCTCAGTCTTTAGTTTCCTTCACTTCTCTACACTGATGTCTTTCAAATTTGCATTTTCAGATGCAAATTTGAACTGTGGACTCATTTATTCAATTACTAACTATACTCATACGTATCACAGACTTCTGAAACCAAACAGGTCCAAAATAATCTCGTCAACTCCTTCTAAAATTCATCCCAAGACTTCTTTATCTAATTAAATGACATCACACCTTATCCTGTTCCTAAGTCCAAAGTTCTAGGCGTCTTTTTCGATTCCTCTTCTCTCTTATATCTCTCATACAATCCATGTAGCAAGTCCCATCACTGCTCTGTTAGAATTATATTATGAACTTGATCAATCCTTATCATTTCTACTGCTAACACATGAAGTCAATCCCAATCATTTCTCCCCTAGATTATCACAAAAGACCTCTAACTGAGGGCCCTGCTCCTGGGCTTGCCGCACTCCATCCTGCGTGGAGGGAAGAAGCCCTCCACGTTGGCTTCTTCACATGTAGCATCCAGAAGGATTTTTCTAAGTGAGAAAATCACATCACTCCCTTTGCTCAAAATGCTCCCACCAAATTTTGAATAAAATTGAAAAAAACCTTTAGTAGAGTCTACAAGGCTCTACATGGTGTGGTCTGACTTACAGCTTAGACCTCATTCCCAAGAACCTCCCCCCACCCCCCCTCATCTGCTGTACCCTCACCCTCGCGGCGCCTTCAGCATGGTCAGCTCCTTTCTGTCTCACAGATTTGATACCGGCTATTCCATTTCCCAGAAAGTGTGCCCACAGGACTTTTAAAGGGCTGGATGTTTCATATCAGGTAGATTTCTGTTCAAATGCTACCTTCAAGAGCATTCCATCTAAAATAATTTCCACCCCATCTCTACTGTTCGTATACTGACCCAACTGTACCCGACTACATTTTTTTTCCTTAGCACTCACACCACCTGAAATGATAGTATCTGTTTACTTGTTTAGTATCTGTGGCTTTCAAAAGAAAATAATTTCCATATGAGGGGAAAACTTTGTTACATTCGCTACTGTTTCTTTAAAACTTAAACCAGTATTTGGTACATAACAGATGCTGAATACATACTTAATAAATAAAAACAAAACCCAAGGCCCTTGGGGTAGAAGATAGCTGTCAACTTTCTAGCCTCAGTGTGAGATGAATTCATTAAACTATTTGGAATTTAGTTTCAAGGGAGTTTCTATTTCTATATACCATCTTATAAATTCAATACTTATTATGCATCGTTTCTTATTTAATTTTTTTTTCTCTTTTTAATGAGTACAAATGAAGTGAGTGGCCATGGTCCTTCTTGTTTTGAATAGCGATCACTCCCCTGAGTGCCAGAATAGAAAATGAGATCCAAAGACAATTTTTCTTAAAGGCCTGAGGGTGGTGAAAAAATGCACTAACACTGGAGTTGCATGTTCATGGAGTGTTAGAATAGATGTTCCTTCGAGAAAACCTCAACCCTCTGCAGGAATTCTTGCTTCTGAATTAGGGAACAGGACATCCCTGTGAAGGTTTAGGCATAGAGTAATCTAAATAAGATTCAGTATTTAATTAAACTCCTGTGGTGTGTGTACTATAATGGATCTTACTAAAATATGAGCTAAAATAAATACCCTTTGCTTATCTTTTAAAATTTCAAATAAAAAGAAAAATATAAAATGTACTAATGCTAGAAAATGCTTGAGAAAGTAACTGGTGCTCCCTCTTAAAAAAAAGAGAAAGAAAGAAAGAAAAAAAAAAGAGAGACAGACTAATTATATCTGTCCCCACTCAACTGTGATAAGGATTAAATTGGAAAGGTGGGTGAACAGGCCTTGATAACTGCAATGTGGTAGAGAAACATCAGGACCATCTAGAGTATTGCCCCGCAGGGGGCGTTAACTCCAGGAAGACCCAGTCTCAATCACCTTGTTTAGCCCAGCTGAGTCCCTTCTCTCTGACTGAAGCAGGGGCCAGGTGTGGTGCTGCAGAGCAAACACACCTGGAAGGCAGAAGACTGGGGCCTCAGTCCCAACTCGAGCACTACTTCGCTGAGTTTCCTAGGGTCTTTCACGTTACCTCTCCAACCTTGATTTTATTATCTGCAAAAAGAGGCGTCTAAAGTCCTGACCTCTCAGTGCCTACCAGCTTTGCATTCATGGCTTTTTATCTTCCTCGGTGCAATCATAGTATTTTCTGCTAAAACCTGTGAACCTAAGTAGATTTTATACCCATTCCCTGCATTTCTTTGTGGTACAGTAAATTTGAAGGAAATGCCTTTAGAATAAGGGACATTCCAGTAGACCGAGAAGTCAGTCTCATCCTTGCCATTCCAACAAGAGCTGGACTGTGGTTTAGGGAGCAGCTGTGCTGGACCATGAGAGGTGGACTGCGGCCTAGCACAGCACTCGAACCCAGGAGACAGAAACTGGAAACCAAAGCCTGAGCAGTAAAATTAGCCTGTGCTACTGCCTTTCTCCAACTTTACAGCAGCTTTACCAGATCTTTTGCCCTGTGTAGTGGGTGTCACTCTTTCGTCATTGTTGTTTGTTTTAGTGCACCAACCAGGTAAAGTCCAAAGGTCCAGTAAGGCAATGCTAGTGTGCTCGGTCTTTGTCCATGTCACTATTGTCTTTCCATAGCCATTTCTTTTACCCGCTAAGGAAAAGCTCTTCCTGTTACAAATACAGAATTAATAGAGCATTCTTTACTTAGAAAAATAAAGGTTTGCTTTCCACCTCAAAGGACAGTGAAAGGAAAAAAATTAGCTTTTGCCACATAGTCAGATTCAATTCCTCCCACATGTCAGAGACTTTTGGCTGGTGGTGAGTCCTGTGGAGAACAAACACAGGGAGGTTACTCAACTTAGTGTGCACGGAATTCATTACGACATGTGCATTTTTAGTTTATTAAGACTGATATAGTCTTATAGACTAATATAGCCTATCTGTTAACTGGCCTTAATCCTATCTTCATACTGACTGATATTTATTTTTGTCCTACCATAAATTCAGGCTGGTCCTCGTTAGCATATTACATGAACATGGCAGACTGCTGAGGGGAACTAACAGCTAAAATCAGCAAAAGAAGAGGAAGCAGAGAAGGAGGGGGAGAAGGAAGAGCAGGCAGCCTCAGTGCTGTAGCACAGAGGTTGAAAGAGTTCTCTGAGATCAAACGGCCTGGTTGGAATTCCACTCTATCACTCAGTAGCTATGACATTAGGGAACATGGTGAGTTAAACTCTCAAAGTATAAAATTGGAACTAGAACAAAATCTTTACAGAATTCACAGATTTTCCTCCATGGAATATCCAGCAAATATCTGGGCAAAAATTAAAATGATAGTTATTATTGAATGTCTATTATAGGCTGGGCACCATGAAATATGCTTTATACAGATGATCTCTTTTAATCTTTACAATAACGTCACAAAGCAAGTGTTGTTATCTCATTTTAAAGATGAGGAAGCTGAAGATCAAGAAGGGATTAAGTCACATCCTGAGATAATATTGTTAGAAAGTTTAGAGATGTGATTTAGGACGTGGCACATATGGGTGTCAAGTCTGTCTGCTCAACTGTTGTACCATATTGCTAGGCTACGGCATGACAACATCAGGGAGTTAAGGTGGCTGGGTTTCTAATAATGCATGATTCATGATGCCATGGCTAAGTTTCTTAAACAGGCTCACATCTTATCCAGTTTTTATAGTAGTTCTTAAATATTTATTGATGATTTCAATGGAAAATCCTTCATTTGTAGGATTCACAGAGGCACTTAATGAATTAACTACATAGTGTTCGGTGTCTTATTATATGCAAAGGACTGTCAAATCTTTTCCGAAAAAAACTGACATTATGCCCCTATTTAGATGAGCAAAAAAAGCTGAAATAGATGCATGTCCACCCTCCCCCAGTTTAATCTCATAGAACTAAGACTCGTATCTGGCCCTTCTGATATGCATTTAAATTAGCCACTGAGAAGTGGACACATAAATTTTCTTTAATAAAATGAGATAATTTCGGGAAGTTATTTTATTTATTTATGTATTCATCGAGACAGAGTTTCACTCTGTTGCCCAGGCTACTCATTCATCATCAGTGTTTGTGGCCGATGCTGGTAGAAGGCAAAGAGCAGGAATTGACACGTGGGGTGTCGGAGTCTCTAGATTTAAGTTTTAAAAAACTGAAGGAGGAGAAGAAGAAGAAAGAAAGAAGAAGAGGAGAGAGAGGAAGAAGAAATAAGGAAGGGCAGATGGGGAGAGGGAAAAAAGAAGGAAGGAAGGAGGAAGGGAGAGAGATACAGAGACAGAGAGGGAAGGAGAGAGGAAGAGAGGGAGAAGGTGGAGGGAGGAGGGGAAGGCAGAGGGAGAGGGAGAAAACCAAGGAAAGAACATGAAAGCAAAAGCCTTTCTCAGCTGGAAAAGCTAAACGAGGTTAACATCAGGCACATCTTCAGCACTGTAAGAACGCTTAGCAATGGAATATGCCTAAGGGTCTGGTTTAGAAATCTAAGCATCAGGCATAGCGTGTGCAGTTCTCGGGAAACCACACACCCGGTTCCTAGTAGAGCTGAATCAAGATTTTATCCTTCTGACTATCCAAAAGTAGATCCCTTCATGAAGTTTGGAGTATAGGGTTTCCTTTTCAACCACACTATTAAAAGCCAAAGTTAAGGATGCTCCAAAGAGCTATTAAAAATCCCTTTATTAACTTAGTTTCCTTCCAAAGAAGACTGTAAGAATTAGTCTGTCTGTCAGAATTTTAATCGCTAACCGCCCATTTGTCAGAGAAATTACAAGCACGTTTGGCAGAAGCAGGAAGAGAACATCCTTGGTGGTGGGATCATCATGATCTCGTATCCACCCAGATTATTTGTCTGCAGATAAAAGATTATTTTTATTGAAACTAAAGGAGAAAATACGTAAGCAGTTTGTGTTATGGGAGGAAGGAATCCATAAACCTTCGTAACTTTGTAACTCTGGGAAGAGTTGATAGGTTATTAAACAGTAACAAAAAGGTAAAAGATCACTGAATTCTCAGTAATTTACCCTATTGAGCAATTCTTTGCTCTGTAATATGATAATCTGTAAAAAAACATGTGACTAGTAATTGAATTAAGAACCTTATGTAATATGTTTCCAATATCCCTGAAATCAATAAAATGGCTAGGCCCCTTTGAAAAAAGTAACAATGTATCATTGCATTATTACTATTGGGCAAAATAGAAAGCTCCGAATAAAGGTTTGTGGTTGAGAAAGTGAGTGAATTTCGTTCCAGTCAAGAAGGTTTATATAATCCTAACATAGTCTACTCTAATAAACATTGCACTAGAAATTTGAATTTTATTATCAAGGCCAGCATTCTTCATAGGGTGCAAAACAACCCACTGAAATGCAGAAAGAAATTATTGGACTTTCTGCCTAGAATGTTAAGCTAAAATATAAGAAAATAAGTTTTACTTATATTACTATATAGATTTTCACAAGATCCACTAGTGGGGTCATATGCAAGAAGGACCCAAGTCTCATCTGGTATGCAGCTGAGGGCTCAGGACAGGGGCTGACAGCTCTACCCTTTCTTGTTTGCTTGCTTTCAGCACATTACAACATGCTGTAGTTTCTGTGGACCAGGTTGAGTGGATGTGTGTATGAAATTATCTGGTTTTAATTAAACTATCGTAAAATGGACAAGTGGTTTTCAAAGATTTTTTTCCAAGAGCTTCAGGCTGAAGATAATACCAATGATGCAAATATAAGTGAGCAACTCAAAATGACAAAGCTGACACTTTCCCTTCTCATAGTAGCTCTTCATCAGCCACATGATGAAGCAAAAAATAAAGACAATGTAATCAGTCCTGACAAGGCGTCAGCTAAAAACACTTGAAATCGTCAAGAAGGTTCTTTGAAATATTTACATCTGCTATCATTAAGAATGAACTTTTTCCTAAATGTATATTTTTGTAAGCAATCAGCTAATAATAATATAAATTCAGCATGATTAGAGAGACATATTCAAAAACTATTTATTTCATACTATTCCCATGCTTTTTTATTATATTTTATGCACAATATAGTAATATGCTAATTATAGTATACAATTTTAATTCATGGATATGCTTCATAAATATTAATATAAAAACATAAATATAAACATTTGAGAAATCCATATCCAATAATATTTAATGATGGAATGCTTGAAAGAAAACTGAAAGCCACTGTTTTAATGTAATGTTTTCAAATAGAAAAATAACCTTAAAACCTAGCCTTAGAAAGGTTAAATAACTGATTATATTATGGAATGTGGAGGAAAGAATAAAACCAGAGTTAACATCTAGAATGCTATTTTGATGTAGAAGACAAGAATCAAAGCAGATCTCAGAGAATTAAGTAGACTTCTCTCTATTAATAGTTTCTGCACAGCAAAATAGTCCTGAATAGAGATATTTGTCCACAGGGAATATTCTTTTAAAGAAATAATATAACCCAGAGGAAAAATTATAATAGGTTAAAGAAAGCAAGAACAAGAGGGAAAAAAAAAAAAGCCTCCTCCCAAGAAAATAGACCACCCCTCCACTTTGGCTGTCTAAGCTAAAAACTAGGAGGGAAAAGAGAAAATTCCCCCCTCACCTAGTGAAAGAATGAAATAGATAGGGAAGAGTTTCTATCTGTTCTCCTTAATTGAATCCTGTATTTACACTTGAAAGGATTTACGGGGCCAGCCTTCTGTGTTTCTCCAACTGTGCTAGGCACAGGAGTCACCTGAGGGTCTAGTGAAAGTGCAGACTCGGATTCAGCAAGTCTGGATATTATAAAATGCAACCAAAAAACAGAAAATTGTAAATGCTAATAGTATTGGATCATTAAATATGAAATGTACAATTTCAAATCACAAGTTTAGTTTATTATATCTCAAACAAGAAGCAGTACAATTAAGCAAAGTATGTACCTATACTATTGACACAGTTTTGCCACTTAACGGTAGCTCGTTTATGACAGCAGCGAAGAAGCCTGGAGAGCCAGTGGGGATGAAATCGCAAAAGATGTTTTCCATAACTTGTTGAGAATTGAGTATTTTTCCTTGCAAGAGGTGGTCCAAAGCCTGGAAGAAGTGGTAGTCAGTTGGTGCAAGGTCTGGTGAATACAGTGGATGACAGAGAGTTTCCAAGTCCAGCTTCTGTAATTTGAGCAGTGTTGTTTTTTGCCACGTGTGGTTTTGCAAGAGGACTGGCCTGTCTCTATGGACCAATCTCAGCTGCTTAATCACAAGCATCCTCATCATTTCATTCAATTGGTTGCAGTAGACATCTGCTGTAATAGATTGAGCAGGTTTTATGAAGCTGTAGTGGATAATACCAGCACTGGACCATCAAACAGACACCATTAGCTTTTTTGGATAAATATTTTGTTTTGGACTGCGTTTTGGCAGTTCATGTTTATTGAACCACTGTGCCCAATGCTTGAGATTGTCAAAAAGAATCTATTTTTTCATCACATGTAACAATATGGTGTAGTAGTGGTTCACCTTTATGTCGTGACAGCGAAGAAAGACAAGCTTCAAGACGATTTCTCTTCTGATGCTCGTTCAATTCATGTGTTACCCATCTATCCAGCTTCTTTACCTTGCTGATTTGTTTCAAATGGTCCAATATTGTTGGAATAGGATGGTCAAACCTTGCTGCTAAATCACGCGTAGGTTGAGATGGATTTGTTTCCACTGCAGCTTTCAGATCATCATTATCCACCTTGGTCTTAGGTCATCCACATGGCTCAAGATTAAAATCACCAGAATGGAACTTCTCAAACCATCAACATACTGTGCATTCATTAACCACATCCTTCCCAAACACTTTGTTGATATTTTGAGCTGTCTGTGCTGCACTGGTTCTACAATGGAACTCGTATTCAAAAATAACATGAATTTTTTACCTATCCATGGTCTCACAAAAATTGCTCTAAAAAATAGTGAAAGATGATCACAAGCCAAAACATGTGTTTGAAAGAATGATGATGTACCTTCACAATAAAAAACAACAACAACAAAAAATCCAAAAAGTGTCAAAGTATCAGAGATATCAATTGTCAAATTTAGTACTTAAGGAAATTGGACATTCCAAACTTAACATAATAAAAATAAATATAAATAGAAGTCTTATTCTATCTTCTTCCTGCATCCTCCCCATAGAGTCATATTTTGGATCCTTGGGGCACGTACCCCATTCTGGAGGCTGTAGGGCTAGAGGATGAGTATTAGTTCTTGGTTTTTTGTATGAAATTTGGGTGGTCATTCCAGATAAATAATGGTGTCTTGAGTCTTGGTTACATAAGCCATATATTAAAGCTTTCAAAATAGGAATTAGTTGAGTCTAGTGCATATTTCTAATATATAATTTCCTGTAAATTTAATGCTTTTTGGAAATAGCTTGATTACTTTTCACTAATTATTAGCCCTTGCTAAACATCTGTAAGTTAAAATAAACAGCAATTTTCAAGTAAATGTGAATGACTGAGAACAAATCAAGTGCTTTCCTAGCTAAGCTGAATTGAAGTAATACAATTTTCTAAACGGTAAAAATTTCATATTCTTTTGGCTATTTTCTCTTACATTCTGGATAATCAAATGTCTTAGTTTGTGTACATGAGGAGCAATAGCTGTAAACTACACATGCAAGGAATCCAGCAAAGCAGAATTATCTACCTTCCCAAACTTCCAAAATGGCTCGTAGGAAAGAGAGAGAAAATAAGGTGAAGTGTCTTTCTTTCTCAGCATAATTAGAAAATTACATAGTAGTTATTTTCCCCCTACAACAAGCAAAGGCTTCTTGATACTTATCTCTCTGCTATCAATTCACCCATATTACTGAATAAGTACAAAACCTAAGCTAGTTCTCAAAATCCAGTGTGCAGGACTTCCTATGGAGTTTGTTTAAAGTATGGACTTTAGGGTCTTACAGAGATTCTTAGTCAGGAATCTGAATGAAGTAAAAAGAAAACTGGAGAGCCTAGAAATGGACTTGTAAACATATGAAAAAAATTACTGGAAATAACATTTTTAATCAATAGGGAAATGATGGAATATTCAATAAATGCTATTAGAACAGTTTGTTTTCTAAGTGGATAAAAATGAAAAGGGGCGACTTAGGTTCAGCAGGAAATCAATGGCACATACATATTAGATACTTTGAGGAAGGATTATTAAAGGGATTATTTACAGATGAAGGCAGGGTATAGTGAAATCAGAGAGTGTAATATCCCAGGACTGGAAACAGCAGACCTGTTACCACTGCTACTCAAGGAGAACAAGGGTTACCAGAGTCTGAAAGCAGAGCTATTGTGTAAGGAGAACATCTTTGACATTAGATGTCACTTTTAACCAAGAGGCTCAGCCAGCCAGAGGCAACACTTCAAGGAAGACATTGGGAGATCTATTGATATCCCAATATTGCTTTCCTCTCTCCCTCCAATTTACTTTGGTTCCTCATTGCCTGAAGCAAACTAGAAACCAGAGATGAATGAATCCCTTTGTTGAACACCTTGTAGATGAGTATTTCTGGGCAGAGTGCAGGGTGCAGAAAGAACTGATAGAGGAACAAACATGAGATATCCAACAAGATTGCTAATGCACACCATATATAAAATCAGTCTGCTCCAGGTGCATCTAGATTCCTCTTCTTAATTCTCATATTCCTAAAATGTGATCATTATTGGTTTATACTTATATAATGTACCCATTTTTAAGAGAATTTTGTAGCTGTTATTCAGGGACAAATTTTCTCACTACAGGTTAAAATAAAGTCACTATTCTATGGTTCCAGTTCTTACCAAGATGCTAAACTAGCACAATGTCCGGTTATCTCCCCCAAGAAACAACCCCAAAGGAAGTAGAGGAAAAAACCCAAGATACACCCAAAACTATAAAAGCCTCTCAGGTGCACAACTGCTTATGTAGTGTAGTGGTTATATTGGAGGGTAAAAAACAAAGACTTTTCTTGCCTATTCTTAACCATTGCTTTGGGACCAACTAATGGTTCTCAAAGTCTGGCCCTAGGCCCACGCCCATGACATCAGCATTACCTGGGGACTTATGAGAAATTCAAATTCTTGAACCCTATGCCAGATACACTGAGTCAGAAACTGGTGAGATGGAGCCCATAAATCTGTGCCAGACCTCCAGGGGATGTTGATACATACTCAAGTTTGAGAACCACTGGAATAAAACAATGCCTGCATCTATACTAAGGTTGTCAGATTTAGCAAATAAAAATACAATACACCCAGTTAAAATTGAATTTCAGATAAACAACTAATATATTTTTAGCATAAGTATGTTACTGAAATTCAATTTAACTAGGTGTCCTGCATTTAATTGGGTGACCCTAATCTATATCTGTAATTACTCATAACTCTCTGGTCCAGGTGTCTTCCAGAGCAAACCCAGGATAGTTCAGAATGTGTGGTAGTGCTCATTCAGCACTACAGTACTCATAATGGGCAGCAATTAGCATCACTTGAGAGCTTGTGAGAAACGCAAATTCTCAGCCTCAACTCAGAATGACTAAATGGGAAACTCCAGGGATGTGGCCAAGGACTCTGAGGTTCATCAAGGTCTCCAGGTGGCTCTTATGCACCCTGCGGTTTGAGAAGCATCGTACTAACTAATCTCAAGCAACAAATCCCACCCCTTTCTCCCTTTTGAATGCCCAAGACTGAGAAAAGTCTATTCCTAAGGCTGCTTCTCCCAGGGGTAGAGAGTGAAGCTTTGATCTAAGGAATTATCTTATGACATAACCAGCATTTCTACTAAATTGTATTCATTATAAGTGAGTAACTAAGACCAGCCCACAGTCAAGCTGACAAAAATTAAGTCCATCTTATAAAAGAAAAATATTAAAGAATTTGAAGATACCTATTTTTAAATCATCACAGACACCAGATATTGAAACTAAAAGAATGTTAATCAAATGCTATGATAACCAAAGGCAAGCTAGCACGACTATATTAATATCAAATAAAATGGATTTTAAAACAAACAAAGAAACCCA
>NW_012144967.1:10524202-10524662 GCF_000956105.1 Propithecus coquereli
TTTGACTGGGCCATGGGGTACTCAGATATTTGGTCAAAAATTATCCTGGTTGTTTCTAAGAGGGTGTTTTTGGATGAGATCAACATTTAAATTGGTAGACGAAGTAAAGCAGACTGCCCTCTCTAATGTGGGTGGGCCTCACCCAATCAGTTGAAGGTCTGAATAGAATGAAAAGGCTGACTATTCCCCCAACTAAGAGCAAATTGTTCCTGCCTGACTACTTTCAAAATGGGATATTAGCTTTTTCCTGCCTCTGAATACGGACTGAAACATTGGCTCTTTTTGGAACTCAAGCCTGTAGCATATACACAGGCCCTACACCATGGGCTTTCCTAGTTCTCAGGCCTTCAGATTTGGTCTAGAACTATATCAGCAGCTTTCCTGGGCCTCCAGCTTCCACCTCATTCTACAGATCTTGGGACTTGCCAGCCTGAAAAACTATCATTTTATATAATTATCA
>NW_012144967.1:10526401-10527074 GCF_000956105.1 Propithecus coquereli
AAAATACTATTATCATTCTTTTCACAGTGGAAATGGAGACAAGGGAGCCCACTGTCACTATGCCTCGTCAACATTTTAATGGAAGTACTGGCTGGTACAACAAAAATTAAGAAACGAGAAAAAAAAAGTTGACTCAAATTTTGGAAAGATGAAAGTAATCATTTGAAAATGATATGACTGTTTACATAGAGCAACTAAAATAATACACAGAAATATTTTAGAAATAATAGAATTTAACAAGATACCTACATTAATACATAAAAAGCAATTGCATTTATGAACAGAAGGCACAGAACAGAAAATGTAATTAAACAGAAGACACAATTATTAGTAGTATTAGGAAATATCCTGTATTAAGAAATAAAACAAAAAATGTTTAAGACTTCTATAAAGACTTCTAGAAAAGAAATGAAAATGTATTAGAGACATTAGAGAAGAAATATATAAATAGGAAAAAAAACATACTAAGTTAAGGCAGGAATGTCATAGAGATGTAAATTCTCCCCAAATTTATCCATCAGTTCAATGCAATCCCTCAACAGCTCTTACAAGGTTTTGATTATACTTGATGTTTCTAATATTTAGTTGTAAATTAAAGGACCAAAAATTATAGCCAGGACACTTTTAATACGAGCAGGGAGGAGGAATGTGTCTTACCAGGTATCAGGATTGA
>NW_012144967.1:10528700-10536409 GCF_000956105.1 Propithecus coquereli
AAAATTATATAAAAATAAATTGTTTTGCAATCTCATAGAAGATGTTTAAAAAATCAACTCCAGATAAATGATAAAGGATGCAAATCTCTTCATAGAAAATGTAGACAAATACGTTTAGAAACTGGGAAAAATTTCTTACATAAGACAGAAGTGGTAAGGAGTATAATAAGTCAATAAATTTGGTTATGTTAAAGTTATGACTTTTATTTATCACAAGAGTCCTTAAAGAAAATGAGAAAAGTTTCAAACTATTGATAGGAAAGGATAACTGCATTACAGACAATCGAAAGATTACTATCAAGAATACCTTTTTAAAACTCATAAAAATTAACCAGAAAAATACCAACAAACTCATAAAAAGAGCAGAGGTGGTGTGGGGAGTGAGAACAGTCATTTCACAGAAAAGAAAACACAAATGGCCAAAAAATCTGTGAAGAAATAGTCAACGTAATTAGTGATGAGGGAATTGCCAGTAATGACTGTGTTCACTTTACATGATTTAACTGACAAAAATTAAAAGTTCCAACAACATCAAGTATTGGAGAGAAGTGTGTTGATGGAATTTCTTATACATTGTTGGAGGGAGTGTAAATTAGACCGATTGCTTTGGAAAATGGTTTGGTATTCCCCTGTAGAGTCAGATATTCACCCATGTTTTGGCCTGGAAATTCCACTCCTAGGTATATACCCAAGAGAAACCTTTGCACCTGGACACAGGAGACATGATCCAGACTATTTATAGCTGCACTATTCCTATCATCCAAACTTTGGAAACAGCCCAAATGCCCTCCAGCAGAAGAGTGGATGACTAAAATGTGGTAGATGCACACAATGACGTATTACACAGCAGTCAGGAGGAATAACTGTGGAGATATACAACAGTAGGAATGAAATTAAGCAACATGATATCGAGAATAAAGAAACTGTGGAAACATTATATGCAGCATGATACCCACTATTATAAAATTAAATATAAATAAGAAATATAATAATATTTTTTAGCAATTTCTACCTACAAAACAAATGTGTAAAAGGGAAAGTAACAGAATGATGAACGTGGGATTCAAGATGATGACCTTCTCAGGTGAGGGGTGGCAAAGAGATGGGAGAAGATATGGTCATTACCAAGATCCTAGTTTATATTATAGTTGGCAGGGTCATGGATGGCTATAACAGTATTAAAAATAACCAACTAAAGAAACAAAGTGAGTCACACATAGATCAGTAATGGAAGGATTTTGATTAATACACTTCTGTGCACTTGAGGTCCAAAGAGGGCAGTGGAATCACTGTCTGCCTCAGGGACTTGAGACTCTGGTTACAGAAACTATGGCTACAAGGAGGAGCTGGGCAGACGTGCAACCAAGAGAGCTTTTCTTTATTGTGCATGAGGGAGGCCTCTGTCCCCTGGAACAAGGTGTTCCTTGTCCTTTGTAGGTGCCTGGAGTTGTCTGAAAGAGCTCTGCCTCTTCTTTTTCTTGCAGCAATGAGAAAGTCCTATATAGGATGTCAAATTCCACATTCGGCTTCTATGACAAAGACTGGTCAGGATATGCTATGTAGAGCCCTTTAATTTCAATTAATAGCACTGCCGATTGCTCCAGAGAAATCCTCTCTCTTACCTAGTTTGCATGTTCAGATGCTCACTTGTTTTATTGCTTTATTATGTTCGCAATTACCAAATTTTGTAGCATCTATAGCATAGGTTCTTAAATGTTATGATCTGCTGATGGACAACTTCCCAGATTTGTAATGCTGCTATAGATTTTTTTTTTCCCTGTCACTTCGTTTTAGGCTTTAGGGAGGGAAGAGTTATAACCTTCTAGACTCCATCAGCCATCTTAAACTGGAAGTTCTCAGAAATTAATTTAGAATGAGGACAGGGAACTGGGGCTGGTTGGATCTCTTTGAAAAGAGAAAACATGGTTGATGATTTAGAAAGATGTGTTCTAGTGGTTAGAGTCAAGATTCTTAAATTATTTACCAGACTCAGGCTGAGCTACTAGAACTGAACAAAAAACACAGACTGAATCCGAAAGAAAATTGGGTTGCCAATAATTGAGACTTTAAATAGAAAGTCTACAATCCTTAGCACAAGTGCCATATTCCTCAGACTGCAGCGACTTTCAGACACACGAACCATGTACACATGGTCAGAACATCGAGTTGTTGAAATGATAACAAGCTGAATTTTAAATAGTCTGTTAGAATGGCTTTCCTTTTTTACTCCCTTCTTTTTTTAAATTGGAAATGGTCACTTATATTCCTCAAGAACGGTCTGAAATTTTCATTCAGTTTTGTTTGCAAGACAATCTAACCTACTGAAATTATCGATAGATATAATAAAGAGTTTTTTTTTTAATATATGTATATGATCGCTTGAAGAAATCTTCTGTTGAAGCCATGGAAAAGGGTAGTTTGATTAGGTTACGTACACAACATGCACTAATTTTTTACATACATTTTAGAAAATAAAACGGTGAGAAACCCTGAGGTATAATACTATATTCTGTCTACTGGGGCATCTAAGATTCATCTTCAGTGCTATCCAAGATTTCCCATGAATGAACTTGAGCCTTTCTTTTATCTTTTGCTCATTCAGTCACCTTCTTTGGTTGTACCCTGGTTTTCTATCACATTTAAAATCCAGATACTGTCCTACCTATGAATTCCACAGTCCCGATTATGGCTTGCAGTCACCTGGCACTGCCCCCATCGCCCTGTCATTATGGTGTAATCACATTTCCTTTCATTTCTGAAACATGCCAAGATCTTTGCACCTGTGCATTTCTTCCCTCTGCCTTGAGTATTCACACTCTTTCACCTCTCCTGACTAACATCCATTAATTCTTTAAATCTCAGCTTAAATGTCACTTGTTTCAAGAAGGCTTTTCTGACCTCCCCATGTAAACCCCTACCTAGCAGCTTGAAGTTTTCCTTCAGAGCAATTATCAGCATTATAATTTTATGTATGTACAATATTCCCTTTGGTTCCTGTTTAATGTATCTCCAATACTGCTTTAGGACAGGGATAGTACCTCTTTTGTTTACTATATATGTGCAGTAAATGCACAGTGTTTAAAACTTAGTAGGTTTCCAATACATATTTACTGAGTTCCACAAATCAAAGGTAGAGTTTTAGATAAATTAGGGCTAAAGTACACACTTGAGCAATAATCAAGTTCAGATTCAATTGATGACATATTTCAGAGGTCCAAAATGCTAAATAATTCTCGGTGTTGTTTTTTATTACTGCCTGTTAGATTAACAGGTCCTTCTTATAGCCGTGGTCTTTCACCTCTGGCGTGACCTAGTTTACTATTGATTCTAGGGATGGATTCTTACCACTACTATCCAAAAAATTTGGAGAGCTTAGTGTGCTCCCTGATCTTGGTATCTTTAGACAAGAATGAAGATAACGCTTCTGTCATAGGTTAATCAGGATGATTAAATAAGGCCACCTAAACATAGCACTCGGTATTGGTCCAAGAGCACCTTCACAGATGCTAATTCCTTTTCCTCACTATTATGGTTGTGTGTGAGTTTAGACCAAACTTGAGGGCACACTGTCCACACAGAACACTCTCATTTCTGACACCAATTGTAAGTTGTGGGTGATGGGTCCCACAATCAACCTCAAGTTTGGTAATGTGCTAACAGGATTCACAGAACTCACTGAAAGCTGTCGTACTCATGGTTATACATGATTCCACAGTGAAAGCATGCAGATTAAAATCAGCCAAGGGAAGGCACAGGTACAGCAGAGTCCAGGAGGGGCCCAGATATGGAGCTTACAGTCCTCACTGTGGAGTCAGAGCAGGGTTAACTTCTCAGCCACAAGGTGTAACAATATGCATGGAGTATTGTCAACCTGAGCCATACCTGAGCCATAGTGTCCAGAGTTTTTACTGGGGCCTCATCACATTGGTATGATTGATTGATTGTTCACATGGTTGATCTCTGTTTCCAGGTTGGTTGGAAGTGTGTGACCCCAAACCCCCACCCTAAGTCACATTGTTACCATTCGGCTTACCCTAAGGTCCTCACCCTAAATCACATCGTTAGACTATCCAGTGTGATCCAAGGCCCCCAGACAAACAAAGACACCCCCATCAGGCATGCTATTGCAATAGCTTAGAGAGTACCTCCCAAATATAATCTCTAAGGCAAAGGCCAGTTCTTTTTTTGAGCAAGATTAAATTATTTACTACACAATTGGATACCAGGTATTCACCTATTGGCACCTTACACAAACTCCCTGTTTTCACAGCTGTCTTCCTCATCAATTCAGAGTTGCATCTCAACTTCTCTGGAAAATTAGTTTCTCTTAGTCCCTTTTCCTTGGCCTTTGACGTAGACTCATCCACAAGCTGAATGTTAGCATGTATATTAATATATTGTCATAGTCTGTTTAGGCTACTACAACAAATACCATAACCTGGGTAGATTAGAAACAACAGAAATTTATTTCTCACAGTTATGAAACTGGAAAGTCCAAGATCAAGATGCCAGTAGATTTGATATCTGATGAAGCTTGCTTTTCATATATAGCTCTTTCTAGCTATGTCCTCACATGACAGAGGGGGAAAGGCAGCTCTCTGGGGCCTCTTCTATAAGGGCACTAACTCCAATTAGGAGGACTTCACTTTCATGACCTAATCACCTCCCAAAAGGCCCCACCTCCTAATACTATCACCTTCATATTTCCACATATGAATTTTGGGAGGACATAAACATTCAGACCAAACAATATACCACAAATCCTGTTATGTCTTTCTCTATGTTTTCCTTTACCTCAATTCTATAATAATGTGGTTCAAGACAGACTTTGGAGGCAAAATCCTAAAACCTGCCACTGGCTAGCTCCATGATCTTGTTTCTCTGTCTCTGTCTCTTTTTTTCAAGATTAGTGAATCTTCATAGATATTCCCCTAACACCTGTACCTATATTGTATATGCTACCTATAAGAATCACCTGGGGAACTTGTTAAAACCTGAGATCACTGGGTAAGGCAGTCACAATTCTTAGTTGCAAACAGTAGAATCTACTCCTGCAAGTTGAAGTAAAAAGGAACTCATTAAAGCATATGCAATTGCTCTCAAAATCTCCAGGGTTTCAGAAACAAATTTCAGTCCAGAGAATAGAGAGACAAGAACAGGAGAAAAACCACACCACTGGTTTTCTCCCAGACACGATTACATCACTGCTGCTGTTGCACAGTACCCAGCGTGAACATTGGGCACCAAATCCTGAACCCAGAACACTGAGCGAAGGATACGCCTGAACGATCACAGCTCGAACTGCGTCCGAAGGCTGTATATCTCTCTTGCAAGCTTCAGCAGCCCTACTGATAAAATAACACTTCCCTCCTCACACAACTCTTTCCAGAAATGAAGACATGAAGGGCATCTGTTGGGCAGAGCTGAGGATACATGCTATAACCCCAGCCACACAGCAACCGCAAAACTGACCATTCAGGTTTTTACCTTGGGAACGTGGGACTTGTGTTGTGGGAAATAACTAAAATGTAGGAATAGGATATAAAAGATTCTGACACACACATATATTGTAGAGTAGGTGTCATCCGTTGCCTATTATTAGGGGTAGAAGTCTAAGCACTTCTGCCCATTGTATCTTGGTATCAAAGCCACTAAGAAAAACATAACATAACATGGTGAAACACTGGATAGAACAATGCTTTACTTGCGTGGAGAAGAAAGAGAGCAAGATCAGCTTCAGTAGTGGGTATCAGTCCCCCACGGCCAGTGGGTCCCTTCTGGCAGCCAACATAGGTCAATTGGGCCACATTCACCCCTCTTGCACTTCAGTAGAAGGATCCGTCTCCTCCCCACAGAGAGCAGAGATAGCGGTGGAGCTGGCTGTGTGCCGTATGATATACACGCTTAAGTAGAACAAAGGATACACACTGAGACTGAAAGAGAGAAAAAATATTTCTATACAAGGTGAAAAGACCAGCACAGACTGTGAAGATTCCTTATCTCTTGGTAAAGAAGTGTTCCAGGCCCAAGGTCTATTCTTATGCAGCTGAGTGGAGGTCAAAAGACGGCATGCAGGAGACTGCCTCTTCCAACACGTGTGATAAAACTCGCCCATCTGATTCCAAGACTGCCCAACCACAAGTAGAGTGTATACCCTTCTTCCATATTTCAATTACAAATGACACCGCCATCCTGCTCTGACAAACATAAAATAGCTATCCATCACAAACGAGACAAACCAAAGTCTCCATGGTCATTTCATCCTCTAAGGCTAGTATTTCTAAGTGATATTCTTTCTCCTTCAGTTTTCCCATGAAACTATTGGCTAAATTAACTTGTAGACTAACGTAACCTATGTGCTATATTTTACAGTTACCTTTTGTAAACACATTCTATAGAAAACTGGTAGGGAAAATGAAATAATGTAAATATTAATTGCAACATCAATAAGAAGTTACAGATAGGTACTACTCACAACTATATTGTGGGTCAAAAGGCCTTGGTTGATATTCATTAGTTTATTCACTCCATCTCTATGTTCCCTTTGCTCTCTGTCAACACTTGAGATGCCCTGAGTTCTTTTCTTGGTGGATGCCCTAAATTTCAATCTTGGACTATCACAGCTCTTCGTGGCCCTTCCTATATATGAGGTTGCTTTAGTTTTCAATTAACATTTATCCTTGCACACAGCAAAAGAAAAAGTCATACAAGGGTACCTCCTGAGTTTCAGAAAAACTCCTCTGTTCATACTCCCACACCTAGTATTTATCAACAACTCCATTGCTGCCTGAAAACCAGAATCAGTTATCCCATTTAGCATAAAACCTCCTTTTATCCCTGCTAACACTATGTCCTGAGAAGCTTGAAATTTCAATGAAAGGAGTATTGAATCCTCTGGTGGAAGCATTTCTACAATGGCTATTAAGACCTCTGAACCAGCAGAACCTAGAGTTGGGGTATGGAAAGCAAAATCTTGCAAATAAGTCATTATATATAAAAACGTACAGCAACATTCCCACTTCCACCCCTCACCTCTGAATTCACGTATGCTAGCTATCAGGGATGAAGCACCAGTTTTGTCTCCTGGGAGGACTCACAATCATTAATATATTATTTTACTTTCTATAAGGCCAACTATTTCTGGATCATGGGTAGTCATCATAGGACCCCCGAATTCCATGAACATAAACCCATTGTCTTAATCCTTTTGCTATAAAATCGGTGTCTTGGTCTGAGTGAATGTTGTTGCATAGGGCATTTACTCACTCACAGCTTATATTGCCCATATAAACATGGCTTGTGGTGAAGGCAATTCTAAAGCCAGATTATAAGTCTTTCCCAGGGAGGACAAATCACTGACCCCTCCATGATGATAGGGTTCCAATGTAATAAGCCTACCACTGGTAGGTTGATTGGTCCCTTACCATACACTATGATAACAGGGCTTAGAGTTGGTCACACACTGCAAAATTGAACTCCGAGCCCTGGCAGTAGCCAGGTCACCATTGGAAAAGAGAAGTCCATGCTGTTGAGCCCTTGTATTAATATAATCTTCATCCCTGTCCCCATGAGCTTATTGAGCAAGCCATGGGGTTCCTGATGAAAAGGGAATGCTATACACTAGATAGGACAGTTTTTCCACCTGATTACTGATACCTTTCCCTGCTGTATGTGGCTTTTGGTGAATATTTACTTGGAAAACTAGTTAT
>NW_012144967.1:10538519-10542289 GCF_000956105.1 Propithecus coquereli
TTACATTAAACTAAGTAAAATGATGGCCCCTCATTGCTCATGATATGCTGTACAGATTCTATAGCATGGCACACCCTATACTTTCTTATATAACTTTCCTGACTCTTCTCCAGCCACTGTATATATTATATTCTCTGTTTCCTCAACTGGATTACTTACACATTTCTGAAAAACATATTTGCTTCCTGACCTCTATGCATGTCATCATGCTATCCCATTCCTTCAAGGCTTCCTTTTCCCACCTCTCTACCCTCCTTCACTGGAATGTCTATAGGAGCCTCCTTTGAAAGTTTTTGATGCCCTTAGGTAAGGCTGTTTCCTCTTTCATTTACTTAATATGTAGGATATAGTTTTATAGTCATTTCCTTTTAGGTCTTTTCCCCTCTCCTACACTGTATTGTCCTTCATAGTAAAGACAAAAGTTTTATACATCTTTTTATTTCCAACACTTAGCACACTTAAAGAAAGCAATGAATAAGCTAGAATAATGTCTATTATATATATTTTCTTTATTGTTGAAATTGTGTGTGAATAAAAAATATTTATTTATATGCAAAAATGCATATACATTATGTAGATGTAGATACAGACACACACACTCAAGATTTTAAGTTCCTTGAAGAAAAGCAAAACAATGTTTTTCATCCTTATTTAAAATCCTGAAATATTTTGAATAGTGTTTAACATGGAGTTGAAATTCAATAACTATTTGTTGGAATAAAGAATTAATTCCATTCATGGTCATTGAAAATAAAATAAAATTCTGAAGACCCTAGCAATTATTTTACTGATATCATATGAATTATATGAAAAAGGCCTTTCATTTACTCAATAATACTACATTCTTCTCTGAAAGGTAGTTGCTCAAAAGGAAAGCCTGTCATTGTCCGTGAGAACTTACTTTGTTCTACTCTCTTAATGATAGTTACTGTCGAACACTTCATTTCCAGGATTATTCATCTTCTCTCTTTGGAAGATCACAATTTTTTTTAATCTTCAGGTGCTCCCCCAATTCTCTATAATTACATTAATGTAATTACTTTAAAATCTCCAGTGGCACATTCCTTGGTCAGATCAACTAACTCATGTTCAAATATTATAAAATATTCTTTACTGCCTCTTATAAAAAGGATTATTTTGCAAAAGACAGAAGCTCAAAATTACCCTCTAATTATCTCTACTATGTTTCTTAGATTGCAAAAAGGTTAAATTCAAGTTTATTATTTCAACCAGATCAGTATAACTTGAAATTTCTTTCCCCCTCCCTGCCAAACTGGGTCAGATATTCCACCTTGGTGTGTTTCATCATCTCATTCCATGCTTTATTGAGAATCCTATCTATTTCTTTGTTTGGACTAACTCAATCTTTTTTCCCCCCTTGCTTCCCTTTGTAGAGGGAGACTTTCACCACTATGCAGTCATCACTTTCATTATGTTCTTTCTTCTCTCTTTCTGTTACTGATTTCCACTTGGCCTGCAGACAAAGGAGCAGCCTTTCATGAAGTCAGTATTACCTTTTACGGGCCCAGTCAAAGAGGGTGTTTCAGAAGCTGGCAGGTTATTCAATAACTCTACCCATTTCTGTAAGGTGAGCTACATGGAGCTATTCACTGTGATTTCATTGCGATTTACAGATGGGCCACAAAGAAATTGTGCATCTTGACCTTTGCCTAGACTCGCTACTCAATGTAACTTTCCTTGCTACTGTATCTCAGTGTATCACAAGAAACAGGCTACTTGACTCAGTATGTTTTATATACAAACTGCCAACACCTCAAGGAACAACCTTTTAAACAAATGT
The DNA here is from genome assembly GCF_000956105.1 of Propithecus coquereli. Classification (NCBI taxonomy): domain Eukaryota; kingdom Metazoa; phylum Chordata; class Mammalia; order Primates; family Indriidae; genus Propithecus; species Propithecus coquereli. The sequence goes on from NW_012144967.1 coordinate 10,540,321, forward strand.
GACTCCAAAGCTAGTATATTGTAAAATCTTAACTGGTTTTATAAAAGGTAAACTAGGGGTTCTGCCTTGTTTTTCACATCTGTATTGATTTTATGTCTTGGAGCATAACAGAATCAGTTCCCAAACACTGTTGGAGTTGGGCTCTGTCTTTCACCTTGCTGTGTTTATTTCAAGTAAAAGGGGAAGTGGCTGAATGGGACACAAGCTTTAACATCATGTGATCAACACAAGCCACTCTTATTTGTCATCCTAGAATATCTATGTCAGTCAACATAATCAAGGCATCAATGTGGACTCCTCCATATCCAACGTTCAACTCATAAGTGTGTTCTTAGACCCCATTCAGCAGTTTATAGAAATACTGAGGGCCACCTATCAGAATAACTCTATCATTGTTTTGTGACTTACTGATAGGCTTAGGCTCTAAGGAGATAAACTAAATTCCAAGCCAAGAAATCCAAAATTAAATTATCTACACTGATCTTATACAGAGTCTAGAGCAGGGGTGGGGAAACTATGGCCTTCTGAGTCCTTAAGTGTGGCCTTTGACTGAATCCAAATTTTATAGAACAAATCCTTTTGTTTTTATTAATACATTTTTGTTCATCTTTTATATTTTTATTTTATTTTTAACATACCAAAGAATAAAACAAGTTTCAATGAAATAATCCTCTCAGATTGACCAGCACAATTAGAACATTTGTAAGCCATAAGGACCAAATTGATAGCTGCTACACTCATAATTTAGTTCTAACTCCCCCCGCCAGACTGGTTGATGAGGCTGGTTGGCGAGAGTTTATAGTGGTCGAGTATGCCAGTCTGTTATCAGCTTTTGACAATGGCGCACTGTGTTTTTTTCTGAAGTAGAATTGGTGAATAGTTGCACAGCTCGATGTTATTTTTCAATTCTGTCTGCTTAATAGCCCATCATGTCAAAGAAGACCAAAAGAATGCTGAAGGAGGAAAACAGATTTTTTAATGAGGATTGGGAATTGCAATACTATCTTGTTTCTGCTAAAGATAAGATGATTTGCTTGCTTTGTGATACCATAATATCGACATTAAAGAAATTCAATGCTCATCAGCATTATAACACTCATAAGGACCACAGATATTTTAAATTAGAGGGAGAGGTGAGAAAGGTTGTATTGCAGAAATTAAAAGATGAAAACAAAAGCAAAGACAATTCCTTCAAGTAGCAGTAAGACATGGAAATAATGCCACTGAAGTAACTTACAAAGTAGTTTATACACTCAGGAAAAAGGGAAGCCATTCAGTCATTTAGAAATTGTGAAAGAAAGCATTGTCGAAGTTGTAGGATGCTTAGACTCTGATAACATTTCAAACAACTGCCTCTTTCAAGGAGAACCATCACTGATCACAGCATGAATTAGCCTTTAACTTAACAGAACAACTTCACGCAATACTTCAAAAGGAAAATATGTATTATTCAATTGCTTTGGATGAATCAACTGAAAATACTGACTCAGGGCAGGTTTTATACTTCATTCGGGTCATAACAGAAGATTTTCTTTGCTATGAAGAGTTACTCGCTTTGGGCACTCTTGTGAACAGAACACAGGGAATACTTCAATGACTTTCAAGATAAATATCTTGAAATTGGACTGAATTTGGTAAATTCAATGAGTGTATATACAGATGGTGCACCTTCCGTGACAGAAAAACATGAAGGGTTTATTGCACAGATAAAAAAAGCATTAACAGATCCAGATACTGTCATTTCTTTTCATTGTGTCTTGCATTAGCAAAATCTCTGTGCTAAAGCTACTATTTTAAGTGACACTTTGCAACAAAGTTATAAGTATTGTTAACTATATTCATGCAAATGTGACACAGCATCATCAGTTTTGTAACATGCTAAAGCTGAATGATGAGGTATTCAGCGTGGATTTGCTATATCATTCTAAAATGAGTTGGCTATCCTAGGAACAGGTGTTAGCCAAAATTT
>NW_012144967.1:10543964-10551049 GCF_000956105.1 Propithecus coquereli
AAAAACACACAGGGAAATTCAAACACATAGATTTATTCTTCAGAAAAGTTCTTTACTTTCAAGTTTAATTCAGTGTGAAGCCATTTCTGTGAAACCCAGCTAATCTAACCTTAACTCGATACTATTTTGAGCTAAAGATAAGGGAGGAGATACGGACTTGGATGCCTAATTTTTTTTAATTGTATAAGACGAATAAAAGCACTTAAACAGGCATATCCCCTTTAATATCAATGACCCTGGTAAGGCTAATCACCCCAACCCTCTCACTCTAAATTTAAAAAGACCTTGGTAACTGGAAGGCCACAAAACTGGATGAAAAGACTTACAGTGATAAGAGTGCTTGGTGCTTCCAGGTTTCCCCCTCAGTTACCTATTTGCCACCGGCAGAATCCACCGTGTGTACCTACAAGCTGCGTCTCAAAGGGCTGGGGGATTCTTTTGTGGAGATCGATAGCAGTGGCGCAAGGGTGGGAAAAGATATTTCAGGCCCTAATGAGCTCGTACTTCTTGGGAAAATGTGGACTGTCACTGGGCTCCTAGTGACACAGCTGTCATGGACCAGTCCAGGTAACATTGTCCCATTTCTTTACTAATCATCACCCAGACTTCCTGTTGCAGATGGAGCCATCTTTGGCTTCCAGGCTTCACTCCCCATCTAAGATTGACACTATCTTTACTAAAGTGAAAATTAACCTTGATTGAAACCACTTGTTTTACTACTTCTCCTTACGCTACTTACATTTTTTTTACATTTTGTTTGTCCCTGTTTATGACTGTTATTTTATCTTTGTTTCATGAATGTTTTCTCATCCTGCTAACGTGAAACTCTAGTAGTGGTAACGCAATTTCTAGTCACATGCTGCCTTTTTTCCTTGCATTCTTTTAATCCAACTGTTCCCCATCTCACAAATGTAAATTTACTTATCACTTGTGCTAGAATAACAAATATATCACACAAGGCAAAACTTAATTAGAGGTTTTTTTTTTTTTAATGAATTACATGATGTTTAATGAAAAATTCTGCTAGTACCCATATAAATTGGCACAACTCTTTAGACCCATAAGGTGGTTTATACACTTTGGCTCAGGGATAGCATTTGTGGGAATTTATCCTAAAAAAATAATTCGGCAGATGTGAAAACAAATAAACACTGTGTTTATAAGGTAAACATTGATTATTTCAAAACTATTAAAAATCGTCCAAATGTCCAACTGTAGGAGAACAGCTAAGTAGATGTTACACCTTTGAATAGGCAGATATTTAAAAATGTAACTATTAAGGCAATATACGAAAACAAAACAGTTTATAATCTGGTGTTAATTTAAAAAGCATTATATAAAATAATATGCTATGTTTTATAATTATATAAAATATAGCAATGCAGATTAGGAGTAGGTGGTAATGCAGATTAGGAAATAACTGCTGTTCTAAATTATGTTGTTAGTGAAATTTTTTCTTCAGAAATCTATATTATTATTTTCATCTCATTTTTATCTGTTTGACTTTCAATTTTACTGATATTTTAAAACATAAACTATGTTAATTTTCATGGGCCAAATTCATTTGTGTACCCTTCAGTTCCTCCGACTAAAGATGGTAAATGTTGACTGAAATGAAATTTAAATATTTATTTTTAAAAATTCATAAAAATTGTAAGTATAGAAGAAATTTAAGTAATTAACCATTCAAATGATGTTTTTGTAAGTTTATAGCATTTGTACTTCTGAAAATTATTATAGCTTAAATCTGTGCTAAGGCTTTTGGTTTACCTGTCCATAAGTATATGCACATACACTGTTTTACTTAAATCATTTGAGAGTAAATTAAAGACAGTTGCCTGTCTAGGAAAATGCTTCAGTGTGTATGTTTCCAGAAAAAGACCATTCTGTTATATAACCACAATACAATGATCAAAGTCAGGAAAGTTGGCATTGTCCATCGCTGTCACCTAATCTAAAATTTGTATTTAAATTCCATGAAATGACCCAATGTTTCTATAACTAGATTACATTTCCTGGTATTTAGGTTCTAACTCAGGAGCATACAGTGCTTTTAGTGGTCATAGTTCCCTAGTCTGCAGTTGAAGAGTGTCCCTCACTTGAGTGTATATGATCCTTTCTCATAACTAAGCTCAAGTGTTTCAGTAGAAATACTACATAAATGATGAAGTAACTTTCTACATTTCCTTTTTTATTGTTAATAAAAAGAGAAACCGAAAATTGTCCTTAAATTGTTAAGCATACGCACCTGCACCCATAAACCAGTTAAGCCACTCGAGGTAAATCACGAAGTCTTCCTGAAGATTTGCCCTGGCAAAAGAATGCAAGTGCTAAACTGAGCTTCCTGAAGGAGGAAAACAAAGCACAGAGTCGTGAGGTCAGTAGGGAAAGCAAATCTTTCCACCAAATGAGGAGTTGGGATGGGTTTAATTTCTAGAAGCTTGTTTACGAACCACATTTTTTTGGCCCAGACAGCAATAGTGAGGGGCACTAACATTTTAAATACAGTTTTGGACCAGAAAGCAGAGCCCATCAGAAGGATCCTTCCTGCTGCATCTCAAGATCGCTCCCACCCCTCTCTGTCTGATGAGCCGGCTCAGCTTTAGCTCATCCATCTTTCCAGACTAGCCCAGCCCGAGGCCGGCTGCTGGGCCAGGACCCTGGCAAACAAAGCTTTGGCGGATGTACCACTGCAGCGCTGCCACCACCAGGGATGGCTCCAGAGACAACAGAGTCACAGCTTGGTGCTCAAGCCTGAAGAGGCTCCCAGCCTGGCAATTACAAAATGTATCAAGGAGTTATAGGCTGAGAAAATGTGATCTGGATGCCATGGAGAATGAATAAAGAGAAAACCCCAGGATGTCATGTCTTTCAGTCTCCTTTGTGATTGGAATCACACTCATAATAACCTCTTCGCTTTCTGCAGGCACTTCTTGTGCCACACGATGCTACTTGATGTGTTTATTTAGGTTCCTCCACTTTATGCCAAAGCAAATCTCTAAAGCAAGTTACACTTGAAGAGATATGGGCTGGACAGATCTTTAGAAAAGAGAATTTATTCAATCTTCGAGAACTACTGTTGACTTTTCTGCCTGTGCCTCTATTTATTCCATTTACAATGCATGTTTGTTCAACAGAAGGAGCACACAATCATCCTTACACATTCACATATGTGACACATAATCTGAATACTTCTAACCTTTTGAGCTATGATTTTTATAAAACCCTAAGTGAACAGACACTGTCTTTTCAGCTGTTCCTGCCACCATGATGCTTGAAGACCTTTGTGTTTCAGCTGAGCATCACTGAACGGGAACAGGCAATGGGAGTTTGCCTAATGCCAACCCTCTCAGCATCTTAAAGACGAGGAAAGGTAAGCATGGGAAAATCACAGAAAACTCCTGAGGTATAGCAAAGCCACCTGGCATAGGTCAAAGCCAACGAACTCTGCTCCCAGGGCAAAGAAAAAGAGTCAGGATGCGCTCCTTTGCAAAACTGTATGACAAGACTTCTCTGGGTAAACGAGTATCAGATCTTCATCAAAGAATTTGAGAGATGGGTAGGAGAGGTAAACGACAGCCTCAGCAGGGGCATAGCAGAAACACAGGCCAAGAGAAGACGGAAAAAAAACTTAGGACATTGTATAAGTTAGCTATTGCGACCTAACAAACCATCCCAAAACTTAATGGCTTAAATTGATAAAGTATTTCTTACCAGATGTGAGCTGACTGGAGAGTTCCGCTGGTCTGAACTGGCTCAGAGGGCTCCTACATGTATCTGTGATCAATGGCCGGTCAGGTTGGTGGCTTGGCTGACCTGGGGTGGTCACCGATGTGGGGCCTTAGCTAGAAGAGCTGGGCTGATTTGGCTCTTCTCGCTGGGTCTCATCCTGGCACAGGCTGGCCCACACAAAGCCTCATGACAAAAGCAGAGGGGCAAGAGGGAGAACAGAAGCATGCAAGGCCCCTTGAAGTCTAGGCTCCAAACTGACACATCATCACTTCCATTGCACTCTATTGAGCCAAGCAAGTCACAGGAAAGCCCGGATTTGAGAGAAGCTCTGCAAAGTCACGTTGCAAAGGGCATAGATTCAGAGATAGAATTAGGGCCATTTCTGCAATTGATCTGCCAAATAAGTGTTTAGGAAAGAGTTAATAGTCATATGTGGATAAACACCATGATTATAGATGAAGGGTCATGGTGGAATGAGGCTTGGCTCGTAATTAAAGGCATAATTAGGCTTAATGCATTGTCAACTGGCTGTCAGTGGGAGAATATGAGCACAGAAGTGGTAGGATTGCGAACACTAAGCGAGAAAGCCCAGTTATGAGGCTGTTGGAAGTCAACAGTGGGAATTAAGGTAGATTGGAGCCCTGGTCTCAGTGGTGGGGTTAAAGAGAGGCCCACTTTTGGGGCACTTCAGATGGTGCCTTAGTTCGTGCCAATGGCAGAATCATGGGATTCTCAGGGGCTGAGGAAGGTGGGCATGATGTATCAGAAACACACTTTCAGTTACAGAGTGGGGAGGGACCCAAAAGGTCTGGGATAAAATGACATAAGAAAGATCAGAACAATAGTTTTCAGCAGCTAAAGCAAGGAGGACAAGAAACTTTCAGAAGAGTTGACCAGATCTAAGAATGTAGACTTCCTAAAATTACTGAAAGAGATAGAGCAAACGTTATAATTCCTTTTTTTAGGCTGTGCTTCTGGATTCTAGTCCATTTTCCTTTCTATAACATTATTCTGAATTACAGAGCCCACTTCGTATCCTGGGCCCATCAGGGACTCTGTAGTTCCTGCAAAAAATGTAAAAGTGACAATTTCTCTATCCCTGGCCCATCCATGCATCTCAAGCAGCACTTCCACTGTTATAGATCCAATTCCCACTATGTAGGTGACAGATACAATGAAATCATTTCTCCCGTATGGTGACCTTCTAGACAAATAAAATCACTAATTTACTATTCAAAACAAATGACTACGGAATAGATATTTGCTCACCCGACGATCACCGTCAACTACAGTTGAACTTGTTAGCTCTCCTTCCAGTTTGTTCTTTTCCTAAATGAAAACATATGCTACTGGTGAAAAGCAAGAAATTGTTATTGGTAAATAAGTCTGGTTAGGAGGCCAGTGACTATGCCAAAGGATGCCTTGGGGGTGCTTCAAACTCTGCTTGCCTCCTACCATAATGGACTTCAGTCTCTCAAGTCATCCATATAAACATGTGCTTTGGAAACAAACAAACATTGTGCTTAACATGAGCACAACACGTCATCCTTGTTCCTATCCGATTGCTGCCCTTAAGCTCTTCCTCAGTGGAAACTCTCAAACTGCCACCAGCTGAAGCCTCAAGGACTGGTTTCAATCCGTACTAATATATGTATGTATATGGACAGATGGATAGCTAGTAGATATAGGATTAAATAAAAAGACGGATAGATAGATGGACGGATAAATAAATGGATGGATAGGTGAATGGATAGATAGATAATTTTGCCAAAACACTTTTGAAGAGACAAACAATGCCTACCCCTTGACCTCACATTCTACTAAACCCCAGCCAAGCACACCACCCAGCCTATTAAACCCCTTGTCATGACCTGTCTGGCCTCCTTGACTTCCCATCTGCTGTACCTCTGCCTGTAATATTTAAAAATCTTACTTAGTCATGGTTGTCTGCAGGGTCAGTATTGTTCTCTTATGGTATATTCTCACCAGCCCTTCTGGGACCATGTGCTCTATTGATTGGACAGATTCTTGCCCTCTCACCTTGAAGGTGCTCTTAGTATAAGACTATATAAAGAAATTCTATTGACTAATCGAATATGTGAAACTATGAAGTCAGCAGATTTGACATAAAAGCTGAACATACAGCCCATTTCCTGATGGGAAGCAGCTTGGCACAGGAGAGAGAACACAGTCTTAGGAACCAGAAGACCTGGGCTTAACCTCTGGCTCTGCCACTTACTGGTTATGTGTCCTTAGGCAAGTTACTTATTCCTTTTGAGCTCCTTTTTCTTTATCTGTAAATTGATGGACAATGACAACTACCTTATAAGGCTATTGTGAAAATTAAATAAGATAAAGTCTGCAAAATGTTGAGCCAAATACCTACTTCATTTTGGTTATACAGCAAATGAACATTTCTTTCCTTTTAATTATGCAAATGTATTTCTTCATCAAATATAAAATATAAAAGAAAAGATTGTCAGTGGGGTGGGGGGACTCTCTAATGCAAGATACGCTTCAACTATTTCCCAATAAATTATGGTTTCTAGTTTGCAGAGGTCTTTGCCATTGATGGATCAAGACTAAGATTTCATTTTTTGCTCCAACTGCTTATTGCTGCATAACAGATGACCCTAAAATTTAGTGATTTAAAACAGCATCATTTATGTTGCTCACACATCTGTAATTTGGGTCAAGATCATCAGTCACATTTCCAGCGTGCTCCACCCAGCATCAACTGGGGTGCCCCAGAGGCTGGAGCCTGGCATCTAGTTAAGGCTCATTCACTCACGCATCCAGCAGTTGTTGCTGGCTTTTGGCTGGGACCTCACACAGCCTTTCCACAGGGTCTCTTCTTCACAGAATGTGGCTGGATTCCAAGGGTGAGTGGTCTAAGAGAACCAGGTGGAAGTTGTAGCATCTTTATAATTCAGCTTCAGAAATCATGTAGTATCATTTTACCAAACTCATGGTTCCACTGAGATTTAAGGTTAGGCAATATAGACCCCATGTCTCAATGGCCACTCCGTAAGAAAAACATGTGGCAGGGGATGTATTGCTACAGCCATCTTTGGAAAATACAACCTGCCACATTCTCCAGCCAGAATGGGACTCTGGGAGGAAGCCTCAACTCCATGTTTCTTTTTGGGCTCAACTTATGCTTTGTGAAAAAACCCTGCTGGGCTAATGGCATCACATATACTTTGAGTTATTTTCTTCCTAGTGTGAGAAAAAGAGTTCAAAAATTGACGAGATATTTAATCAAAACCAAAATATATTTTTGTTTATTTGATTATAAATGTAACACATTTTCTTCTTAACAAGAAAAAATGAAAGGCAGGAAGGCAGGAAGG
>NW_012144967.1:10551758-10553418 GCF_000956105.1 Propithecus coquereli
TGAGTGAGCTATAATCATGCTGCGCTGCACTGCAGCCTAGGCAACAAAGCAAGATACAGTCTCTTATAAAAAATAATAATTTTTTTTAAAAAAGCAGGTATTAATATCCTTATGTTGCTGTTTGATCCTGACAACAGAGTTTTAGCCTGACTCTCTTTCCACTGTATGACACTATATTCCCACTGAATATAGTATACCAGGCAGAAGCAAAATTAAATAATATTATTCTACACAGAACAGTCTTTCATGTAACTCTATTACTCTCTTAAATTTTCCCAATGCTTCTTAAAATAAATTATTACCCGATCAATGGTAGACTGTCCACGTCTGCCCTATTTCATTACTTGGCTTAAAGGACACAGCCTGACCTTGGCCCTGACCTTGGCCCTGTCTTTTACTGGCTTTCTCCTACCTTCAGCTTGTACCTCCTCTTTCTCTCTTTGTTCCCATCACTGATTCTCTTCTTCCCTCTAGTCCTCAGCAGTGGGCCTTCCAGAAGACAGCCCTCTCTCTGCCTTTTATTCCTTTAATATTTGCCCCGAGGGAGCTCACCCATCCTCATAGCTTTAGACATCACTTCTATGCTAAATGACTCCTGAATTTACATTTCCAGCCCCATCTTCAATCAAGGCAAGCCCTCATTAATCACTGAGCTCCTGTTCCCTGTCTCCAAATTGCCTACTGGACATAATCAGCAGCAATATCTTACTATTACCACACCCTTAAAACCAAATACATCACCTACTCACCAAAATTGAATCTTCCAAACTCCCTTTGGGGTCAGTGGCATCATCCTTCCACTCCTTGGGTGACTCCTGCTGTCTCTACCTCAATTCTGGAAATACACCATAAACTTGATGTTTCTTTTGTTAATTTAATTTGCATCGTTACACAAACCTAAAGGGAAAATATTTAATGCACGCTTAGTGGTGTTTGTAGAATCTTCAGCTGAATTCACAGGATAAATACTGTTCAGCTTCTCCTCCTGTTAGAGTGATGATGATGATAATCATGGCCAATATTTATCAGCCACTCTTTATGAATGAGGCACCGTTGTTAGCACTTTGCACATGTTAAGTTGTTTAATCTTCGCAACTCTATGAGATGGCCAGCCTCAGATTATCCCCATTTTGCACACTGGGCATCTAATGCCAGATCACAGCAGAATGATTTCATTTCATCACCTGGGTTCTGCTCTCATATTAACTCCATCCAGTTTTCCTTTTAGCTTTCTCAGGAAAGCTGGGGGCACAAAATAATCACTCAATGTATCAACCAGCTTAGCTCCCTTTTCTCTTCCACACCTTCCGTCTCCTCTTCTGGTCCTCACCAGCATGCGCCCCCGACCTCCCAGTCTCCTTCTTCTGAACAGCTGTCAGCTGGGACACTTGCTCCCTCTCCTTTTCAGCTGCTACCAGCCTGATGCTGGCCTTTGTCCTTTGACCTGGCCACATTGTCCTCCTGGCTGGACCTCCTGCCCTCCTTGTCCCTTGGCCATAGCCCAGTCTGTGAGCTGTTTAGCACACGAGTCCTCCACGCACAACCCATCACCTGATGGTCCACTTCTGCTGGGATCCAATAAATAGCCACATGTCTCTATCCTCAAATTATCATAGTGCTGGTTACGAAAGTTTATTCCCCTTCTACTTTTTATTCATTT
>NW_012144967.1:10558031-10560189 GCF_000956105.1 Propithecus coquereli
TCGCTCTTGCTCAGGCTGGTCTCGAACTCCTGAGCTCAAACAATCCGCTCGCCTCGGCCTCCCAGAGTGCTAGGATTACAGGCGTGAGCCACCGCACCCGGCCCAAGACTTAAAGTTATTTATCACCAAAAAAATGCATAAATGGTCAACAGGCTCTTGATAAGACACTCATTTAGTCATCAGAGAAATGTTGATTTAAACCACAATAAAAAGCCATTTAATTTCTTTTGGAATGGTTTAAACAAAAAAGACCAATAATATCAAATATTGTGGAGAAAATAAAGTAATCCAAACTCCCATACACTGCTTGTAGAGGTCACTTTGAAAAACTCTGGCAATTTTTAAAATAAATGTAAAGATGAGTATAGTCTATAATTAAACAATTAACAATCTTTGCTATGTACCCAGGAGAAATCAAACTATAAATTCACTTTAGACTTATACAGGAAAGTTTATCGCAGCCTTATTCATAACAGCCATCAGCAGGTATATGAATAAATAAATTGTGGCATACTCATACAATGAAATATTCCTCAACAACAAAAATGAATAAACTAATGGCGGGCACAACACTATGGATAAATCTCAAAAATACGATGCTAAACAAAAGAAATCAGACACTAAAGGATCTATACCATCAGAAGGCAGTTGCCTCTGTGTGGTTAGGGATGGCGTTGAGTGGAACGGGTCATGAAGAAACTTTTGGGAAAGATAGAAGTGTCTCATATCTTTTTTGGGGTGGCAGTTATCTAAGTATATCCAAGAGTGAAAACTCATCAAACTTAAAATTATAACATATATTTTTGAAAATTACACCTCAGTAAAAAGAAAGAGGTCTTCAGAAGCCACAATAAGAACCCTCCTTCTAAATATTCCTACTCAGTGGCATTGAACAACTCAGGAGGATGAAGAGGGAGGCCAATCTTAATCTCTTCATGCTGGAAGAGCATCATACCAGCAGCCTTTAAAGTTGGAGTGTAATATATGTTCTATGCCTCACTCAATGTTTCAGGCCATTGAATAGTGAAGCCATGCATTTTCCTATCCTGAAATAACAGAAGTTGGAGATCAAAGTCTTCTAATGTATAAAAATCAGATGAAAATTTAGAAGGTGTGGCAATTTATGTCCCAAATGAGAAGTGGTACACATGACTTTGGGCAAGTCCATGAACCACCTAGGGCTCAGTTTTTCAATGTAGATCTTGTGTGCATTGGGGGTGAGGCCAGGGGGAGTTGTAACACCTAGGGATGAACAAATGTTTTGCGAGGCAATATAATGAGAGAGGGGAGTACAAAGAAGAGAGTTTGATCTTTCAAATGCCCAGAGATAAAGAAACCATCTTCTTTAATTCCAAGATGCATTCTGGTCAAATAGCATCCTTATTATGTCCTGAAATTAGCAATCTGGAATTAAATTCTCTAGTGGGGGCTGAATGTATGGAGCTGACATGCTAGAGCCTGAACTATCAGAAGAGGTCTTCCAGTGGGAAAGGCAATAAAGGATAATCTTCCTTGAAAATCATGAATAACATCAATAAATAGCTGAAAATTTAGAGTCAGACAGATTTTGAAAAATCCATGTGCATATTTAGCATACACATGCTCATACACTTTTTTTTTTTTTGAGACAGGGTCTCACTCTGTTGCCCAGCTAGAGTACAGTGGTATCAGCCTAGCTCACAGCGACCTCAAACTCCTAGGTTAAAGGGATCCTCCTGCCTCAGCCTCCTGAGTACCTGGGACTACAGGCGTGCACCACCATACCCAGCTATTTTTTTTGTCTTTTTATTTTTTATTTCAGCATATTATGGGGATACAGATGTTTAGGTTACGTATGTTGCCCTTGCCCCCCTTACCCCCCCAAGTCTAAGCTTCAAGTGTGTCCATCCCCTGGATGGTGCACATTGCACTCTTTGTGTATACCTGTTCCCTCCTTCCCCCTTCCCCCTCCCCCCTGCCCGACATCCAATAAATGTTATTCTTATATGTGCACTTATGTGTTGATCAGTTAATACCAACTTGATGGTGAGTACATGTAGTGCTTGTTTTTCCATTCTTGGGATACTTCACTTAGTAGAATGTGTTCCAGCTCTATCCAAGAGAATACAAGGGGTGCTATATCACCGTTGTTTCTTAAAGTTGAATAGTACTCCATGGT
>NW_012144967.1:10560239-10563116 GCF_000956105.1 Propithecus coquereli
TGAATGATTCCATTGAGTTATATGAGTATCTGCCCTGCCATCCACAGAGAAGAGTAAATTACATTTTTAAAATAGTTTCGGGGTTAATAATGTAAGATGTTATTAGTAATACAAGTAAGGAATCATTTTTAATGTAGTCTGTGACCTTTATCTTGATGTACTGGAATAAGGGATTTATACATCAGAATGGGATGAATTGTTCGTTTTCATCAAGGATTTGGAAACAAAGGGCAGAAGCTCAAATTAGGGACATTCAGGTTCGACTAAGAACCAACTGTGAATGTGCTGCAATTCCCCAGGCCCTGTGCAAGGCCCTTAGAAACTGAATCAGCCCAGAGGGAGACCGCAGTTAGGAACAAGAAAGCTACTCGTTACACGTAAATATGTTAAGTCGTAATCATCAATAATTTAAAAGGAAATAAAGGAAATCCAAAAACCACCTATGTCAGTTTAATGAGATTTGGGAAAATATATGATATTTTTTAAAGTTTGCTTCAATACAACAGGGCCTTTTTAACACATCCCTCATTGAATTTAATAGAGGTTAAACAGATTTAACCAATTTTAACCCAGATGTATTAAATATTATGTAGACTTTATAAACTCACTAGGGATTCAATACTAGTTATTATAGAATTAGTAAATCTTCCCTCACTCTTGTTAGTACTCTCTGTAATTTGACAAGGAGTTAGGTGTAACCAACACTAAGATATAATGTTTAGAGTTTTACTGAAAAAATAAACAATCCAAAGATTTATTCAATATACTTAAGACTTAACAAATTTTGTCTCAACTCGGGGAAATAAATATGGAATAAAAATAGCCCTAATTGCTGGCTCTGAGATAAGTGTTCAATTTACCAATCATTTTTTATGTATTTAATAAACAGATTATTAAATCAAGTGCAATGCTCATTAAGGATTATATCAATTTAAGGAATTCATCTCAGCTATGACTTATTCACTTTAATGCCCCATTGATTAAATGTTCTTCAGATTTTAAAAGTCCACTTCAGGTTTAATAGGTATCAGGTCAATTTAGAACAGCATTCAGAGCACGTGAAAGCCAACCGCGTGGAAGTGATTTGTACACTGTGTTTGCTGCATGGATGCCATAAGTGGGAGGGATGTTGGAAAATAGTGTACTTAGAAGCATTTCAGAGGGAAAATACCCCAATTCTATAAGCTCCTTAAGTGCCTCTAAGTGGGACAGGTGGGAGCAAATGGCATAGCCCGGGGAAGGGGTGGCAGACGGGACTTCTTGGGAGTAGTCCTAGAAATATGACTTTTTGATGGAACTGCCTAATGGCTAAAATATCTTCTTCAGAAGTTATGTGAATTAGGGCTGTAACCATTATCTTAAGGTTCTAGTGATATGTTTTACCCTTCCATGTATGATGTCCCCAGGACATCTATGTAGACTTTGAGCTTTGTAATATGGAGTACATTTTTCCTTGGTTAAATTCCACAGTGATGTAATATTGTTATTCCAAGAATTGATTCCTGCTTGGTCTCAATACTTTTGGTGTGATTTGAAAGATAATGGACAGATTTATAAAGTAGATTATATTTTGGAACAATGCTTTGGATACTGCTTCCAAATTGTGACTATATGTTTATGGACAGAAACATAATATGGCATTTTCTATTTAATTTTTAAATCAAAAGTCCCTGGATACTATAGTAGGTAATTAGTGAGCTCAGGCACAAGCCTTTTATATGCCCTTTTAATACTAAAACAATAACACACTTGCTCCTGTTTATTTAGCAGTTACTATATACTGAACAGTATTTCCTTTACCTATTATAAATATCCTAAAATAAGTTCTATATATCTCCATATTATAGATTACTAAACTAAGGTTTAGAAATTAAATAATACACTCCAATTCAAGTAGCTAGTGAGTAGCAGAAATGAGATTTGAAATCAAAATTATCTCATTGCAAAGTCTATGATTTCTTTACTATCCTATACTGCTTCTGTGTAATATCAGGGCACTCAAATTTAATTAAAACCATAAATTGAGTGGCTATCTTTTTTGCTGCCACAGTGATGAGTATGAAAGATACAGAGATAAAAACACAGGCCCATTTTCAAGTAAATCACTGCCTGGTTGGGGAGACAGTCAAGTCAAGAGAAAATTAGCATACCATAAAACAAATATTTTCATAGAGCAATTCACTGTGCTATAAGACACCCCAAAAGAGGAGTATAGCCATGTCATTTGGGAAAAATCAAGGAAGGTGTCTAAGACTAGTAAGTAGTGTTTTAGGTAGTATTTAAAAATATAAAAATGGTGTTGTGGGCAGAAGAAACTTTATGTGCAAAGGCATGGTTATGGGACCCATAATATTTTCAATATGCATGAAGTCATATATATGTCTCAGAAAATGAACAGAACACCAGCAACACCATTTCTGAATACTTTAGATGAGGTATTCAAGTGCCAACTAAAACAAATGGAGTAAAGAAATTCTTTCAAAAAGTGGTGCTGGAACAAACAGCCAACATAATTTTTGACTTCTAATTCATTCCAGACACAAAAGTTAACTTGAGATAGTACGGAGTCTGAAATGTGAAAGTTAGAACCACAAATTGGGTTAAGCAAAAGTTTTTTAGACAGAACACAAAAATCATGATCATAGCAGAAAAATATGATTGATAGGACTTCATCAAAATTAAAACTGTACACTCATCAAAGAGCACCATTACCAAAATAAGTGGGCAAATCACAGACAAGAAGGGAAGATTTGCAATATATAATATTGGACAAAAAATTATATTCAAAATATGTAATAAATTCCTACAAACCAATAACAAAAAGACAAACAATCCAAGCATTGGCAAGACTTAAAGTTATTTTTTTATTTATTTATT
>NW_012144967.1:10563166-10564584 GCF_000956105.1 Propithecus coquereli
AATCTCACAGTACTACACACACACACACACTAAAAAATGAAAGATGACTGCATGTAAAAACTGGTGAAATCTGACTAGTAGTTGATTGCACCAATGTCAGTTTCCTGGTTTTGATAACATACCATGGCTCTGCAAGATGTTATCACTGAGGGAAGCTACCTGAAGGGTATGTGGGAACTTATCGTGCTATTTCAGCAACTTATTAGGAGTCTTATTTATTTCAAAATAAAAGTTAAAAATACCCTCAGGCATTTTTATAGAAGGATACATTCCAAGCTGTTATCATTGGGATGCACCGCAAGGAAAAGTAGAGAAAGACTTTTCCTTTCCACCCTAAATAGTTCTGGATTGTTTGAATTATTTACTAGAGAAACATATTCATGTATAAGTTGTATATAAATAAAACCAAAAACTTCTAAAAAATCTAAGGTATTTTTAGCATAAATGTGTATGTCTGTTTTTCAAATTTCTAATTATTCATTTTTTTATTGCAATCCGAGATTATTTTGTATTCGTCACAAATACGGTCCTTTTCCTCTGGTCAGGTAATCACCTTACAATTCCACGTGCATATCTTGTCCACCCTTGTCTTTCTCTGCTCTCTCTGTTGGCAACCTCGTGAATTTGGCCATGCTGTGTAGGCAGATAACTTCCTAGTGTGTCTCCTCCTGGATCTCTTGTTTCCCACAGCTCTGCTCCACTCCTAAATTCCAATACTGTGGGCCTTTGCATGTAGGGTTTTTGCTGGTATCTCAAACTCTAAGTTTTTTAAAAATCTGAGCGCTTCTTCCTGCAAGGCTATCTCCTCCCTCAACACTGTGCATATTTGTTAATGACATCATCGTCTTCCGAATCACTCAGACTCAAATCACGCTAGAGTCATCCTTTATTCTTCCCCCTTCCTTTTCCTTCCACCCTGTTAGCATCACTTTCCTTTACACACACTTGGGTGTCCCCCTATCACAGTGTTTAATGTCGTACGAAATCTGACTCAGCGTATTTTGCTGTGTCTCTTATTCCTCAACACCACACTTTCTACATTTTCGTGGAAGTGAAATTCTCACCATTTTCATAACAGGTATCTTTTTCACCTCCATGGCCCACATAAGTAGACGATAGTGTTCTGGAGGGAAGTAGCTCTATATTCCCTATCTTCAAATCACGTATGTGGTATTATGCCATGCTCAATAGGCACTCAAGAACTATTTGTTGAGGTGAATTGATTTTCCTAATCAGATTGTAGGGAGTTGAAAATAGACTCCTTTGCACAAGAAAAATGTTGAACACATAGTAGGAGCTTAATAAATATTCATTAATTGATTAAAATTGGCTAGCCTGGCTTCATTATTCAGGCAAAATGAAATATGGAAAATAAACTGCTATCTCAGGCTAGCTTCTCCTCCTAGGAATGAGTGGAG
>NW_012144967.1:10565178-10566043 GCF_000956105.1 Propithecus coquereli
TGGGGGGCTCCCACACTTTAGTGAGATTTACCTCCAGGAACATCCGGGAATCTCTACATGGTGAAGATCTGAGAAAGAGCCTCTCCTGGCACTAGCAGAAGGAATGAAAGAGTAATCCTTATAAAACATGCCCAGAGCCTTCCCTATAGTAGAGACCTACTCATCATAGGAAAAGAATTTACTAGAACCTGTCCCATGCAATGGGGAAAGGACATTCCTTTCACTTCAGTTCCCTCTAGCCTGCCTTTCTCACCAAAAGGGGAGGAGGGTGGTTTGGCTCTAAAAGAAGAAACACTTCTGTAAATCACATGCCATTGAAATAGGCCACTAAAAGACTGAAATTTAATTAAAATTTTATAGAACACTCCTCTCTTTCCATGCCTTAACATCACATCAACATGTCCTCAATATATTAATAATTGTATTGATTATAGCTGAAATAACTACAAGACACAGATCCTCTCTAAGGAAGCCAAAGTCAAGGAGAGACAAAATCAAGAATACGAGAAATTTAAAGCCCCTGACGCCTATGATGGCAAGAAACATCAAACATCAAAGCCCAACCTGCTAGTCAAATTAACATAAAATTTTATAGTAAGTGCCTATTTATCATAGTTCCTATTAGCAAATATGTCACATCCAGATTTCAACAAAATAATACAAGAAATGTTAAAAGGTAAAAAACAAAATGAAACAAAACAAAAAGGCACAGTCTGAAGAGGTTGTGCATCAGAACCAGTCTCAGATATGACACAGATGTTGGAATTATAAGACAGAAAATCTAAAATGATTATAATTAATATTTTAATGGCTTTAATGGAAAAAAGTAGACAATATGAGAAAACAGATGGGTAAAGTAAGGGGA
>NW_012144967.1:10566093-10569333 GCF_000956105.1 Propithecus coquereli
TGCTATTGTGGAGGGAATTGAGTCTTTGATTTGGTTCTCAGTATGACTACTATTGGCATACATAAAAGCCTCTGATTTGTGTGTATTGATTTTATATCCTGAGACTTTACTGAATTCATTTATCAATTCCAGGAGCCTCTTGGTTGAATCCATGGAGTTTTCTAGATATAATATCATGTCATCAGCAAATAGTGAGAGTTCGATCTCTTCTGTTCCCATTTGTATGCCTTTAATTTCATTCTCTTGCCTGATTGCTATGGCCAGGACTTCCAGCACTATGTTGGATAGAAGTGGAGATAGCGGGCAACCTTGTCTGGTTCCAGTTCTAACTGGGAATGCCTTCAATTTTTCCCCATTCAGTATGACGTTGGCTGTGAGTTTGTCGTACATGGCTTGTATCATTTTTAGGTAAGCCCCGACTATGCCCATTTTGTTAAGCGTTCTTATCATAAAAGGGTGTTGAATTTTTTCAAATGCTTTTTCTGCGTCTATTGAGAGAATCATACGGTTTTTGTTTTTGCTTCTGTTTATGTGGTGAATTACATTTATATATTTGCGTATGTTGAACCATCCCTGTTTTTGTATTTTTAGTAGAGACAGGTCTCGCTCTTGCTCAGGCTGGTCTCTAACTTCTGACCTCAAGTGATCCTCCCACTTCAGCCTCCCGGAGTGCTAGGATTGCATGAGTGAGCCACCGTGGCTGGCCCACACACTTTCTAAATATGAACTCTATTTCTGTAATTTTGTATTAAGAGTGTTTGAAAATTGGAGTCAGAACAGAGACAACTTGGTATACTAGATATCCATAAGTGTGCTTGTCACAATAGGTCATACATATAGGGACAGCTTCCCAAGAATAAGGTGGAGGGATAATATTTTGAAGTATTAATCAGAGTGATTTGAATTGCATGCCTATTAACAGTATTTTCCTGAATCCTCATAATGAATAATGACTGGTATGTAGCTATTAAGTGATAGATTTTAATGCTTTCCCTTTGCATAACTTGTTTTAAGAATCTATAAGTAGCATTTTACTTTGGAAACATTCTCTGTCAGGAAGCCGAATGTATTATTTTGGATGTATCATTAGTCTCCTTAACCAAAAGTTTTTACTCTTCTTTATTATGTACTAAAGAAAGTTTCTCAGGGTTGTTCCAAGACTAACTCACAGTCCACTCAGTGTCACAAGTTTACGAGGATATTATCACCACACCAGCAAGTATTTGTTTCAGAATATTTAAGGAGCTACTATGTTCAAATACTGCTAAGGAAAGTACAATACAAACATTTATGTGTGTGATGCTTCACAAATACCTGATATTTATGCATGTAATTAGAATCTCTCAATAATTTGTCAGACAATAGAGTAGGTATTAATACATATATTTGACAGATAAGGAAACTGAGACTCAGAGGTTTGGTAATTTCACTAAGAAACCTTGGTACCAATAGGCATGATAGGAATTTGACCTTGGTCTTCTGATTTAGATAAAGGACTTTTCACAGCACCAAATGGCCTTTCTCACTTGTACTTTATTTCTGGAATCTTATATACTTTTTGCTATAAAAACTAAAGAGCTTATCTTTCACATGAAAAGTAACAATGACTCATGTCCTTGATTTCAAGCTGCTAACCTTTAGCAGGATAGGAAAAGGGACTTCAGAATTTAAGACAAATAGACCTGGAGGGAAAGTAGACTCAATACAAATAAGCCTAGTTATCCCTAGCTAATGCTCTTTTAAAATAGATCAGTCAAAGGGATTTCTGCGGGGGGAAAAGGAGAAACCATCACTCAAAGGAGATAATAATCTTAATTGAAATCAGAAAACCTTCAATTCTCTTTGTATATAAATGTGTGTGCTGTAATAGTGAACATTTAGAATCCCTTTGGGATTTTTAAAGTTCTGGACCGTGTTTTATCATTCTTATTTTTTTTTTTTTTAATTGGAGGTAGTTAGGGAGGAGGAAGTTCAGGGAAATCAGAATCCCTGAACTACACTCTGCTTCCTGAAAGTTCTTTCCATAGTGCCTCACAGGGCTGTCTGTAACCAAGGATCTTGAGGGATGGCAATGATTTGTTATTCTAAAGGAAACAAGAAAATAAAGGATAGCAATTTGGTATATTCTTAACAAACTGCAGTTACAGGTATCCATGGATTTCTTTGGAAGGTGGAAAGGAAGTTAGTTAAAATTCTGCAGCTTAACACAATAAAGACAGAGATAGTCATATGAGAGTGTGGAGCAGAGATGATTCTGCTATGATTCAGCTCACGATGTCCTTTGAAGATACAATTATAATATACAAATATAATGGTGACATTCTGTGATGTTGTGATAGAATAAGAAATATATATTTGGTTTTTGTCCTTGGTTTCTACAGAGCTCCTAAAACCCTTGGAATTTCCTGATAGGAGTGAGAGGAGCATTTTTTTGTTATCCATAATAAGCCCCATTCAACCATACCTAAATTTATGCTAATGAGGTAACTCTTGCTGGTTGGGGCTGGTTGCTAAGGGCCCAATCATGGGATTAGAGTGTTGGAAATTTCAGCCCCAGCCCCTGGCCTCTGGGGATAGGAAGAGGAACTGGAAATCAAATTCAATCACCAGTGAAAAATGATTTAATCCATAATTCCTACATGATGAAGCCTCCATCAAAACCCTAACAGAAGGAGTTCAAAGAGCTTCTGGGCTGGTGAACTCATGGAGGTGTTGATAGGATGTTATCGCCCAGCTGGGTTTTTCCTGCTGGCAAAAAGAGCCAATGCACTGAGACAGCAGAGGTGCAGCAGAGAAAGGCTTTAATGGTGTTAGATGGCTGAACGCAGAGATGGGAGAAATTCCTCAAATCCTTCTTCCCAAGAAGCTATAGCATGGGGTTTTGGAGGGGAATGTGGTGGGCAGGGGACTAGGGAATTGGCATTGCTGATTGGTTTGGTACAGGGTGAAAACATAGGGACATAGAATCTGCATTCTCGTGCTGAGTCTGTTCCTCAGCAGAGGCCTTTGGACCTATTGAGTCAGTTCCATGATCTGGATCACCGATCTGGTGCCTCTGTGAGCCCATAGGGATTGAGGGTCTGGAAAACATCTTAAAAGGCAGTCTTAGGTTTTCCAGTACAGGTGTTATCTATAGAAGCTATTAAGGGAAGTTATAAATCTTGTGACCAAACTCCTAAGTAGTAAGCAATCATAGGGAAGCAGGCTAGGAGGCAGAAGCTGGTTGATTCTTAACTATGG
>NW_012144967.1:10570408-10572275 GCF_000956105.1 Propithecus coquereli
AACTGATCAAATTAAAAAGCTTCTGCACAGCCAAGGACACAATCAATAGAGTAAATAGGCAACCTACAGAATGGGAGAAAATATTTGCATGCTATACATCCGATAAAGGGCTAATAACCAGAATCTATAGAGAACTCATGCATATTAGCAAGAAACAAATCAAACAATCCCATTAAACATGGGGAAAGATATGAACAGAAACTTTTCAAAAGAAGGTAGACTAATGGCCAAAAAACACATGAAAAAGTGCTCAACATCTTTAATCATCAGGGAAATGCAAATCAAAACCACAATGATATATCACCTAACTCCAGTAAGAATGGCTTTTATCAAAAAGTCCCAAAACAATAAATGCTAGTAAGGATACAGAGAGAAAAGTACACTTATACACTGTTTGTGGGACTGCAAACTAGTACAACCTTTATGAAAAGTAGTATGAAGATACCTCAAAGAACTAAAAGTAGACCTACTATTTGATCCAGCAATCCCATAACTAAGTATTTATCCAAAGGAAAAAAAGACATTTTATAAAAAAGACTCTTGCACTCAAATGTTTATAGCAGCACAATTCACAATTGCAAAGATGTGGAAACAACGCAAGTGCCCATCAATACAGGAGTGGATTAATAAAATACAGTATATGTATACCATGGAGCACTACTCAGCCATAAAAAAATGGTGATCTGGTATCTTTTGTAACAACCTAGATGGAATTGGAGACTATTTTCATAGTGAAGTATCATGAGAATGGAAAACCAAACACCACATGTACTGAATACTAAATTGGAACTAATTGGTCAACACTTACATGCACATGTGGAAGTAAAACTAAAGGGAAATCAAGTAGGTGGGGGTGGGGGAGTATGGGATGGGTAAATTCACACCTAATGGGTAAAATGCACAGTAACTGGGTAAAAGGAACATTTATAACTTTGACTCAAACTATACAAAACCAAATTATGTAACCAAAACATGTGTACCCCCATAATATTCTGAAATTTAAAAAGAAATTAAAAAAAGGTTTTAACTTCTTGGTTTCAGTTGATTATATAGGGACAGTTTCAAGGATAACATGCCTAGAGAGAAAGCATGGAAGCTTCATGCTACCCATCATGCCTTGAACTATACATCTTTTTCATTTGGCTGTTCCTTAGTTGTATCATTTATAATAAACTGGTAAGCATAAATAAATATATCCCTGAGTTTTGTGAGCCATTCTAGCAAATTATCAAACCCAAGAAGGGAGCCATGGGAACTCCTGATTTATAGTTAGTGGGTCAGAAGTATGAGAAGTCCAGACTTAATAACTGGAATCTGAAGCAGGGGGGCAGTCTTGTGGGACTGAGCCCTTAACCTGTGGGGTCTGTACCAACTATGGGCAGTTAATGTCAGAAATGAATTAATTGTCCACCAAGCATTGGAAAATTGATTGGTGTGGGAAAAACTCCTAGATATTTGGTGTCAAAGTATTCTGTGTTAGTGTAGAGAAAAAAAGTTGTTTTCCTTTTTGTATTATTAAATAGAGACAATCCATGAATGCTCCTACTCTCTTCTGTTCTCAAGCATCTTATTAAAAAAAAGATATCTCCAGGCCAAAACCAAATTAAGGAAAGTTATTGATACAATTCCCCAGCCACAGATATAGAAGATAGACACATTCCAGATGAAGAACTTTCCTATACTGACCCTGATAGTTTACTTTAAAATTGCAGTAATCAGCCTTAACCTCTTTCTAAGAGAGAAGCAAGACATAGGGTCCTCTTAAAAATAGACAAACAAACACAACACCAGGAACTTCTGATTTTAATTCTGACCTGTAAAGAACTTGGAAATCATTACTCCCATTTTTCCAACAAAGAAAAGCTAG
>NW_012144967.1:10585020-10586889 GCF_000956105.1 Propithecus coquereli
ATTCAAAAAAATGTTAGATTATCAACTCAATTCGATGTATGTTTACTATGTGTTTGCAAAGACAACAGGTGGTCAAGTTCATTTTGACAAGCGGAAGACACATGAGTAAAGCTAGAACAAGATGCGTGGTATGACCAGATCCCATACCACTGGCTAGGAGGAGACAGGTAGGGTGCCCATATACCTTAGATAACTCAGTACTGGCCTGATTTATGCCTGTTGACCCATCAGTTATATTATAAGTTATTCAGCTGTCCTTTTAAAGAGCACCG
Organism: Propithecus coquereli; assembly: GCF_000956105.1. Lineage (NCBI taxonomy): Eukaryota > Metazoa > Chordata > Mammalia > Primates > Indriidae > Propithecus > Propithecus coquereli. The sequence goes on from NW_012144967.1 coordinate 10,585,293, forward strand.
AATGTTGTCCTGGAGCTACATGAATCAATATCCGTCTTTAGCCCTATCCTACCCCATGGCACTCCCAGTTAGCCACTCTATTCCAGAGTCTTCTTATTTTCCTACTTCTTTTCTCAAATATACAATGTGGCATCCCTGCTCTGCCTGACTCTATTGTGGACACATGACCTTGTTCAAGTTACATAGACTGTGTACGCCTCAGTTTCCCTCTACAAGAGGGAGATAATACTAGTGTCCTCCTTATAAGGTTTACATGAGGATTAAATTTAAGTGTGTGTACCACATAGTAAGAGTGCAATAAATTTAGCTGTTGTTATTATTACACTCAATTAATAATGTTTTAAATGAATAAATTTTAGGGTTTACTTTTCACTCCAAATTTTTAACATCTAGTTAGTGTCCAGTGTTTATTGGACATAACAAAAGCAGAGCAATCAATTTTGAAAAAGGAAATATTTGTTCTAGTATTTATTTTACAAATATTACTGAACACCTCCTGTGTGCTAAGTGATGTTCTGAGTGCTGGGACTACAATGGCAAATAAGACACAAAGACCCTGGTCTCAGGGAGCTTTCTTTAAAATAGAGAAGAGGTTCCACGCTAATTTGCCTTTGTGCACAATAAAAATATGGTGCCCTTGTTGGAGGACACAGCTCCATGAGTACACTACTCGGTAGGAAGCTGGTGCCTTTTGGTGAGCTAAACGGCCCCCCTCGCTTTTGCAGGTGCCTTCCCATGCAGGGCACAGAGCTTCTTCATCAGAACTGGGGCTGATGCTAGGCCTTCTAACATTCTCCACTGAATAATTCAATGTGAAACACAATGGTTTTAGACTGCTCGGTCCGGGCAAAAATAGGATAAGAAGTTGAATATGCCACTTTGGTTTCTAGGCCAAGATCAGCACTAGAAATATCCGCTTAGGAGTTGTTAAAATAAATAATATTTAAATCACAGGATGGATGCAGAGCACAGACCACACCCAGGAGTACACTCACAATTAGAAGATCAACAGAGGAGGAAGAAAAGCCAGAGATAAACATCTGGGAAACTGCTAAAAAAAAAGGACAAGAAACTAGGGTGCATGGAGAAGGTGTTCAATGAAGCTGGAGTTATAAACCAGAATCCAGTCGTCAGAGTTTCATATGCTCGTTGAGTATTTGAATGTTATACTGGAAGCAGTAAAGGATAACTAAAAATTTAAGCTCCTAATGCCCATCAATTCACGAGTGGATTAACAAATTGTGGGATATGTACCATGGGAAGGATAACTTAGTGCCTTTTGCAACAACTCGGATGGAACTAGAGACCATTATCCTAAGTGAAGTATCTAAAGAATGGAAAAACAAACATCACACGTACTCATTATTAAATTGGGACTAAACGATGAGCACACATGTGCACAGAAGGAAGTAAAACTCAGTGGAAATCAAGCACGGGGCAGGGGGGGCAGGGATGGGCAAAAACCTACCTAACTCGTACAATGAACACTATCTGGGTGAAGAACACACTTTAAACCCTGACTCAAGCATTATAAAAGTGATCCATGTAACCAAAAACATTTGTACCCCTGTAATACTTTGAAATAAAATAAATAAAT
>NW_012144967.1:10590229-10591544 GCF_000956105.1 Propithecus coquereli
GATAATATATAACCTTGATATGATGTGATGAAAATGGCACTTCCCTTGTGGTCTTCCTTGCAAAACCACATTACCCAAGTGTAATCATATACACACACACACAGACACACACACACACACACACACACACACACACAAATGAATGACGCCTATGCATACATAGATACATACACACATATGTAGGTATATCAGAGACAAATTTCAGTTCATAGGCATTCTACAGAATATCTGATCAATAATATTCAAAGTTGTCAAGGTCGGTAAAAACAAATGTCGTCTGAGAAACCATCCCAACCAAGAGGAGCTGTAGCAAATATGGCTATTAAATGCACTATGGTGTTCTGGATTATATACTGGAACAGAAAAAGGACTGTTTAAAGAAAAAACCTGAGGAAATCTGAATAAAGTGTGGACTTCTGTTAATAATAACTTATTGATATTAGCTTATGCATTGGACAAATGCAAGATGTTAATGAAGAGGAAAAGGACTGTGGGGTATACAAGAACCTTCTGTGCTATCGTCAAAATAATTCTGTAAATCCAAACTGTTCTAAAATAAGTTTACATTTTACAAAGTAAATACGGTCATTTTAAATGAATTATATTTCTTTCCTATCATCACTGTTATGTAATTATAACAACTTCGTGGAAAAGCAATGCATCTCAACACCACGCATTTCTGCTTGCTGTGCTTCCCGATAAATGGGAAGCTTCTCATTTCAATTCTCGGCTACTCACATCTTATCACACGGTCTTGGTTTGCAGAGGAGACAATGGCTGTCGGCAACATTTTGGGATTCTTATAGGGTAGGCTTGACAGGTATATTCCAGAGAGTGAATAATGGAAGGAGACTTTTAATATCCCCAAATATGATTTATTTATTTTGAAAATAAGGACAAGGGTGCCCAGACAGTCTTCCTCCCAGTAAAACAAAGCTGTCAGGACAAAGACCTCAACTCAGGTTACCCAATTTTTTGGTTTGTTTTTTTTCCTGTTTTTTGTTATTGATTTTGTTTATTCATTATTTACATTACTTAGAAATTGTATGTATATTACTTTGAAATTGTTCAAAAATGTTGACAATGTACCCTGTGATGACATAATATCATACCATCTTGCCTCCTGAATCAGATACATCGATGTCAGAATTGTTAGTAGATTATCATTCAGATGTGGTGGTGCACACCCATAGTCCCAGCTACTTGGGAGGCTTAGGCAGGAGGATCACTTGAGCCCAGGTGTTTGAGGGTGCAGCGAGCTATGATCGCTCCACTGCACTCCAGCATGGGTGATAGAGCAAGATCCCATCTTTAA
>NW_012144967.1:10591594-10592734 GCF_000956105.1 Propithecus coquereli
TGGTGAATACGAGACATTAGGCATTTGCCAAAACCCATCAAATTTTATAGCACAAAGAGTAAACCTTAATGATCTTTAACAAAGGATAAAAGGCAATTTAACAGAGAAAGACCAGTCTTCTCACCAAATGGTTTTCGAGTAATTGGAAGCTAGATGCAAAAAATCAATCTAAACACAGACCTTTCACAAAAGTTAACTCAAGATGGGCGATAGAGATAACCGCAAAATGCAAGACGATAAAATTCCTAGAAGATAATATAGGACAAAATCTAAAAGGCATTGGATTTGACAATAAATTTTTATATAGCACACCAATAACAAGATCCATGGAGGAAAAACTACTAGGTTGGACTTCATCAAAATTTTAAAAATTCTGCTTTGTGAAAGTCACTTTTAAAAAAATCAAAAGAAAAGCCACAGCAGGAGAAAATATTTGAAAAATGTCTATCTGATAAGGATTTACATCTATATCTACCAAAGAACTCTTAAATCTCAACAATAAGAACATAAACAACCCATTTAAAAACTGGGTAAAAGATATGAATGGATACATTGCCAAGAAAGATATACACACTGCAAATTGGCATATGGAAAAGATGTCCAACATCATTTGTCATTAGGGAATTGCAAATTAACATTACTATGAGATATCACTAAATACTAGAATGCCTAAATTAAAAAAGAAAAACTGGAAAAAACCCAAATGCTGACCAAAATACACAGCAATAGGAATTCTCATTCATTGCTGGCTGGAGTGCAAAATGGTACAGCCACCTTGGAAGTTATTTTGGCAGTTTCTTACAAAGCTAAACACAGTCTGACCATATGATCCAGTAATTGTACTCCAGGCACTACTCAACTTATTTGAAAACTTATGCCTACAAAACTGCATAGGAATGTTTATGGAAGTGTTATTCATAATTACCGAACCTGGAAGCAACCAAGATGTCCTTCAATAGATGAATGGATAAATAAACTCTGTTGCCTACATAAAATGGAATATTAAGGCGTGAAAAGACACAGATGAATCTTATATCCACACTGCTAAATAAAAGAAGCTAGTCTGGAAAAGCTACATACTGTATAAATCTTATTATATTACATACTGAAAAAATTATATAGATAGTAAACAGCTCAATG
>NW_012144967.1:10602999-10662475 GCF_000956105.1 Propithecus coquereli
CACAGACCACACCCAGGAGTACACTCACAATTAGAAGATCAACAGAGGAGGAAGAAAAGCCAGAGATAAACATCTGGGAAACTGCTAAAAAAAAAAAGGTCAAGAAACTAGGGTGCATGGAGAAGGTGTTCAATGAAGCTGGAGTTATAAACCAGAACCCAGTCATCAGAGTTTCATATGCTCGTTGAGTATTTGAATGTTATACTGGAGGCAGTAAAGGATAACTAAAAATTTAAGCTCCTAATGCCCATCAATTCACGAGTGGATTAACAAATTGTGGGATATGTACCATGGGGAAGGATAACTTAGTGCCTTTTGCAACAACTCAGATGGAACTAGAGACCATTATCCTAAGTGAAGTATCTAAAGAATGGAAAAACAAACATCACACGTACTCATTATTAAATTGGAACTAAACGATGAGCACACATGTGCACAGAAGGAAGTAAAACTCAGTGGAAATCAAGCAGGGGGCAGGGGGGGCAGGGATGGGCAAAAACCTACCTAACTCGTACAATGAACACTATCTGGGTGAAGGACACACTTTAAACCCTGACTCAAGCATTATAAAAGTGATCCATGTAACCAAAAACATTTGTACCCCTGTAATACTTTGAAATAAAATAAATAAATAAATAAAACTTAAGCTCCTAAAAGTAATACCATTCCCCCAAGTTATCTCTGAAAATAATGCTTTGGGAGTCAATGGTAATTGAGCATGTGCACCTTTGCTGACCTCAGCATTACAATTACTTAAAAGCTTACACAAAAATACAATAGGCAGGAGTCCTCCCTCCTTCTAGAGAACAGAGAATTGGAGGGGCACAGGCTCAAGTGCTGGAATGTAGTATTCTCTGGGAAGGTCCACTATCACAGATAAATGGCTGAGGCATCCCTTGATGGGGAGGATCATTGTGGTAAATATAAGCTAGAGTTCTTGAGAGACACCCGAGAGTCAAGAGCTAGACAGACCACTGGATACAAAACTTAGCAGCAGCAAAAACAAGATCAGAACAAGCAAGAGAATTCAAGGTCAGGAAATACGCCAGATAAAAGGTGGAACAAGTTGTCAATTAGCAAGTAAAGACTGAGGCAAAAACTATGAATACCAGTCATGCCATAAATAGTTGTCTAAGGTTGACCAAGTTTCTTCACCTCTCTATCCCTTAGGTTTCTCCTCTGTAAAACAGGGAGAGTAACTGCACCTAACTTATTAGGATACTATGAGGTTTAAATGGAATAATGTACATGAAGAACATTATGAGAAGATGGTTTGGTACTCAGCAGGTGCTTAATATTTGTTAGCTCTTATTATTTTTTATCATTGCTGTTACTTTTGTGGACCTGCTGAGGCATGGTGTGGAGAACTAATTAAATCAGAGAGAACGAGGGATGAGAGAGAACAATTCTAGACTGGTTGAAAGAAGAAGGTCAAAACATTTTAATCCATATGTGTGTCTCAATGTGTACATGGGGAACAGAAAAGGGGCCCATCACTAAAGCTTGTGGGCTGTCTGTAGATTGCCAACAAAATCATCATTCCTCCCTTTCCTAAGAGACCTTCCATGCAGAGTCTAGAATGGCTTTGTTTATAGAATCAGGCATTACATCAGCACATAGAGAGTGAGACAAAATCGTCTTCCCTTCCAAACAAAGCTGTGCTAATAAACAGGTGCAGAGAAAGTATACAACACATTCCTCCAAGCAGTCTCTTTGATGTGCTCAAACTGTCCGCCCTTTCTGTATTTGTTTATGGTGTGCTAACTGTAACTTTGCTTGTTTCTCCCCAGATGTTTGGACATCCATTAATTAGCACATCCTCTACAGCATATTTGTGGATGCTTTTCACCAACTGAACGGAAAGGCTGATTCCAGCTGGAAAGAAACTGCAATTAAGAAAACACACACACACACACACACACACACACACACACACACACACAAACACACACACGCCCCGAGACTGTCTGTAGGACAGCTTGCGAGTGAGACAGGAAGACGAGAGGAAAACGTGAGCACCGAGGAGGCATGATCCCCTGGGCTTGTGTCTAGCTTAAACATACCTAAGCTCTCATCATCAACAAACATTTAGCTAGCCTGTGAATCCAGGGTCAAATTAATTCAGGAGGAAAACTCTTGTCAGAGTGAAAAAGGAAGGCCTTTATTTTCTAACATGAAATTGAGCAAAGTAGGACTCCTCAAAATTCATTATTTTTCTTGACCTCCCTTTTACTGTTTTCGTCCTGGTTGAGGAAACATCAAGGTAACTGGTGAGTTCAGGGCAAACAGGGCAAAGTTGATTTTTAATCAGTTAAACACACTATTTGGTTGAGAGCTTGATAAGCTACCCCAATTTCCCTACTATAACAAACCTGTCTCAAAAGGCACAGAGTAGAAGGTGAAAGGAATCTTTGGCTGCCTTTCTGCGGTGACACGCCCGCTCTCGCACTCCACCCTCCTTGTCATTTTTCCTGGAGAACTGGCCTGCCATAGTGGTCACGTTCCCTCCTATTAGATACAATGCCATCCATTCCTTCATGGAATAATGTTGTCAACCTCTCTTGGCTCCCAGATTTTATCTAAAACTTTCATTTGTCAGATTTTGTTCACCTCTTTAGAGGCTACTTTTTTTTTTTTTTTTAAATTTTTTAAAGTCAAGTCTCCCTTCCTCTGGCCCACGGCACTCCCCTTTTTATGGACAAAGATACAATAGCAAGCAAAAGGCCAGCCAGCAGTACCAGGGAAACCTCTCATCTAGCCCAGGAATACGTCTCTCTGGAAAACTAATAACCTTTATAACATCTCATCCCCGAATCCCAGCAACTGATTTTTAATTTTTAACTGGTCAATTCACATTTAGCTAAAGCCATAATGAGAGACTATGGTTAGCAAACATTATTTCAGTTTTCATAGGAATTATTCATCATTGTTTTAACATTTTACCACTGGTTGTATTTCTTAGAAGGAAGCCCACGGAATCTTAATAAAATCCATTTTGTACCGAGAATCTACAAAGGAATTTCAATAAAGCAAACGAAATCCCTCGCGATCATACTCTTCAGCATAGAACATAGAAAGATGCTCCTGATTCTTGTTGACACTCAGAGCAGGGATAACCTGAGGGCTGGCTGCTCCTGGCTCCTGAAGAATAAAGGGACAGACTAAAGGAGAGAGAGAGACAGTCCTCGCAGAGGGGAGGAGAATGTTGTCACTAGCGGAGACAAGAGAAGGAATAGATCTGCTTTATGTCCTGTCTTTGCACCAAGGGGTAAAGTTTCATGAGAAGACCATCCCTAGAAATGGATGTTAGTGAAACCAGAAACAAATTGATCCATTTAGCAGAAAAAGAAATAAACACACACATACAACCACGAATAGGACCCTGAATTTCACCCTGTGATGACTCTGAAGTAGGGAATCCCCAAGTCAGAACAGCCCATCCTCAGAAGCTCCCTGTGGTTCAAGGTGCCGCTGTATCTAGCCGTGGCGTAAGTAACAACACCCACAACATCCTTGTGTAGACAAAGCCAATTACCTCGAAATGATGGGAAGTGATTAGTCATGTTAATTAAAAATAATTTTCGTTCTCACTCCTAAAAAGGTCAGACTGTCAGCTGTATAGAAAATTGAGCCTTCATGCATTTTCGTTTGATTTCGTATTCAAAGTCTAATTAGTCTCAATTCCTTGTTAAAAGTGATAATTTTTTTGGATAATGTAGTTGTTTTTGATCGTGTTGCCTTCATTACCATGGCAGCGTCATCCCTACTACTGTCACAGGGTGGTGTTTTTCCCTCTTCCGAGCTAACGAAATAACAAGCTGATGCTCCCTCAAGCACTGCTGATCAAATCGAGAAAAATCACAGGACTCTTGCACAGGAATGAAAGAGACAGCTGTTTCCACATCTGGGTTGCATGTTTGTCATGTTAAGAACAAACCCTTAGACAGGGTCAGAGAGATCTGTGCTCAATGCAAGCTCTATCGCTACATAACTATGTGCGACACACTTTCCCTCTCAGACCATGAGATTCTCCAAATTAAAAATGGGGATAATATTAATAACACCTATCTCATGGGTTGTTAGGAAAAAATAAACAAGTGTCAAATGCCTTGACTAGTGCCTGGCCTTCCAGAGGTTGTCAACAACCGTTAGTGAAAAGAAGCCCACTTGGGGGACAATGAGTCTATTTCCTCTTAACTAATGCAGGGTCTAAATAATAGCATCAAAGGTAACCTATACTCCGAGCTTTACAATGTACAGTATTCTTTGACATACATCACATTCCTAAATTTCCTGGTAGCCAATGATATATGTCATCTTAGGGAAATGAAGTGACTTGTCCAAAGCGCATGATAAAGCTAGGCCCCATATCCTAATTGGTTGGAACAAACCATTCTTTAAAGAGCCGTTACCACTCTCCGCAACACACAAGCCCTCTACAGAGTGTTGGTTGCCCGTGGTAACAAACCATGGGCAAAAACACAATTTAGTATTCACTGGTGTTTTCTCTGTTCTTTTGCTGGATACGAAGACAAAACTCTTCATGTTAAACAAGGGCTTGAAACAAAGGCCTCATCTCAAATACCCACTCACAAAAACACTGGAATAATCTGTAAGTCAAATTATACATCACCCAATCCTGGTCTTCATAGTCATAGGAGGAATTTTGGAGGGCTTACTCTTATTGTATTTTAATTCCAAATTGTTCCCATAGGGATCGAGAACATAGAAGTGGTGAATTAAATTCTGCATCTGATGTGTTAATAAATGTGTTTTGGCCATGCTCGACATATACGGATGTGGTTATCCTATGTAAGTGAATGGGCTGTCACTTAAAGCAAATTTAAAAAGTAAAATAAAAGTGAATAAAAGAACACAGTTTTGATTCAATACAAAAGACAGCATGTCTTAATAGTGCCTGTCAACGGGGAAAGTCCATTCAATATTGCCAGTCAGAGGAGAAATCACTTAGGAAAGTGGCAGCGTGGTGGATTAAAAAGGCTTTTTGTCAAATATAAAGGTCACTGAGGCAGTAAACTTCTTAAAGGGAAAGACAATGCATTTCATGCATGAGAAGTTCAGCCTAAAGCCAGACATGCTGACCATACAAATGGATAATCCTGTCTAAGTGGAAATGGACTCAGAGACATCATTTGGAGACTTAATGGCATAAAAAAAAAGCCACCATCAGAGAGAACAGGCAAGTTCACGACTGACTCAGATGCCACCCACAGACACATGTCCTTGGTAGTCTCTGAAAGTGAAGTAAAATTTTCTAGATGACCTTGTCTAAAGCTATGACTTAACCCTTGTGTCTTCTAGTTGCACATCACACAGATAAAAGGCCCACAGGCCAGGAGCTTCCCTGGGTCACAGAAAAAACTCACTCCCCCCTTCCTTAATGGGCAATGTCAATTCTGGGACAAGTCCTCCTGCAGGATGGGCCCGCCTGCCCTTCGGGGCCGTGACCTCATTAGTGCAGTAAAGCAGAGCGGATCGAGGACGCTCCTGTTAACCAGCAATCGTCACCGAGTGTTCTGTGCAGGTCGGCACCATAGTCTTTTGGAGGAACTTGATTGTGTTTCAGTCTCCTCTCCAAGGCACTCCCCAGTGTCCCAAGTCACCAGACCCCACTGCATATGGTAATCTTATAGGTCGAATAAGGGCACAGGGCTCTAGAAGGGAAATCTACCAACTGCCAAATTGCTGATGGAGGGTCTCAAGGCCCAATTTGCCTCTCCTGCTCTATTATAACAGAATCATTATCATCCTCTAGCTTTGGAACTTTCCTACTTGGATTGGTACCCTTCAAAGCTCAGCTAAATTATCCACTTCCATCTGGGACACATATTTTGGCCCTACTCCCATTTGCACCTTCTCTGGGCCTGCCCACTTCTGTAGCTGCACCCCTGAGTTGGATTGCATGCGAGCTGCTTTCAGTAATGGAGGGGACCTTCCAGGCTGCCTCATATGGTTGTGCAGGTTGTATACTGCCAAGAATACCTGTGCACTGCTTGAATACCTCAGCAAATATTTTCAGATGAGAATATGAAATCATCTGGATTAAAGCAAGCTGGATTCTGGGATGTGTTCACCGTTCCCATGTTGTGAGTAGATTTGTCTTTGCTGGGGCACCTAACGCTGGGACATATAAGATAGTTACAAAAATTGTCAGGGTTCCTTGGTTGTAAGCAACAGGAACAGTCTCTGGTTATAACTTATGACAAAAGGCATTTACTGATTGGGAACAGGTAACACAAAACTGAAAGCCTGGTGAACTGGAAGAAAAAAGGGACAAGAAACAAGGCAGGCCCACGGTTAAGATAGAAGAAGTCGCTTGGTAAGTATTGAAACAGCACTATTCTTTCTAACCAGTGGCTGCTCAACTCAATGAGAGCATCCGATCAGCCGGGCTTAGATACATGAGTGTTCCTTGGTCAGGGTTGGGCAGAATGCCCTAATTTGCTGTCCCACCAAAACTACACACGAGAGAAAGAGAGAGCAAGAGAGAGAGAGAGAGAGAGATTTCTTCAAAGAGATATGAGTGTGCTGTTCCCAAGCCAACAGGGTCTTCACCCTATACTCACCCAATAGGGTCTTTGCTGAGCAGCCAGAAGCAACAAGAGTCCACCTTAACCCCCTAAAGTCTAGCTGCTCCTTTTCGAGAAGGCACTGAGTGCTTAGTAATCATCTGCTACACAGAGTGCTGTGTAAGGGGCAACGAGGAGACAAAAACAGGATGTGGTCTCTGACTTTGCAAAATAAAACAAAAACACGTGCAAGCCATATACTTCCACATCTGTCCTAATTTTATAAAAAGTTAAAATAAAACATGGCAGAGTAAATCATTTTCAAACGTCGATACTGGAAGCGTGTAATTAGTACTAATTTACTTTTAACATACCTCACAAATCCGTGGTTGTAAAACTTTGATCTAGAGAATCTGTGGTCTTAAAAAGTGACCTTCAGACTCTGTTCTCCGCAGCCCCTCCCTGGGGAGAGAGGGGTAACCGCCACTTTAAGCAGAGGGGTGCTTTTATCCACTTGTCACTTCCAGGGATGTTGTCAGGCAAATATAATATTTTCTGGCAAAACGAATTTATGAACCACTGCTCTTAAGGGGTCTCCGAGGTAGCACGCTTCACAGAGAAAGGGACTTAGGAAGAAATGTGTTTACGTGAGGTTAGTGCCAAGGAGAGTGCTTTAGAAAGGGGGTGGGGCCTTGTGCAAAGGAGCGGAGGTGAGCACACGCATGAACTGTTACAGAAAAGTGAGAGCGCATGGCTGACAGTGGCAAATAGAACCACATCCCCCAACATCTGGAAAACACAGCGGCAATCGTGTCTTTCTAACGGGCTTGTTGTAAGGATTAAATGAGATCACGTTTGTGATGTTCCCAGGGTGGGAGCCCAGAGACCAGCACTTTAAAGAAAGCACTCAACAAATGCCAGCTGCTTATTAATTACTTTAGGTTCATAAACAAAGGACTTCAGCAGAGGCTGGGGAAACCCTGTACCCATGGCCACTGCACTGCAGGGTGGTTAGGGCAGGTGCTGGCCCTGTTGTGCTTGGAAAGCTCACCTGCTTGGGAAGGTACTCGTGCTGTGGGCACCTGGAACAAGGCCAGAAGAGTCAAAATTAACAGGACTTGATGATACGGTGGTATATCGGGGCGTAACTTCAAAATTGCAAAAAAAAATTATAAATTGCAAAAATATGTATTTAAATCTGAGGGAACCATACTGAAGGAAATTCGTTATATGTGTGGTGGAAATTCTGCTAAGCCAACAGGGGACTTGAGGCAACCAAAAATTTAGCAACAGGCAGGTAGCACCTGGCAGTCCTGGCTGGAGGGGAGGGGAGAAGGTGTGTTCCAGAGACCCGCAGCTGGGAGCGTCCAGCAAGGGGCTTTGCAGGAGGAAGCGGAAGCCCCAGAGGAGTTGAGAAGAGGTGGCTGCCACTGAAGGTGCTTTCTCGGGTAGAGAGCAGGGGCCACAAAACCCTGGCTGCCCTTCCTTCCCACTCTGCTCTCCCAGAAGTCCTCCCAGAGGCCGACTCAGCTGAGAACACCATTGAGAGCCTGAAAAATGATGTAGATGTGTGGGAGGAAGATCAGGGGGAAAGGCAGGCATGAATCTCAGGGCAGTCACGCCCAGGACAAAAACAGGTTTTAAAGAAAGTATCAGTTGAAATGGATGACTGTCTAAAACTGTTAAAAGATAAAGTTTGGCATACTGATGTTTTAATGGGTTTCTTTGAGCATTCAGAAGTTCATGAATGGGGCAGGACCAGAAGGCAGGCAGGTCTATGCTCCACAGGGGTGCGGTGTGGGGAACAGAGAGGAAACTTTTACAAGGTGTTTACAGAAGCAAGACAAAGATCCATCTTTGATTGCTTAAAGTGGAAAGTCCCAAGTTAGAAGTTAGTTGGTGGTTTCTGATGGGCTAAGCCTAAGTTTAATTTTATTATTTACAATGGGCTTTTCTTTACTCACCTAGGAACCCAATGCATTGGAGTTCTCTCAGCCTAAGGTCCTTCCAATTATTTTTTTTTTAATAAAACAAAGAGAGAGGGAGATAGGTAATCCCAGCGTGACTCTTGTTTCAGACACAGGTGATTGAGGCAAGGTGTTTTGCCTTGATAAGGAGGAGGAGAAGTTGTGAAGTCTGTGAAGAAGGGTGGCGGAAGGGAAGGCTACAGCCTCATCAGCATCCAGTCTCTCCCGAGGAAAGCCCCTTGTCCTGGGACTTCCTGTGTTCCTCTTTCTCTAGAGTCCTGCAGTGAGTGGGACTCTGTGGATCTGTGTGTGTGTGTGTGCAGCTGGATCTCACCACTCACCTGGTTCAGCTGGCACATGCTTCCTTTAGATACCTAAGTGGAATTGATTTACCAGCTGTTGGGTGTTTGCCTTCAGCTTCTGTCTCTTACTTAACCTTAGATCTTTTACTAGTCAAGCACTCAGAGGCGAGCTTGCCTTACTGTGACCACTGTGAGCTCCAAGCTACCTCATCGATTCCAGCAGGAAATTTGAAAAAAGTAACCAGTTCAGGGAAGAAAGGGAAGAGGAAGAAGAGATGGTTAGAACCACCACAAATATGTTTAAGTTTTTTTTTCAAGTAGGTCTTTAGAGGATATGCTAGGACAACTCATTAATTTCTCTTAGTTTTATTTTCTAATTGAGCTAGCAATGAGTTGGATTAAATTCTGCTGTTCATTCCTCGTGTTATGACCATGTGGCCGTAACTAGAAAGCTTGTCGTCCTTGGCGGGTGAATAAAGAGCTGGCATCAGGAACACCGTGGTCTGTCTCATTTCTCAGGTGTGACGTTTCCTTGCCAGCCTTATGACTTTTCCAGCCCTGGGAGAATTGTACATCTGCGTTCATATATCCTGTGATCACATTTCCTAATCCTGAAGAAATATTGGCAGAAGATCACCGGTTTCCTTTACACTTGTAGAGGGAGTTTACTAAGGAAAGGGCATGAACCAAAATAATAACTTATGAATGATATATTATGCTGAATAATATAGAAGGAATAAGAGAAAAAGAGCGATGTGCATGTGTATGGGAGAGCCGATTCGTACTCAGACACTTGTGTGTTCCTTTGCGGATATGCGTGGGCAATCTGTGATGAGGGTATCATTTCAACCTAAGAACTAGTTTTTCACACCAAGGGTAAAGGGCATATGTTTCTTTGGCTCTGGGGTTGAGCTAAACAATGTTGTATGTTCCTTTTAGCCACCTGAGCACCTACAAATTATGATTGAGTGTCTGGCCTCAGGTTGGCCTGGCTCCGTATTAATAATTGGAAAATTCTTCTCAGCCTTCTCCAAACCACAGGTCTCAAAATCAGGCTACAAAACAACAACAACAACAACAACAAAAAATCAGGCTACAGGTCTTTTCAGGAATGAATCCGTCTCAGTGACATTTATGTGCATGTTTATGTGTGTGTGTGTTTGTGGGTGTGATTACGTACATCCTCTAAAAATGTAAAACAGCTTCAGCAATAACCTTACATTTGCTATGTCTACTTCAATCAAAATCAGAAAATAGAATGGTCCAGAAAAGAGAAGCGAACTCACCCTCACTGCCAGTTGAATATTTAGGTCATCTTCCAAGTCACTTTCTAACATAATGATGCTTGAATGGGTTTCTTTTCTGCTGTGCCAAGTGTTTTCCTTCAAGCCCCTCTTAGCTTGGTTAGGGGAACATTTTCCTGGTTGCTTTAACTCTCCTTTGTCTCCTAAACTGTAGAGGAAAACAGCATCCAGAAGCCCCTCCATGTCTACCTACTCCACAAAAACAACAAAACAACAACAACAAGAAAACAATTTGCAAAGGCATTCAGGAAGCAAAATAAAACCAGCGCTGGTAGAAATGAGTGGACCACAGCAGCTCAATATTTCGTCCTCATGTTCTGTCTGTTTGAAGAGTTTCATGAGAAACTTGTTTATAATCCCATTGAAAATAAAGTGCCCCAAAATAAAAGCTGTTTGGTTTTTTCAAGCTAACTCTCCTTTGTTCATGGCACATTAATGGAGCAATTTTTAAATAATGACTTAATTTTTTTTTTTCTTTGTGAAAGATGCTTTCTGCAATCAAAAGCAGGTTCTTTTTTTTCTTCTAGCCTGGCTCTCACATTCATTAGGACTAGTTGCATCCAAGTTGTAGAGGCTTATTTGTTCAGCTGGAAATGGGACATTAACATTTTAAGAGGGTGATGCATAAGCTTTTAGAGATAATATTCTCCCTGCCCTGTTCTGTTGATTCTCTCTTAGAAAATGCAAAATGCAACATAGTTTTTTTTCCCACTAAGAAACGACGAGTTTATAATACACAGTTTATCACAAAGGGCATAATTTTTTGCATCCCTCCATTATTTCGAAAAACCAAAATTTGAGTTACAAATGGAAAGTTTGCAAATATGAGGGACGCCCAGAATTAATCACTCAGGAAGTCCAGATCAGCAATGAATATCTCTGTGTGAATGTCCACCACAATGTATCAGTAGCTCTGCACTGTCCTAGCAGGCAGGCAACTGGGTGGCTGAATCCTACCCTCTCTCGCTTTCTTCTTTCCCGTTTTGTTGTTGTTTCTGCTCTTGTTGAAGGGCTTCTCTCACCTCCTCAAGGGTTTGCTCCCTCAAGTTCTCCCCTCTGTCCTGCATCATCACTCTCTTCCCATCTGCCACCTGGATGACTCCCATCAGCAGACAGACAGACAAGCCCAGTATCCCAGGGTAACCTTCCCTTCCCCATCCAAACTACTACCTTGTTTCTCCCCTTTTTAACAGCCAGACTTCCCCAGTGTTGTTTTGATGCATGTTGTCTCCAATTCTTCCTTTCCTACACTTTCCAATCCACTCTCATCTGACTTCAGTTCTAACCACTCCAAAAAATCTTCTTTTGCCAAACTCACAAAGAGCTCTAATATTTCGGCAAATCCTACAATCATTTCCGCTTTTTTATTTTATTCTATCTCTTAGCAGGATCCAACAAAGCCAACAGCTCTCTCCTATGGGTCAGAGGGACAGAATTCCCCTTCCTGGGAAGACAGAAGACAAAGGACCTCCCCCTCAACAATGCCCATTATTTGGCTCTGGCTCTCACCCCAATTCCTCTGCTCTTAAGACCTAGAACACAACAGTCCTGATCTGCACTCACTCGTATTTTTAAAAAGATAAGGAGAAACTGACCAGAATTTATTCTCTTAGAATTTCCATTTGAAACTGCATTGTTCAGTTTAAAGTTGGCTTTGGCCGGCACCGTATTGGAATCCCAGTGGTTACCTTTTGAGTATCATAAGGAAAAACAATACAATCAACTTATTTTTCCTGGACTTCTGGTCTTTCACTCATATTTCATGTAGTGGAAAAAAAAATGAAAATTCAAAGCAAATTTTGTCCTTGAAAATACCTTTGATTCTTCAGCTCTTACCCCTGCAGAGGCTGCTGTGAAGGCTACGCCAGGAATGAATTCTGGTCTCTTGTCAAAGGCCAGTTGCTCTGTTTCTTTGCTAATTTTATGGATTTAAGTTAATTTGTTAATGAAACAGATGGGAACATGGGTGTTTGAAGGTACATTGCAGATACCAATGGGGAATAAACCAATTCATCACTCTTAGTGGGAGCCATCTCAGAACTTAATTGAGAATTGTCTTTAGAACTCAGAGCTGTTGTTTTGCTGGGATATGTTTTCAAGGTGTGCTAATTGTCCCCTGGAGAATTTATTCTCTGTCATTTTCTTTCTTTCCTGCTTGTCAGTGTTCTCCACCAGCCCAACAGCATAGCGTGCATGATGTTTCCACCTATCGTCTACCTGCCCATCCACCTATGGATTTCTGTCCTGCACAGCAGCAGAAATCGCAGGGCCAAGTTAGCACGAACAGTAAACACAGGGCACTGCAGCTATTTGCTGCCCTCTGAATCACCCAAGAGTTAACAAGGAAAACCACCAAACAATGAAAGGCATTGCCATGTCTCCTGAAACCGGAGTGCAGGGAGACCAGAGCCATTCCGGCCCTGGGGCACATGTGTAAACCCGAAGCCTGGCATTTCTTTGCAAGAAGCGTTTTTATTTTCCTGTGGCCACTGCTCAAGAGGCTTTTGAAGCACGTGCCTGGTACTACAGATGCCTGTTTTTGATGGATTGCCAGGGGCACGTCTCCTCTCTAAAGGGTCCTCGATGCAACACAGCCAACTGTGAAGTCTATTTAACCACACTGTGAAAACTTTCAGCCTCCAAGCCACCAGCAGGTAGGTCAATGGGTGCCCAGCTTCATCAGTCAATGCAGCTTTGCATGAATTTGTTCAGAGCCCGCCATGAGTGTTAAGGGGAGCTCGTGTGCAGGGAGTGATGCCCATGCTCCCCAAACCTCCCCAGTCCCTCTGACAACCGTGAGAGCCTTGCACACTGAGCAACTCCCCCCTCCCCACCAGTCATCAAGACTGACCTGGGAGCTCACAGTCTAATTCTGTGCTCCCCCCCGCTCCTGGCTTCCATCCACACAGATCTAGAAGGACTCCCAGCACGCAAACATGCCTATCCCCAGTACTCACTATTGCGGCCTTGAGTCCACTGGGATCAATTCCATGTTGCCCTTATTCCTGTTTATATCACAGGAAACTTCCGAATTACATGCCATCTCCACCACCCTTGCTCCAGTCCCCATAAGGCTCTGCATGTCCCCTCTATTCCCTGCTTCCCACCTTCTGAAACCTCCCGCTTCACCCCCAGAATCCCTAGCCCTTTGGCAGCTGAATCTACTGTACTCTCAAACATCTCTCCGAATGCCCCCTTCAACAGCTCACTGTAACTGAGACCAGAGTCTGCCCTGAGAGCTGCTTTCGGGCAGCCCGCAGCCCTCTCAAGTGGCGGCCGTGTGTCTCCCACCACTTCTGACCTCCGGGCCTGGCAGTGGGAGGGCATCTTCCTCCGTCTTCATTGCCCACCCAGACCTTTCTCCCTCCGCTCCTCCCCTCTCACCCTAAAACCTCCAGCTGTGAATCTCCTGCCATCGGATTATATCAAGAACTACCCCTCCTGTCTCAGTCACCCCTGACTCCTGTGTCATTCCCTTATATTTTTTTTTTATTCCAGGCTGTGCCCTTCTTCCCAGCACAACTCTTATTCCTTGGTGACTTCTCTACACATGTAATGACCTTTCCGACACTCAGCATTCAGTTCCCGGGGCTTCTCTCCCCGTCGATTTTGCCCTTCACCCTACCTCAGTCCCCACGTCCAGGCTCATTGCATAGCCATCGTCCTTGTCAATAACCACGGCCCTTCCCCAGCCGTAGTTCTATGCGCTCCGCTCCAGACCACCACTCCCTTTCTTCCCGGATGATTATTTCCGGTAGCCTGACTCCAGTACAATCTTAACGACACCTTTTCACTGTCTCTCCTCCCTCCATCCCCATTTCAATCCCACAGTCTTTCACTGCAATCACTCCTCCTTAGACCCTTCCTTCCCTCCCTCATCTTCCCTTCATCACACACAATTCGCAAAACCAGAACCCTAGTTAAGTCCAACTCTGCCTACTTCATGCCTGTATCCTGACTGCAGAACCCTGCTGCAGAAGAAACACACAAACACACCAGCTTGTATCCTTTTAAATATGAGTCACCTGCTGCAAGTGGGCTCTTACTGATGTCCGGTGATCTAACGCCAAATCCTGGGGCCGTTCATGCTCTCACTCTCCAGGAGAACATTTTCATACCTTTCCCCTTTTCTTCAGGACTCCAACATCTTCTCCCTAACTTTTACTCTCAGCTTACATCCTTGACTCCTACGTGATGGAGACGATTGTACAACCGTGAGAGAACTCCTTCACCGTCACGGCCGCCCACCCTTTAGCATTCGTGCCAGGTTCCCCCAACTCTCACTGCAGCAGCGAAGCTTTTGAAGGTGTCGCTGATGCTCGTTTTCCCTGGTCCCTCCCTCCAATTATCTTCTAAGTAATTGTCTCCCATCTAGCGAGGCACATGCCCCTGCCACTCCACCAAAACCAGGCTTGTCAAGGTTGGTTTACATTATTAAATTCAAAGGCCAACTCCCAGCCTCAATTTTACTTGACTTGTCATCAGCATTTAGGATGGTTGATCATTCCCTTCCAATTCAAACCCTTTTTTCCCTTTTCGCTTTGCTTCCAGGACACTATGCTTTCTTGATTTTTTTCTCATTAACTTCTCAGCAGCCTTGGCTGGTTTCTCCTCTTTTCTCCTATCTCTTAATTTAGGGGTGATACAGGGCTCCACTCTTGCTCCTCTTCCTTATCTACGCCCACTTCCTTGGTACGCCCATACAGTCTCACGCCTCAGATGTAATCTATATGTCAATGATTCCAGAATTTGTACTTCCACTGCAAGCCTCTCTCTTGGACTCCAAATGCCTGTGGCCACATTTCTACATCTCCATTAAGACTTTCGAGACAAACCTCAAACTTAACTCGTGTTCCCCATCTTCCCCTGCCCCTGCACCTGCTACACCCCAGTCTCGTCATCTCAGTTATCCTTCTTTAGGCCAAAGTCCTTGCAGCCATCTTTGATTCTTTCTTTTCTCTCACACCCCACGTCCATGCTGCTGTTGAAACGCATCTGACAGATCTCCACATCGGAGTCTTGGCTGTTCTCTTCCCTCTACTGAGGAAGCAGCGTTTCTCCCGCAGCTTTCCCACCGCTAAACATCACCTCCTTGGTGATTTCCCTATTATGAACTGCACAGCATGCCTTCTAAAACTCCCAATTTTTCTACCCTGCTTTATTTTTGTCATTTATTTATCAATCCTGCATATAGAATACATTCAATTCCTGTAAGTGTCATTAAAACATTAACTCATTTAAATTCTATAACAACACTATGAGATAGATACTATTATTACATTATTATCACTCTTATTCTAGAGATGAGAAAACAGAGGCACAGAGAGGTTAATAACTTGCCCAAGGTCATACAGTTGTATTTTGGCAAGAGACAGAGTTGGCATTCAATCGAAGAGTCTGCTTCCAATATCTGCATTTAGCCACTACACCATGCTACTGTGCTGCCTTTCCGAAGTGCTTATAGCCTTCTGACATATGTGTGTGTGTGTGTGTGTGTGTGTGTGTGTGTGTGTATAAAACCATTCATATATATAACCATTCATTTGTTCATTGTCTCTCTTCCTCCTTGGAATCTTAGCTCTATCAGGAAAGAAATCTTTTAATGTTTCTGTCACTGCTGTACTTCCAGAACCCAGAACAGACTCTAATACCTGGTATCAACTCAAGAAATATTTCTTGCATGTAGGAATGGGTAACTGCACCAGCAGAGAGCAATGCAATTCCAGAATGAACAAACCGTCACTCAGGAGGTCCGTGTAGCACAGGGCACTCTGAGGAAATGGGCTGCCATTAGAGGCTTTTTTTTTTAATTGACTGTTATTATTAAAGTTCTTTCTTAAAAATTTGGGATCAGTGTGCATGTAAACAAGTGGGCAATGTGTCATTTGCTCAAGCTAACGGTTGCCAGAGATTTTAGCAAAAGCACAAGTTAATTTCAATTTTCATGAAGTAGGACACAAGAGCTGGAGATCAGACGACAGGCCGGATGGGAATGGGAAAAGGTGGGACAATCCTTTACAGCTGTGGTCCCCAACCCCGGAACCGTGGCCCGGTACCAGCCAGTGGCCTATGAGGAAAACAGGGCAGTGCATCACCACCTGAGCCCCGCCTCCCCCGCCCCTTACCAACCCCTGTCTTTGGAAAAATTGTCTGCCATGAAACTGGTCCCTGATGCCAAAAAAAATTCGGGACTGCTACTGTATAGGAACAGGCTCAGTTAGTATGAAGCCTGATGACTACTTGTACCTGGCTGTAAGGGCTAGAGATTACATAGCAAGTGTGTCCCTCAATGTCAGTTGGAGGTGGATTCCAGGCGCAGGGCAGTAGGTGGGATAAGTGACATTGATAGAGTCTATGATATTCATACTGATGGGCTGTGCCACATTTTATTTCCACCAAATCTTCCTCTTGAAATATGAAGTGAGTCCCTCCTGCAGGATGCCAGCTTGGGAAAGTGTGTGACTTGCCCTCAATTTGAAACCAAAATAAAATACTGTTATAAACCACCTCCTGTAAGACCCATGCTGTGCCAGGTGCTTTAGGTAACAAGGCCCGACACTTGGCTTGGGAACCAGACTGCCTGGTACTACCACTGGGAAGCTGTGACCCACCCACCCGGCCACCCCTAAACCAATCACTCACCTTCTCCGATCCTTATTTTCTTTGCCTAGGAAATGGACGTAGTAACTGTACCTATAACATAGATTTGAAGAGAGTGTCTGCTTAGTTGATGCAGTAAAGTTATCAGTACCTGGGAATTCATAAGTACTCAACAAATCTGAGCAATTAACATTCATCACACACCTGGCACTCGAGTGAGGCAGACAGACTATTATCCCCTTTCTACAAGTGAGAGAACCAAGCCTCAAAGAACTCAAGTAATTTTCTCAGAGTCTCTTGGCCTCTGAATGACAAAGTGGGAAGTCACATCTCAGTTGACCTGACTCCTTACCAGCCATACTGCATGGTTGTCCCTTGGAATACTTTCCAGAGTATGACGTTAACATTATTAATAACAAGATATCTCATGAACCTGGAAATTACTGTGTGCCAGACTGCCAGGCTTGTTCTGATGGGTTTACATGTGTTTTTCTTTTCTTTTTCTTTTTTTTTTTTCTTCACAGATAGGATCTCCCTCTGTTGCCAAGGTTGGAGTGGTGCAGTGGTGTAATCATAGCTCACTGCAAATTCGAATGCCTTCCTGGGCTCAGGAGATCCTCCTGGCTCAGCCTCGCTGGTAGTTGGGAAAAAAGGCTGGCACCACCACACCTGGCTAATTTTTTTTTTTGGTAGCGACAGACAGGATCTCATTATGTTGCTTAGGCTGCTCTCAAACTCCTGGCCTCAAGTGATCCTCTTGCCTCAGCCTCCCAAAGTGCTGTGATTACAGATGTGAGATACATCTGGCCAGTTTACATGTATTCACTCATGTAAACTTCACAGAAACCTCATGAAGTGCACCCTAATATTACCCCACTTTTACAGATGGGGGAAGGTAGGCACACAGAGAGTAAGGAGTGGCCAAATTCACCTAGCTGATATAGAGCCAAGCTGGGGGGATCGAACCTAGGCACTTTATTTCCAAACCTTCAGCCCTTAGGGCCCAGGGAACTACCAGAAGGTAACTCCTTGATAAAGAACAATGATTCCAATTCCAAGTTTTCCTGTTCATAAACTTTTTCAATAATTAAACCTTGATTTTTCCATTTTTAAGTCCAATTGTCATATAGGTTCTTCGACTCAGTAATTAGCAGTAATAATAGTAATAACATCTTGTCCTGCACTGAAAAATCTGACACTCACTAAAGCAGCAAATCTAAATAATTGATATTAATTACATGAGGTTTTTAGGAATAATCTGCCTGAAACAAGTCTGAAATGAGAGGATTAAAAGGCTGAGATAATTCTCAGCAGCTGCTGAAGAGGCACTTTGCAGCGGCGAGACCTACCCCAGCCTGCCGGGCTCCGTGTCTCGCTGCATTTTGTAACCCGGACAGTCAGACCATTCGCTTGTCAGTGAGCAACATATTTTGCCCCCAAAATCTCCCTTCGTGTTTCTAGACTCTGGTTGTTTCATTACTGAATAATTTCTGCTTTCTCTTCCTATGGCTGATATTAATTTTACAATTAAAGAAATATGGATCATACGTTTTTGGTAGAATTCATTTCCTAGGGCCGCCATAAAAAAGAACCACAGCCTGGGTGGCTTAAAACAACAGAAATTTATTTATCTTACAATTCTAGGGGCCTCTCCCAATTTATCACAATTGTGTTATTGTTTTATTTCATTTTATTTTTTCTGAGGCTGTCTTCTTTCTGTGTCTTCTCACGGCTTCCCTGCATGTAGTTTTGTCTATATCTTAATCTCCTCTTCTCACAAGGACTCCAAAATTAGGGCCCACCCTAATGACCTCATTTTAACTTAATTACCTCTTTGAAAACCATATCTCCAAATACAGTCACATGCTGAGGGACTGGGGGTGAGGACTTCAACGTGGGAATTTGGGGCGGGGATGCAATTCAGCCCCTGACATTGCTAGACACCATTTTCCCGAAGCTGATCTTGTTCTGTCACCTCCACCTCAGCGTCCCCTCCCCATCCAGGGAAGTCTTTAGCAAGGCAGTGGGCGCATCTGAGCATGTGGACAATTACCATTGAGTCACCCTAATTTCTGTTCCCATAAAGATTGAAGCGTCAGGCCACAGATGTCCCCGTTCATAATCTGCCATATGACTTTTAGGAAGGAAGAAGAAGAAAAGAATTCCCATTAACTGAGCACCTATATTAAGCCCAGGAGCAATGCCAGTCTGTCTTTTGCATACTGTATTTCACTTAAAACTCTCAACAACCATATTAGATGGGTACTATCTCAGTTTTAGAGATCGAATAAAATGAGCCTCAGAGAGTTTAATAATCTGGTCAAAATGTCACACAATTAATAATGGCAGAACTAACAGGTTTAAATTTGAGGCTAGACGAAAGAGAGAAATAAAAAAGTAAATAAATGTGGGGTACTGGCATAGGGGAAAGAGGGAGAGGGAGCAACTGAATCATATTAAAAACCAATAGGACAGCGGATCACAGCAGAAAAGTTTAAACTCACACTTCTCCCCAAATGAGCCATTTTATAGCACAATAAAAGAAGCATGTGATGCAATCTAGTGCCACCTGTTCGTTCAATCATGATATCCTTCCAGCCTCCCCGGGCACCCATCACACGGGTCCCAGAGCACTTCACAAGCCCAACAGCAGGCCTTACTGTCACCTGCCACTTCAGTGCAGCTATGTGTGAGAAAGACAGGGTCCCCATTCCGCTGGTCCGGGTTGGAGTACTTGTACGCTTGCATCCCTTAGCATCAACACCTTGGGCCAATTAATTTTGTTTGAAGATAAAGTACCACAAGTACCCACTGGGAGGCAGGGACTGGCAAGAGTGAAATAGCAAACATCAAGGATTCTCGTCGTGTATGGGGCAGGCGACAGTAGGCAGAGTTCCATATCTAATTTCTCTACTTTGCTAGCCTTTGACAGGAGACAGCAGCATACTGTATCTGCCAGTGGGCATGAGGATTATGCAGAAGGTCATTCTTAGGAATTTTGAGAAGAGTCTCTGTCTGTAGGCTGATTTGGGGATCCACTGGGTATAGATGCATGCTGGTTGAAAAATACTGACCTCGCTGGTCCTCAGATTTCCTGATAATTTCAGGGTGATGGGTCCCCTACATCCCAATGGATCCGATTTCCCCAGCAGCCTCTGGATTGTACCTGCTCAGCACACATGGTCACGGGGATGGGAGGTAGGTACATGAGGATGAAAGACAGATTAGTGAACAGTTTTAGCAATTTCCAGGAGCAAAGGTTAGTTAAATATCTTTTCCTAATGTTAAGCTGAGCTCACATTATGGGTCAACTTTAAAAGGCCCCAGAGGAATTATAAATAAAACAGATGGGCCAAAGATTGGATCATAATAGGACACAGATGTGGGTCCTGGAGGTAGTCTGTAAAGACAGGCGCCATTCCAGAGAACAGCACCTGCCCGCCTCTCTCGCTATCCCCCCGCAAAAAAAAAAAAAAATAGAGAAGAAAGAACTCCATCCTTCCTGAGGACCAAGCCCCAAATAAGACTTTGGTTACTCTGTTTGCTATTTCTTTCTTAAGTGAGGAGATAAGAGAGAACAGCATTTTGAAGTCATAATCTCTGAGAACACAAGCTGGGACATGCTTTGGCTTGCCCTAAATTTAATGCAGTTTTTATATATGGACATAAAAAATAGACATTTTTGGAGCCTTCTACAGATAATTACTTGGTAACCCCCACTTTTGCATTCTAGCTGATCTGTCTACGATAATGCTGCTATGAACTTTATTTCATACCACACCAGGGAGGGTGAGAGAGAAGGACTGAGAAGTTGGAGTACTCAGATATTACATGCAATAAAGGGGTCATAAAAATCAATGTAAAATTTAATGCAAAAGGGCTGTGGGCACCCAACCATTCAAGTTAGGAGATAAGGCAGATGGGAAGTAGGGTTGAGCTTCCAGAAAGTAGTATAGTGTATTTTCTCTAACTTTACTAAAAAGTGTACAATAGTACTCCTGCTTGCCAACCCATCTGTGAGTTAAACATGTTTTGAGCCATGTTTTGGAATCCATTTCTTATTTGTAGAAAATAGCCATCATCATAATAGAGTAAAAATAGCACTTATTGAACTTGATCTATGTGGTAGGCATTGTGCCAGGCAGTGATATTATCAGTAAATTCCCATAGCAGTCCTGAATGCTTTTATTGTTCACGTGGCAGAGATGACAGTTGATAGATGTTAAGATCCTAGTCCATATCACACATGGAATTCATGACTATTTGCCTCCAAAAGCCATGATTTTTCCCAACTATGTATACAGATCTCATTTTCACATACAGAGCACTGTAGTGGGCACTTCCATTCATTGATTTAATGAATCCTGTGCAAAGGAATCATGGTTTCCTCTTTGA
This sequence comes from Propithecus coquereli, assembly GCF_000956105.1. Classification (NCBI taxonomy): domain Eukaryota; kingdom Metazoa; phylum Chordata; class Mammalia; order Primates; family Indriidae; genus Propithecus; species Propithecus coquereli. Next base: position 10,624,098 of record NW_012144967.1, read on the forward strand.
AACCTAGAGTAAAACTCAAAATGTTGGCTTTTTAATCAGCTTCAATGGTTTCTCCTTGGTTAATAAGAAACCATTCACTTCAAGACCTAGGCTTCTACTCATTTGAGAGCCACAAAGTGATAAGAAAATAAACCGAAATCAATTACTTTGGGAAACTGGTGAATTTTTGACTACTTAATGGAGTCTAGAGTATGATTGATAGGGCAAACTCTAGAGCTATTGTCTAGCTTTAAAGCCTCATTTTACCATTTCCTGGATTAGTGACACATTTCTTAATTTCTCTGTATCACTTTCTTTCATTTCTCTTTTTCTTCAGTAGTACCGATATGGGCAAGGCGATTGTGAGGATTATATGAGACAATTCATGCTCAAAATAGTCCACGGTGCATGGTAGGTCCTCAAAACTTTTCTTCTTATCATCATTATTATTACCTCCTGTCTACTTTAACTCTTTGATTCATTAGACACCTGAAAGATATAACCAGGTGAGCTAACTAGAGGCCAGATGTGTGACACAGGGCTCTGACACCCAGGCAGCTCTAGGGAGACTTGGTTGACCCTTGGTCCTATGTGACCAAATTTTGTCACCAATAGTTTCTTAGATGCCCAAAACTTTCTATGTTAAAGAGTAAAAACAGAACAAATCACATTTGCAGTCAATTGATTTTTGACAAAGGTATTAAGATGATTTAATGAAAGAAAGAATCATCTTTTCAACAAATGGTGCTGGGACAACTGGTATCTGTTAGGTGGATAGTTAGGATCTCTGGCTCTTCTAGGGACAAGGGTGCCCTGCTTTGGTGCTGTCTTGAGCAATCGCTCCACCTGGGAAGAAGGATAAGGGTGGGCACTCCGTTTTGTTGTTGTCACACTCTTAATCCCATCCCAGCAACTGCTGCTCCTGGGGAAGGAGGGCATGCCTTACCAACCTGGGAATGCCCCAGCCCAGGCATAATAGGCTTTAGAAAGTGACCTAAAGTAACCTAAGGGTAATTATTGTGCCATTAGCTTGAATCTGCACTGGGGTTCACAGCCCCTGCAGTAGGTGGGCTTTCAGAGAAGGAACTCTTATATATGCAGATGAAATTTTGAGGACACCTGTTGATCATTTGATAATATCCCACACCTCCTGAGAGCCTGCCCCTGGACCAGGCTAATAAAAGAAAACAATCCTAGAATTTACCCAGAGAGAGAGAGTGTGAGTGAGTTGTCTCTGTCTCTCTCCACTGGCCCGTTTTGTTCTACAATACAAAGCTGCTGGTGTGAAACTGCTTCCTGCCTGAAATTACTTCGTCATATTGGCCCTGCTGGAGATGTTTCCACGCAAGGAGTCAGAGGACCAGGATAATAGTCGGGACTTGACACGTTGGTGTATCTGGTCATTCTTCGGCCAAGAGCACACTAAGAACCAAGGGTAGACTGCCACCCTGACACTTTTTGTGCCGTGACTCAGACTACTCTGTTTCGGTAAGCCAGCTCACCTTTTTCCATGAAAACACTCTGACTGGGATAACCCTGTCTAGGAGGTTCCTTCCTTATCATGGCTGGCCACCCAATCACAGGTGACACTACTTTCACAAACAACCCAGTCGTTATACCAACAGATATCATTGTCCTGGTGCTCAAAAGAAACCAGAAAAAAAAGAGAGGCTCTTAAGTTTGAAGGATTGTGCACAACCCCATTTCCTATGAATTGGAAAGCGGATACCCCGATTGGTATTTCAGCTGAATGGCCCAGGTCGTTACCTGGGGTCAGCCAGCTCTAACAGACCCCAGCTGGCAAGGTTTCCTTCCCCCTCCCCTTTTTACCCTGTTACTTTCTATATAGGTACACATGGATCAAAAATCCCTTCTAACACCCCTTTGGGGTGCATTCTTTCAAACTGGGATGAGTTTGATCCAGATACTCTGAAGAAAAGATGTTCAATCTTCTGCATGACCACCTGGCCATAGTACAAGCTGGATAGGGGAGAACAGTGGCCACCAAGTGGGGCTCTACATCACTCCACTGTCTTACAATTGGACCTTTTTTGCCAAAAGAAAGGAAAATGGGCTGAAATACCTTATGTACAGGCTGTCATCCTCAGTGGTGCAAGGATGTTTCAAGTTAAGTAAGACAATGGTATTGAGAGACCCTCCTCAGGTTCCCACCTGTTCCCAGCTTCCCCCGTACTCAGGGAGGCCTGGGGGGCATACAGAGGGGGAGGTGGTGCCATCTCTACCTCTACCAGGAGGAAGGCAGCTCCTACCCTTGGAGGAAGCAGTGGGGGAGTTTGGACCATCTCTGGTCCATAAGCCCTTTAGTTTGTAGAGTTAAATAAAACAAGATCTGGGAAGCTATACTGATCACCCTGACAAGTATATAGAGACATTCCAGCATTTGTGTCTAGCCTATGACTTGGCTTGGAAAGATTTCCATGTTATTCTAGACAGAATTTAAATGATTTTTGAGAAATCCATAGTGTTAACAGAGGCACAAAAGTTTGCCACCAGATTACATCTTTCTGATCCTAGACATCCAGTGGGTGAAACGAAGTGCCCACCATTATCCTTCTTCCCCAGTGGAGCAATTGCTTGAGACAGCACCAAAGTAGGGAACACTTGTCCCTAGAAGAGCCAGAGATCCTACCTATCTACCTAATATATCCACATGCAAAATAATACAGGTGAACTTAGTCTCACACCATAGACAGAAACCAGTTCAAAATGGAGCATAGACATAAGCATAAGAGCTAAAATTATAAAACTCTTAAATATGAGTAAATTTTGAGACATAGACTTAGGCAAAGACTTCTTATATTGCTCTCTCTTTCTCTCTTTCTCTCTCTCTCTCTCACACACACACACGAACAATGAAAGAAAAATAAATAAATTGGACTTTATCAGAATTAAAAACTTTCATTCTTTAAAAATTACCATGAAAAAAATAAAAAGACAATCCACAACATGGAAGAAAATATTTTCAAATCATGTATTGGTATCTAAGATATTAAAAAACCCTTATAATTCAATAAGAAAGGGCAAATCAATTTTAAAAAATGAACAAAGAATACGAATAGACAATTTTCGAAGGAAGATATACAAATGACCAGTAAACACATGAAAACATGTTCAACATCATTAGCCATCAGGGAAATGCAATAAAAACCACAATGAGATACCGATTTATACCCATTAGGACTGGCTATAATCAAAAAGACAGATAATAACAAGTGTTGGTGAGAGCACAGAGGCATTGGAACCCTCATACAGTGTTGATGGGAATGTAAACTGTAGCATCTGCTTTGGAAACAGTCTGCCTGTTCCTCAAAGGTTAAACGTGGAATTACCATATGACCTAACAATTCTACTCCTAAGTATTTACTCAAGAAAAATGAGAACATATGGACACAGCAAAATTTGCACACAAATTTTTATAGCAGCATGATTCACAATAGTCAAAAAAGGGAAAAAACCTAAATATCAATCAACTGATGGGTGAAGAAATAAATGTATAGTTATACAATGCTTATTGTTTGACCAGAAAAAAGAATGAAGTGCTGATACATGCTGCAACATAAATAAACCTTGAAAACATGACTTGAAAGAAGCAAGTCACAAAAGACCACATATTAGATAATTTTATTTGTATGAAATATCCAGACTAGGCAAATCCAAAGAGAGAGGATTATTAGATTAGTGACCGCCTAGGGCTGTAGGCAAAAGGAGGAAGTGACTGCTAATTGATATGGGGTTTCTTTTTGGAGTGATGAAAATGCTCTATTAATGAAATTAAGTGTGGTGATGGTTACATGACAAAAACCATTGAATTGTAAAAACATAAATAAACTGAAGATTGTATCTTTTTAAAAAAACAGAACAAATGATACAGACCAAGTTATCACATCATGAAGGAGAGTCACAAGAAATTAGTGGGATATTGGTAAAGAAGTAGGAAAAATAATATCAAAATTAATAACCTGAGAAATAGGTGCAGTTCAGCTCATGTTTCAAATTAGAAATCAATATAGTCCTCGCATCTTTATAGAGAAATAAATCCTACCAGAACCCTTTTCTTCTGGGTAATATTTTGTGATGACACCTATGGATAAAATAAATGCTTGTCACATAACGTTAACACCTGGGATTATACACTAACAGTCTACCCATATAAAAAAATAAGAAAAATATATTCAGGGCAATTGAGTTATTGTCCTTGCAAAACTCTGAAATAACTCTCTTCCTTGATATGTTTCAGACCTAAAAGATGGCCAACTCCGTAAATTCTTCATCAGTAATATTTCTTACATCTGTCTGTTCTTCTCCCCACCAGCATCTTACTACCTCATACCTGCACGGTTGCCACTGCTGCCCAAATACTCCTTCTTTATGTAATTTACTTCTTTCCGATCTATTCAATATGTTGCTGTCAAATAATTTTAAAACGTGGATTTTATCATTAATTCAACTATCCAAATATATTCAAACTGTCACTGGCTCTAGAATAAAAGTTCAAGTTCCTTATTTCAGTACTCAAGGATATCCTTTACCATATACCAAACTATTTATCCAAAATTACCTTTTAATTCTTTTCCTTGATCATTCTCTTCTAATGGGACTTTCCCTAAATGTAAAATCTGTTTGTATTGACCTTTTCACCCTGCCTTTCTCTCAGCATATCCAAATTCTATCAACCTTTAAAAATTCACTTACTTCTTACTTTGATACTTAATGCTAATATAAAATTCTACATTGGATAAAACTTGGAACATTCTCTGACTATTCCAGACTATCATGATTTCTGGCTTACCTGCTTCTTTGTCCTTCACTGGGTATTCATCATACCCTGCTTTGTCTACCCAACTGGATTTTAGGCATTTCAATAGTATCAGTAACTTAAACTTTTTGGAAAAGTTTCTATAGATATAGTGCCCAATAAAAATAGTTCATGAGTAAATCAAGAGAAGTGTCATCAATAGAACAGAATCGTAGAGTTGAAGAAGAACAAAAACTGTTAGAGGAAGACCTTACAGATCATCTAGCCTGATCATTTTATTGCACAATTGGGGACAATGAGGTCTAAAGATGGAAAGAGATAGGCACAGGATCAAAGTTTGTTCAATGGCAGAGCCAAGACTAGACTCTGGTTCCCTTATTCTTACTCTTCACTGCTCGCCACCCCCAGCCCACTCAGAACATGTTGCCTGAATCTCAATGTTTCATTTAATACACTATCATCTTAGAAATGATTGAATTTCCCCAGTTTGCTCACAGGTGGGCATGTGGTGATGGAAGAGGGGCCGGTCATCCCTCATCTATCCTGAAATCTAGAGAAGAGGCTCACGGGATGTGGGTGCATGGTAGTAGTTATCCAAGAACAAAATTTGCCCTGTGACCACTGGAGCTTGTGCCATCTGAAATACCTCCAAGGCCGGACAAGGTTCTCCAAATAGTTTGAATGAATCCTGAATTCAAAGGGTGTGTGGATCCTGGGCACAATTTCGCATAGACACCCTTGCTCTGGCTTTTCTTGCCTTCAAATTTTAAGTGTTGAATTGCATAGGGCCAAGAAGATCTAGGAGCAAAGGGCCAATTATTTACTTGGGTGATCCTTCTCTCATACCTCCACCTGGTTTGGGAACAAAGTAGACACATTCAAGACAAATACACTCTTGGGCCCATATCACAATTCCAAATTCAGATACCTCCAGGGACCTAGTTTTCCCTAGGGAAAAACTAGGCTCATTGCTTCTCAGGGCATCTTCTGGGTAGGAGAGGAAATAGCTTATATTTACCACCACATTACAAATGAAGGGATGGGCGGATGCATGATTTAGATGGGTAACTACATGAACCACTGTCTCTTGTCATTACTGTGTTTACACATTACAGTGGCATTTTAATTCTGAATCTGCTTTCAACTAACTCTGTGACCTTTAGTATATATCTTAAGCTCTCTGAATCTTGGCTTTCCCAAACAAAGGTGCTGGGAAATAACAATGAGGCAGCTTCTCATTCTAAAATTTTAGGGTTTTAATGCCTACCATGTACACAGCACTATAGAGTTTATGAGTTTATATATATAAAGGCCTTTCACACTATCTCGGGCCATCCTTACGACTTGTGAGCAGAAAGCACAGGTATTATCAAGCCCATTTTACAGATTAGGTTATGGAGAAGTGAAGACCATAGGCCAATTAGTAGCAGAACTAGAACCCAGGTCTTCAGGATTAGGAGTCAGCAAACAATAGCTGAAAGGCCAAATCAGATTTGCTACCTATTTTTGTAAATAATGTTTTATTGGAGCATAGACACACTCATTGTTTTATGTATTGTCTCTGGCCATTTTTGTACATGGTAAAATAGCAGAGCTGAGTAGTTGCAACAAAGATTATGTGGCCCAGAAAGGCAGAAATGTTAATTTTTTGGCCCCTTACAGAAACAAAACAAAACAACTTGTCAGCCCTTGTTCTATAAATAGCATATAGGTTTGTGATTTTCCACCACAATATCCAGCTCACAGTTCTGCAAGGCCATTCTAATTTTTCTTGGCATCATTGTAATCAGACATTTTCTGTTGTTCTGTGTCCCCTATCTCCCAAGTCTTAATTGGGTTAGAAAATCACTTGCAGAATGGGGTACAAGAATTAAATTCATCTAATTCAGAAATCAGCATATACATTATACATTTCTATTTTAAATGCAGTGGTGGAAAAAATCAAAGACAAAGAAGAAGAAAAAAGAAAACCTTTAATCACTTATACACCTGCATAAGAAAAGAGAAATGCCACAGTACAAATACACTGATATCATTAGTATTATTGGGTTGTTGAACACTAGCAGCAGTAAAACACATAAAGCCACAATCACTAGGCTAAAGCCTTTCAACTGAAGCAAAACACGCAGCTTAAAAACAGAAGCAAGCACTAGAAAACCTGGCAAAATCTCTGAGGTGTGATTGAGCTCTCAGATGTAAGCATTGAATAAGGATGTTCACTCGGTGTCACAAACCCCACAGTCGCAGAAATATTCAGTGACTGAGTATTATGGGGTTTTCTGATTCGGTGCACACATATGTGTGTGATATTTCAATTGTTACAATGCCATTGCTTTTGTAACTGTTTTTAATTACTCATGAGACCATTTCTCAGTACAAGCTGAGCATATGGGCACTTTGCATTTTTAAAATCCTACTTTTGGAGTTATCCATGGGCTGAAAAAACCTAGCTTTTTTTGCAAGTGTAAACAAGGTATTTTGAAAGCCTTCACCCTAGCAACGTGAGGGAAGCAGGGTACCTGTTCTCCCCTGGGTCACTACCGTGAGAGCTCTCCCCTGGAGAAGGTCACGCACGATGCTATGTTTCTGGTTACTGGAAGCCATTCAGCCATTCATTTACAAGGATTTATAGAAGAAACACTGTGGACACAACTCTGGATGTGGAAAAGAAAATGAATGAAAGAGAATCCTTGCTTTAATAATATCTGTGCATGATGAGGTAGTCATTAGATCATTCATTCACTTTGCAACTGTTTATTGGGGACCAACTACAAGTTGAGAACTATGCCAAACACCGCAAATAGAATGGTTGATATATTTTCCTGCTCTTATTGAACTTATATAATTTTAGAATGTATCTAAAAATTGACAAGGCATCTAACCAACAAAGGACTCATAACTAGAACATATAAAAACCCCTATAATTGAATTTTTTAAAAATATAGAAACCTCAATAGAAAAATGGGCAAAATATGTGAACAAACACTCTACAGAAAGGATAGGTGTTCACTTATCAGTCACTAAGAGAATGCAAATTAAAACTATGGTATGATAACACTAAATGTCCATTTAAAAATGGCTAAAATTAAAAATCCAGAAAATACTAAGTGTTGGCAAGGATATGGCACAACTGAAACTCTTGTTTATTGCTGGTGGGAATGTTGATTGATAAAACCACCTTGGAAAACTATTTTGCATTCTCAGCTAAAGTAGAACATGCCCCATGACTTTGTATTTTCTATCTTAGGAAACACATTCCTATGTTTACCAAAAAATACAAACTAGAATGTTCATAGCAGCACTATTTGTAATAGCTACAAATTGGAAACTATACAAATACCCTTCAACAGTAGAATGGAATAAATAGATTGTGGAATATTCACCCAATGGGATACTATGTAGCAAAGAGTGAATGATCTACAATTCTATGTAGTAATGTCAGTGATTCTCACAAATACAATGTTGAATCAGAAAGACAATAGACAGAAAAGAGTAATGACTGTGTGATTTGATTTATTTTACATAAAATCTAAAACTGATTTGTGGCTTTGGAAGTCAGGATGGTGGGGGCATAAAGAAATTGTAACCAGAGGGAGGCATAAGGGGGTTTATTCTGGGTGCTACTAGAGCTTTCTTTCTTCCTTGGTGTGACAGTTATGTGGGTACATTCGCCTTAGGGAAACCTATTGGGCTGTACATGTATTATTTGTTTTATTAAACGTGCATACAAGGCCTTCTTCAATACAGAGTTAGAATAAATTCCAAAGTGAGTTAATGGCAGGAGGCTGACCTTTCCCTTCAGGAAGCAGTCTCCAGTGGTTGCATTGGTACTAAGCTCTAAAGAATAGGAATGGTTTCAACCCACAGAAAAGGGATAATACATTCCATGATAAGCAAAATGTTCTTTATAGAAGAGTGAATATAGGGAAATACAGAGCAGTTAGTGGAACAAGAGATATGTGGAAGAAGGATAAATGAAGCTAGAAAGGTAGGCTGGAGCCAGAACGTGGGCTGCTTCGCTAGAGGTACTCGGCTTTGTGAAATAGGCAGTGGGGAGCCATCGAAGGGTTCTAAGCAGGGCGGAGATGAGCAGAGGTGTGTTCAGGGAAGATTAACTTGGCGGTTGCATTGCAGAATGAATTGGAAACTGAAGAAACTGGGGGAAGGGAGACCAATTTGGATGTAATTGCAACTGTCTGGGTGATATGTAATTAGGCCTAAATTAGGGTGGTAGTGTGAGTGGAAAAGAGGAGATGTGTAAAAGGTACAAAGGGGAGACAAAGCCACTCATCGGATTTTTGTGTTGAGGGAGAGGGAAGAGTCCAAGGAGATCAATCGGGCTATTGGAAGATAAATCATGCCATTAACAGAAATAGATAAATTAGGATCTCTTCTTCCAGGGCAAGGGCTGAGCATTGGTGGGGTTTTTTGGACCTCAGACACCAGAGGTTTCCCTGAACATAGGAGCTCAACGCAGCTCAATGTGAGATCTTGGGCCCCTCAGGAAAACCGCCATGGTACATTGCCAGCCAGCCATATAAAACACAGATTCTGACTTTCTTAAGCATGGAAGCTTCCCAGTGAAAAAGCTCATTTGCCACCCTTTGCGGGTGAAAGTGGCAGTATGAATGGGTTGCAAGAGGAAGTAAATTATATAACACCAAGTCTATGTTCTTAAAGGGAAGAGCAATGTGATTTTCCTCCACTTCCCCTCATCTGGAAATGCAAATCTGATATTGGAAGCTAGAGCAGCCCCCTAGGACCATGAGTAGAAGCTTCAGGACAAGACCAATAAGGTAGAGGCAGCCCGAATTCTTGATCATTGTAAAACCTTTCTCTAGCCCAGATAATTGTTTTGGATCTCTATGTGGCAGAGAAATGAATTCTTGTTTATGTCACTATTAGTTTGCATCTCTCTCTATTACTGTAGCTAAATTGATGTCTTAAATAATTCAGATCCCAAGCGTGTGGTTTTGATCCCTGAGATATTTTTCCTTCTATTAAACTGTAATTTTCTGAGCAATTATTAGATACACTGTACTAGGCACCAGTGATAAAACAATTCATTAATGCTGAGCATACTCTCCAAACACCTATGACCATTCCTGAAAATGTGTGGCAACGTCTCAAACAGGGCTTAACCATAGGAAATGTATATTTCAAAGTAGCTAGAAGGGAGGACTTGAAATGCTCCCAATTCATGGAATTGATAAATACAAGAGGTGATGGACACCCTAAATACACTGATGTGATCATTGCCAATTTATGCAGGTAACAAATACCCACACGTACCCCACAAATATGTAAAATATTATGTATTAATAGCAACAAAAAATTGCCATGTATGGGGCCCTTTCAAAATGCAAACACTGAGTTTATATACACATCCCAAGAACATTATAAACTAGGTCCCACTTTTATCCTTATAGATGGGGAAAATGAGCCACCAAGAAGTTAGAAAACATCCCTCAAGGTGATATTGCTAATGGCCAGCATTTTTTGTCTCCAAAGTCCTCTCTTAGTGAGCTAATAGTACAAACAGCCTCACTGAAAGAGCATGAAGATGAATCCATCTGAATTTATCTCGACCACCGGCAAAGAGAATTTGAAGCCAAGTCACAGAAAAGATCAAAGATCCTGCTTCACGGAATGCAGGCTTTTGCTCTGATTTCTCGTGATGAAACTGACGGTTCCAGAACCTCTCTCCTGCCTTACTGTTGGGGAGGACAAGCTGAGCGAAGCAAGGAGGAAAGGGTGGAGGAAAAGGCAAAGAGTGAGAGGGAGCCTGAAGAATCACAGTTGTGCCCTCCCAGGGTGGGTAAACTAATTCACAAAGCAACAGGAGAAGCAGGCTCTAGTGACAGTATTAGATAGCATCAGGATAAGAGTACAGCCCATGAAACCGACAAACCTGAAGTCATGGTCGTGCAAAAATGCTGAATGATATTTAAAGAAAACGGTAATAATAGTAAATCTTCCCATTTCTAGTCACACGAGATGCTCAGTCATCCTATGCACCTGACGAAAGAAAGAAGTTAGACAGCTGATACTTTTGTTCACGACCATAGGTCGAGGAGCGTGTTGTAGCTAGGGTGAAAGAGGATTTTCACAGCGTGGGACGGTGGAAGGAAAGTTCCATAAGTCTTCTTTGGAGTTTGGCCCTCGTTCAAGTGGAAGTGTTGAAGTCCTTGACATTCCCACGGCATCACAGCGCGGAGGACGCAAGGCTGACGGACTAGGGGCAGACCAGGCCCGTGCCGATCTGCAAAGGCAGGAATGACTTCTGCTGCGTTAAACACATCGGAAAAGGGAGAGCCGAGGAAGAGGTTTCCCAAGGGACCAAAAAGGACAATTAGAAGGAGATAAAAGTACAAAACACTTAAAGTTTGCAATGGGCTTGCTCTAGGGGCCTGTGGAATGAGCTAAAGCAGGTAGCAAGAAAGAAACCACCACGATCTTCTTTGCTTTCTCTCTCTCTCTTCCACTTTCACCTGCAAAGCCATCGGATGAGGCTAAAACCTCCTCAGAAGTCTCCTGGCAGGTAAGATCTTCCTGGAGAAAACCCTCTGACCTGGTGAAGGGACCCCTCACTTTCTTGTTTGTCGTCAGAGCAAAACACAAAGATAACAAGGATTCCTTTGGTATAATTTGAAGCGTTTTATTCAACTTTATAGAGATTAAAAATAATTTCCAGGTTATTAAATAAAGTGCTGGTCCTCATTTTTCTTGAAAGATAATGAAGCGGATTTGGGCACTCTGCCCATTGACCAGAAATATAACTCCAAGTTCTTATTGTATCCATGGAAAATCCAATTCAAATTATAGCATGTTTTCCTCCAACATAATTTGCCATAAATGTCTGTGTATCTGTATCTAAATAATATCTACAATCTAATCTAACAAAAATATACAAATCAATATAGAAGGAATATGTAATTGCAAAGGGCTTGTTATTTTATATGCTCTTTCTGGAACCTTGAGAAATGACCAGATAGGTAAGTGCAGAGCTAAACCTTGCAAATGTAGATAAAGACAGTGCACTAAAACCTTCCCATCCCACCGCACAACAATTTACAACTTCAGCAGCCACAGAACATTGTACGCACAGATGATATGACACATATCACCTAGGCAAATCACCACCCACACAATTTGGAAAACAGGGTAGGGTTAAGTGTTATGAGAGCTGGAATATGAGCAGCAGTTGATTATTATAAAAATAATGCAGCCTGCTATTTATACAGTGCCTCACTCCTGCGGAGCTCATGGTACAGCCATATCTTATTGTGAATTCTATTAATATGTTAGGTTCAAAGTCATCTTTCATGCACAGATCATTACTGGTGTTCATTCTCACACAGCCCCTGTATGGGGTTACCTAGAATTAATCCTGTTTCAGCAGCAGAGACAGTGGCTATGAAATGTTATGGTCATGCACGGCCACTAGCCACCAGGGGAATAAAAACTGGATCCTAGTTTTGCATTATATCACAATCCTGCAATTTTCCCACTGCATGCCTACGACAAGTAATCCGATGGCCTCACAGCTATTACTCTAGGATGCAAATGTTATTCCTGTCAGCAGAAAAACGGTGCCACCTACTGTCCCCATTATCCGCTTCAGGTGAGATGCCAGCAAGATGGGGCGGCAGGGAGGTCAGGTGATCTCTGTACATTACCTGGGCACGTTTCTGAACCTCTCTGAGCTAAGGTTTACTCCTTCTTAAAGTGAGCACAGAGATTCCTACTTCACAAGGTCACTGGGATGATTGGGGTAGGTGACCTTCATTCAGTACAGTGCTTATTGAATGAACAAAAGAGAGAGGGACTTTGAACAACAATGAGAAATACTTGGAACTCTCTTCTTGCAGTTTAGAAAGAGATAAATTCAACTTTAGAGAAAGATCAGTAAATGGAAGGTCTTCTATTATTATCACAATTTAAGTTTTCAAGGGAAATTTTTCAAATTTACACTATTTTCCTTCATTAGTTTGTCCTCTCCATCAAAAAGCACATTTTCTAATTAAAAAAAAGATACTCTAGGCCACAAATAACTTGGAATTAGTTGTCATGGGTGACTTCCCTTTTTTGCAGCCTCATGGAAGTCCGGCCCAAATGTGCCCTCAGCTCAGTTTAACTCTGTCACGTGTCCTCTTACTGTAACACGCTCCCTCACACTTCCGAAAGTGACATACACTGTTCCCTTTTCCCGAAATGCCCCTCATCTCCACATTTACTAGAACAACTTGAACTAGTCCCTTCTCACTTTGCATGTTTGAGATGCAGGACTGACAGCTGAAGGGGCAGAAAAAAATTACCTTCCTGGCTTTTGTTATGGAAACCAAAGATCACAGAGAGGCTAATCCTGGAAGGAAGTGAATGAGGAGAGAGATTTGGAGGAGAGTCCTCACCCTCACTCACCCAAGCACAGGCAGAAGAGAGGGAAAAGAATTTTCCAGTGACTGAGCTGGAGGCCTTGCGGGTGAACAATTGGTGGGATGCTTGCCTTTTTCCCAGGCAGGTGGCATGAGACCAGTGGCTGTGTCACCCCCAGCAGAGGCCAGATGGGCACCCCCACCTTCTGCAAAGCATCCTCAGGGACTTGGAGCCTCCCCTACTGGCCTGGCCTGCAAGCACATCATCAGCACCTATCAGTGTGACCTGAAGACCAGAAAGACATTCTGGGAAGTTCTGCTGTATATAAGGAGGTACCTAAGCCAAGTCCTCGGGTAAGGAGAGGAAGCCCCTTAGGAATTCTTTTGTAAACCAGAAGGAAGAGGTTTAAAGCCAGATTCAATTTGGTCTTAAAATCTGATGAGAGCATTTACTACTCAACTGATTTTTGAGGTGAAATTTCATACCTCTTAGAATGTTATGTCTCTAGTGTACCCTCCATAGAAAATATTAATTTAATAAGTAAACAGGGATTCATTTCAGTACAGTGATGTCACTAACTTCCTCAGGGGCCTGAGTGAGAGCGTGCTGTGTAAATGTTCACAGTATCCACATGCAGCTGTTATTGATACGGTTAACCCAGGGAGGAGGGCACAGGTAGCGTCACTCTTGATCACCTTGGAATAGGTCAGTCCCTAGATAAAGGTTGCTTGTCCTGCAGTCTAAGACAGAGTCCTCAGTTTCTTCCCCTCTCCACACCTCACCCATTAAACAACCTGAAGTCTTCCTTCATCAAGGCTAATAATACCTCTCTCCCTTCTTCTCTCCCTCAGCAATGAATAAACAGTTTGTCAGGATGGGGTATGAATGGGATGGTACCAGCAAGTAAGACTGGGAAGAGTATGTGCCTTAAAATAACTTCCTGCTTTTCATCCCAAAGTGATGGTTTTCAAGCCATGAACTACCAAGTTTACCGAATCTGCCCCTGCTCTCCCTTCTATGTAATCATGGCATTGTTGGGAAAATTAAGAGTAATGTTTCAAAAGGGTGTGAGATCTGTGCAAGCTTCAAGTACAAGCAACAATTATATTGAATATTAATAGTGCACTTGTTAAAGTCATTTATATTCCTTCTCTCATTTTTTATTCTTTTTTCCTTCCTGTTATTATGCACATGATTCTTTTTTTGAGGCTAGACATTATATTATAAAAAATGAGATGCAACAGAAAAGAGTCTTTTATGCAAATGCTAAGAGACACACAAGAGTAAATGAAAACAATTTATAATACCTAAAGTTCTAAATCAGCTGGTGTTTAATAAAAAAAACAAAGTTTAGACAAATGTTCCCCATAAATCACTTTTGATTTTATTTAGCATTGTTTTTCTTCACAACACAAGAGCTTCTTAGTTAAGTTAAGGCAGCGACTTAGCGAAGTGTTGACAGTGACTCCCCAGTGAGTTACACGTGTCTTTTTTGCTGACTTTTTAGTGTTTTTCTTATTTTATATTATTTCAACCAACCTGGACAGGATTTTATGCAAGCACATGTGTGTGTTGTGTGTGTGCACTGAAAATTAATTTTTTATGTAAACTAAATCTGTATTCATACACTTGTAGAATAATTGTAGTTATCAGCTTAGCTACCCAGAGGCTAAGGTCCAAGTCTTCAGAGAGTCCCGATTCTTTCATTTTTCTCACACTCATAGCTTGTCTATCAACAAGTACAATACGCAATCTCTTAAAATATAACCCAAATTCAAGCATTTCTCAGCACCACCACCTCCTCCACCTAGCGCCACTCAGAAACATTTTGCTGATAGACCATTAAAAAATGGTCTCCCTTCCTTCACTCTCGTTCCTCTACTATTGAAACCCCATGAGGCGGACTGAGTCATATATATAAAACATGTATGAGAGAGGATCTTTCTTTCTTGCTTCTTATTATGCACATAATTTTTTTTGTTAAGGCCAGACATATTATGAAAAATGCTATGCGACAGAAAAGAGTCTAGAATGTAGATAGCAGCAAAGAGTGTCAATCCCAGCTAACATCAAGAAAAAGTCAGATAAGCTACAAAATTACGACTTTGTCAGAACACATCAGATGGCTGAGGTCACAGGGAAATCAAGCAAACTGAAATCCTGAGAAGAACGTCACTCCACTTCCCTGCCCAAGGAGAGATGCCCAAGCCCTATGAGCAGGGAGAAGAAATGAGTTAAAATGTAAAGGAATTGCTAATGGCCAAGTGTGGGCTCCCATGTGAGTTTTGCATCCCTGGCAGCCACAGACTCAGGGAAAGTTTTCATCCACTCTCAAGCTCTTTGTCTGTGGACCTTCACCAGGTACATTAAGAAAGCCTGGAGGCAGGGTAGGAAGCTGGGGAAAACAGCTCAAAATGGTACTGACCTAGAGGATAGCGGGATAGGCTGCTGCAGCTGGAATGGCATAAAGCCTCATGGCCCTGCTCAGACCTGTCTGTCACATGGACCAAAAAGCATTGACCCAGAGAGGGAAGAACTACAGCACTGCTATCCCCAGAGTATAACTACAGACCCATCATTATTGGGGAAAATGAAGGGGAAAAAGAATCTACCTCTGCAGGACAGGTACCAAACTGTTCCAAGCCCAGAATCTTATATTAATGCTTAGAGGTTTCCTACCACTGAGGGAGGGGCAGGAAACTCCCTCCCACATAAGACCTGTCACACAAATGAGACAGAGTTTGCTATCTGGCATAGAGAAAATGGAAGAAATGATGAGAAACTGTACCTCTAAACTTTAGGCATGTAGAGCCTACTTGACTGAGAAAGGACTAGATCAAAATAGACCCCCTTCAATTCATAATACTAACCCAGCAAGCCAAGGCAACGAGCAAAACAACATCTAGAGGAGGGTAAAGAGCATCTACCCCCTCTGTGATGCAGACACAGTTGTGGACAGAAGCTGAGAGTAGAGAACAAGTGCTGAGAAAAACCTTCTGACACCTCAGCCTCCACTCTGAGAAAAAGCCATCAGTAGAGCAATTTGCAGCCTGTGGTTCACCGAAAGTAACCATAATAACAACAATAAACAACCCTTGTTCAACTACTGACTAAGTCAACTATATCTCCTACACTAATTACGGGAGAAGAGGCACACCCATTTCTAGGAAGAAATACTGTTCACTTCAGTGTCTGCTATTCTGTATACAATGTCAGTAACTCAGTGAAGTAATATGGGATACCCAAATAGTCAAGGGAAAAAGCTATCTTAAGAGACAAAGAAATCAACACAACCAGACTTCAAGATTATACAGGTGTTGGAACTAGCAGACAGCGTCTTAAAATATCTGTGATTAGTATGTTAAAGGATCTAGTGTAAAACATACACATTATGCATGAACAGATGGGAAATTTCAGCAGAGAGATGAAAATTATAAAAATAAGTCAAATGGAAATGCTAAAAATAATAATACTTAAAAAAACCCTATCATGTCAGAGATAAATTACTTCAGTGGGTTCATCAGTAGACTAACATCAGCCAAGAAGAAATTCAATGAATTTGAGGATAAGTCAATGGAAACACAAAGAGGAAAATATATGAGAGCATCCAAGGGTGGCATAAAAACATGAATTCATCTAAAGTATGTGTAATTGTATTCACAGAAATAGAAAAGAGAAAAAAGGGGCTGCATAAATATATAGAGAGGTAAAGACAAAGATTTTTCCAAAAATAATGGAGGATATAAAAAGTACAGATCCAAGAAATGCAGAAAATGCCCAGGCAGGGGGAGAAAAAAATAGACAAATAAACACCAAGAGATATTATTCAACTGCTGAAAACCAAAAGTAAAGAGAAAATCTTTAAGGAAGCCAGTGAAATACAACACATTACATACAGAGGAACAAACATAAGGTTATAGAAAATTTCTCAGTAGAAACAATGCAAGCTAGGAGGTAAAAGTAATGACATCTTCAAATTTCTGGAAGAGAAAACAATTTCAAAACTTAAAATGAAATAAATATCTTTTAGAAAGCAAACAAAAAAACCCACAAGACTTTATTGTTAGCAGATCTATGCTACAGGAAATACTAAAGGAAAATTTTACTCAGAAGAAATATGATTCCAGACTGAAACTTGAATTTGCACTAAAATACAATGAAGTCTGGGAATGTTCAAAATAAATGTAAATATAATAAAACAATTTTCTTAATTGTGATGGCTCTAAAAGATAACTGACTACCTAAAGGAAAAATAATTGCTGTTTACTTGGAGGTCTATAATATATGTAAAAATATAATATATGATAGCAATATCAAAAAAGCAGGGAGGGAGGACTTGGAAGTATATTGTTGAAAGATTCTTCCACCTTAGGCTGGGTGATATAGTATTATTTGAATGTAGACGATACAGTATTATTTGAAGGTAGCTGAAGGTGATAAGTTAATACTATATATTGCAAATGCTATAGGAAACATTAATGAAAATTAGAAAATTAGAAAATGAGGTATAGATAATAGAGTAATATAGACATAAAATGGTATCATAAAAATGCAAGTGGTCTTTATTTTGCATATTTCAGATTGAATAAATATTATACTTTTTATGGTTTAAACTATACATTTTGGTTTCTGTGACTTAATTGACACCAAAACATGTCAAATTTCAGTTACGATTGTATAATAATTGCAAATAATAATTGCAAATAATTACATCAAGTACAGACTTCACTGCCAGATCTTCGGTCTACAAATTACTGTGTAAAAAATAAGAGATGTGCAGCGTGATCAGTGACCAATGAGATCATTTCTTTCAAAATCTGTCAGAGCTTGGTCTGCACGTTTATTATTCAGTTTCTGCACAGATAAAAAAGTATATAGTTTTGTTGCTTCCTTGTTACTTAGTAATAAGCCCACATAACATTTTACAAAAAAAAAAGGTCATTGAAAGAGAGAATTGTCTGATAAAGATGAAAATGCAGCAAAGAAACAAAAAGTGACGGTGCTGTAAGTAAACTTCAAATTGAACATAAATGATGTTATGGAAAAAAGTAGCTGACCAACCCCCTGAACACTGCCATCATCCAAGAGACTCTTGATATGCAGCCAGAGGAACTTAGTGAGGACAAACTTACTAACATAAATGAGGAAGGGAGTTGTGAGGAAAAAGATGAAGATGTCCCAGAAGAAGTAGTGCTGGCAAAAACTTCACATTAAAGGAATTCTCAAAGACAGCTCATGACATTGAAAGCATAAAGCACAAAATGTTGAAAGCTTATCCAAACTTACAAAAGAGTATGACAAATTGCCAAGACACAGAAAAGATATTTGCTTCATATTGTAAGTTATTCTACACAAAGTATACCTTCACTGTTCAAACTACTCATGATAAGTATTAAAAAAAAAACCTAAACTTGATTTTCAATGGTTCTAAAGTTTTAAATTACAATATACTACAGAAATAGTAGTTTTTTTCCTAGTTTTTATTTTTCTATACATTTATAACAAACAGTAAGAGAGTTTTTTGTGTTTTGAGAAAAGCAATTTTTAAAGGTCATGAAACAATTTTAGGTCATCTCATTGACTTTTAAGATTGTTTTGCATGGTTTCAGCTTACGTGTTCATTTTTATAGTACCATACTACTGTGCTAAGCAGGGACTGCTTGTTATCAATTCATCACAAATCAGGTGGAAAAGTAGGCAAAAAACCTGAAGAGATAGATGGAATAAATTCTAATAAAAACTAAGTGATAAATTTTAAAGCAACCATATCAATAATTTTATTAAATACAAGAATTCTAAACATCTCAATTAAAAGACACATACCAATTAAAAAACAGTTATCAAGTTATTTTGGACTAAAAAAGCAAAGCCCAATTATAAGCTGTTTTAAAAAAAAACAGACTGTAAGTATAAAGTGTACCTGGAGTAGGGGAAGAGGATAGAAAAATAACAGAACAATATCTAGTAAGCCCTGCAAAATTTGGATATTAAACACACACTTCTTAATGACCCATGGGTCAGATAAGAAACCACATGGAGTTTGTGCCTCACAGGTCATAGGAGCTCCTCTTTCATGTGACTTTGGCCAGTGTGACGACTATGGGACTTGGTGACGCCTATTTTGCATTGAATCTCCGAAGCATTCATTGAGCTTCTTGTATCTGGATGTCCATACCTCTAGCAAAACCAAGAACATTTTCCTCAATTTTTCCCTAAAATAAGTTTTCCAGACATTTTGCCTTTTTTTCTTCTCCCTCAGGCATGCCTGTGATTCTTATGTTTGGCCATTTTACATAATTCCATATTTCTTATAGACTATGTTCCTCTTGATTCCTTTTTCTTTATTTTTGAATGATTGGGTTAATTAGAAAGAGTTATCTGCAAGCTCTGAAATTCTTTTTTCTGCTTGGTCTACCCTATGCTTAAAACTTTCCATTGTGTTTTGTATTTTCCTAAATAACTTTTTAATTTCCAGAAATTTCATTTTATTTTTTAAATATATCTAGCTCTTTAGTAAGTTTTTCTTTCATTTCCTGAATTACTTTTCTGGTTTCTTTGAGTTGGTTTTCCATTTTCTCTTGGATCTCACTGAGTTTCTTTACAATCCGTGTGTGGAATTCTTTCTCTGTCACTTTAGTATGTTCATTTGGTTGGCATCCATTGCTAGAGAGCTGGTGTGATCCTTTGGGGGAGGTCTTTCACTCTGATTTTTCATACTTCTAAAGTTCTTGCGCTGAATCCTTCTTATCCGGAGCAGCTGTCACTTCTTGCTTTTGCATTTTCCTTTATTTAGATGGGACGTTTTTCCCCTCCCTCTTAAGTGTGTGCCTGTAGCATACATCGGGTAAGGACTTTTGGCTTTGCTTGTGAGTACTGTGAAAGGGGTAGACTGACCATTCCATCCAGCAATCCCACTACCAAGTATCTACCCAAAGGGAAGGAAATAATTTTATAAAAAAGACACCTGCACCTGAGTGTTTATTGCAGCATAATTCACAATTGCAAGGATATAGAATCAACCTAAATGACCATCAACTGATGAGTGGATAAAGAAAACATGGTGTGTGTGTGTGTGTGTGTGTGTGTGTATGTGTGTGTGTGTGTGTGTAATGGAGTACTACTCAGCCATAAAAAGGAATGAAATAATGTCTTGTGCTGCAATTTGGATGGAACTGGAGACCACTATCCTAAGAGAAGTATTTCAGGTATGGAAAACCAAACACCATATGTTCTCATTTATAAGTGGGAGCTAAATGATGGGTATATATGGTAATAAAGTGATGTAATGCACACTGAAATCTAAGACGGGCAAGAATGGTTGGGGATGAGGAATAAAATCTACCTATCAGGTACAATGTACACTATTCTGGTAATGGATACACTAAAAACCCTCATTTCAGCATTATGCAATTCATCCATGTAAACAAAAAACACTTTTACACCGCAAATCTATTGAAATAAAAAAATTGAAAAAAACTTTAAAAAGAAGTTACATGGGATATTAGAAAATATTTTGAATCAAATGAAAATGAAAACAAAATTTGTTAAAATTTGTGCAATGCAGCTAAAGCAGCACTTAAAGAAAAATTTACAGAATTATAGGTTATATTAGAAAAGAGAAGTTTCAAATCCATGATCACAACTTTCACTTTATGAAATTAAACTTCACTTTATGAAACTAAACTAAAAAGAAAAACAAATTATTCCTATAACAAACAGAATGAAAGGAAATAATAATGATAAAATCATAAATAAATAAAATTGATAAAGAGAAAACAATGGAAAAAGACCAATTAAAACAAAAGCCAGTGTTTTGAAAAGATCAATAAAGTTGGTAATCTTGTAGCCCAGTGGTCAACAAACTGAAGTCCATGGGCAAAATTAAGCCCAATGTTTATTTTTGTAAATAAAGTTTTATTGGAACACAGCTACACCCATTTATTTATATATTATCTATGGCTGCTTTCCACTACAACAAGAGAGTTGAGTAGTTGAGACAGAGACCAATCATGTTCATACACAAAAAATATTTACTGTATAGCTCATTATACAAAAAAAATTGCCAAATTCTATTCTGTTCTCATGCAAATGATGTAGAAAAAAGAGAGAATAAATAATTTTTCAATATCGGAAACTTTAAAATTGGGGATTTTGCTACAGATTCTGTAGATATTAAAGGGTAATAAATATGTAAAATAAAAAACTTTATGTTAATAATTTGACAAGTTAGATGAAATAAATAATTTTATTGAAAGACACAAACTACCAAGCTTCTTTCAAACAGAAGTGGATAACCTGAATATTTAAAAATGTACTAAATAAATTAAAATTGTGGCTAAAATCTTACCCACAAAGAAATCTTTTTTTTTTTTTTTTAACAAATTCCCCAGGAAGACCCAGATGACTTCCCTGGGGAATTCTGTTGAATATTTAAGAAAGAAATAACACAGTTTAAACAGAAATTTTTCCAGAAAATAGAAAAGGAAGAAACAATTCCCAACATGTTTTATAATGCCAGAATTACCCTGGGATAAACATTAAGACATTGTAAGACAAGAAATCTACAGAGCAATATTCCTCATAATCATAGGAACAAAAATCCTCAACAAAATATTAGGAAATTGAGTTTAGGAAGATATAGAAAGATAATATATGATGACTGAGGGAGTAGATCCCAGGAATGGAAGTTTGGTTCAACATGGAAAATCAATCAATGTAATTCACTATATTAATAGACTAAAGAAGAAAAAAAAACATACAATCATCTCAATAAATGAAGAAAAAGCCTTTAGCAAAATTTGACATTCATTCATGGTAAATACTCTGAGCAAACACAAGTGGAAGTGAACTTCCTCAGGGTGACAAAGTTCATCTATAAAAAACCTACAGCAAATAGCACAGTTAATGATGAAAGACTGACTGTTTTCCCTGTGGCCTGAAAAGAAGGGGAAGCTTCCTATTGTTACCAATCCTATTTAACATACTGGATGTCCTGTGTACTGCAACAAAGGCAGGGCTTAGGGTGGGGGGATGTATACAGATGAAACAAGAAGAAATAAACAAGAACGAAACCCTCCCTATTTGCAGACTAATAATTATCTAAGTAGAAAATCCAGAAGAATCTACAAATAAGATGAAGAGATTAATATGTGAATTCAGCAAGGTCACAGGATAGAAGGTCAATAATAAAAATCAACTGTATTTCTATATACGAGCAATGAATAATTAGAAGTTAATGCTTTAAAGTGTCTTTTAAAACAGTATTAAAACATGAAGTGTTCAGGCATAAATCTAAAAAAAAGTATATAATCATTATGCTGAAAACTGGAAAACAGAGAAAAGAGGAAAAAAAAGCCTACATAAATAGAGAGATATACTGTGTTCATGAGTTGAAAGACTTGGTATTGTTAAAGGGTCACTTATTCCAAAACTGATCTATAGATTCAAGTAATTCCAATCAAAATTTCAGCAAAATATTTTGTTGAAATGTACAAGTTAATTTTAAAATTTACATGGAAAGATGAAGTAACTATAATAGCCAAAAACAATCACAAAGATGAAAACGAAGTTGAAGTATTCACACTACTTGATTTCAAGACTTACTGTGAACCTTCAGTAATCAAGACAGGGTAGTATTGGTGCAAGAATAGACACAACAGACCAATGAAATAGAATAGAGTCCAGAAAATAGACCCAAACAAATTTAGTCAGCTGAGTTTTGGCAATGATGCAAAAGTAAATCAATGGAGAAAGGACAGTCTTTCAACAAATGGTGCTGGAACACTTAGACATCTGTAGGCAAGAGGAAGGAAGGGACGATGGGAGGAGAGAGGGAGGAAAAATAAACTTGACTCGAACCTGAAATTATATAAAGCTTCTATTAGATAATATAGGAGGAAACTTTGTAACCTTAGATTATAGAAACATTTCTTAGATACAACACCCAACGTATGACCTATAATAGAAAAGATTTATAAGTTGGACTTCCTCAAAGCTGTACACATGTGTTCTTCAAAAGACACAGTTAAGAAAATAAAAAGATAAGACACAGATTAAGAGAAATTACACACCTGCAAAACACATATTTGATGATAGACTTGAATCCAGAACATATAAAGAACTCTCGAAATGCAATAATGAGAAAAGAAATAGCATTAGTTTTAAAAGTGAATCAAAGATTTGAATAGACACATCCCTAAAAAAGATATATGGATGGCATGGCAGGCAAATAAGTACATGAAAAGATTCTTGATGTTATTATAATATTGGGAAAATGCAAATGAAACCTAAAATGATATACCACTGCACACCTACTAAAATGGATTTTTTTTTTTTTAATTTTACGTGCAGTGGAAAGCTACTGAAGCATCTAAAGCAGGGAGGTCATAAGAGCTCATCAATGTTTATAAAGAAGATCACAGTGGTTGCTGTGCAGAGCAGGGTGGTGACAAGGGAAGCAGAAGATCATCGAAGTGGCTGTGGTCAACCTGGAAAAATGGTGGTGCCTTAGACCAAGGCGGAAATGGGAAATGTAATTGTCTTTTGCACTTGAGCTGGGCTTGCCCATGGAAGACTTGAAGTGGATTAGATATGTAGCAATAGGGAAAGAAAAGAACCCAGGGTAAAAGGTGAAAGATTTATATGGTATCTCCTTGATTGTAGTGATGGTATCATGGGTGTTTGCCTATGTCCAAAATCATCAAATTGTATATATTACATACATGTAATTCATTGTATACAAATTATACCTCAATAAATCTGTTTTTTTGAAAATAGAAAGAGCCAAGGCTGACTCCTAGCTTTTCAGCCTCATCAACCGAATTGTTTGTGGTGCTATTTACTAAAATGAGAAATAATGGACCAGAGAAAGATTGGAGAAGAAAAATCAATAATTTAAAAGAATTGTAATATCAACATTCTACATCTTTAAACACCGAAAATATACCTATCAGCAAAAAATAAATTAAAAAGTGGAGCTGGGGAAAAATTATTTTAGCCCGTAATATATAAGTCTGACTTTAATCTTGCTACTCTAAATACCAGAACAAAACGATACACACTTTATGTAATTATCATTAAATCATCAAACTGACAAACCTATTGAGATCTACCTTATGCTCAGTGCTCGGTTGGCATCATGAAGGACACAAAAATTATAAACTCCAATTCCTGCTCTTAAGTAGCTTATGACCTAATTAAGGGGATAAGTGAGAAATTTATGAGTAGGGATATAGCACTAAAAAATAAAACTGATAAATAATACCTTTAGCATGCCCTCAACAATGCCCTGAGGCTATGTGTGCAGATTGCCCAATATGAGGGGCAGACACAGAGCTGGCTTCAGAGGACAGGGTGATCCATGTGTGCTAAAATAGTCTGGAAGGTCTCCTGATAGAAGAGTGACTTGATCCTAATGCAAACTAATACAGAGGGTATTCCGTATGAGGATCTGTAATCTGCAACAAAGTGCAGTTCTTTCTCCTGTCTAGGGGGAAAGTTCATCATTTTCTTTGAGAAATAGAGACGTGAGTAGAAATAACCAACTTGAGCTTTTTGAAATCAGTAAAGAGCTCCTAAACAACAATTTTTTATAATTTTTCAGCCATAGATACTGTCATGAAAAGTACAAAAATGAATATGGTACAATAAGGCATTCTGCCTTCTTAGAAGCTTTATGGGTAGAGATGAGGATCCACCATTGCCTTTGATCCTCCTGTTTGTGAAGTGTACAAAGAATATGCAGGATGAATGACTAGCATCCTGTTAACAGACCATACCCTTTGTGCCAAGATACGGCTTTCACTAGACCTTGTCCTGGATAAACAGCTTTTGGCCCATCCACCTGGGTAGACAAAGATCAAAGTCGTGTCCGTCATGAGTCCCTTTTAACACAAAAATATTTTGGTTTTCACTATCACCAAGCTATACAGAATTGATCTTTTTTTAATTCCCCCAAATCAAATGGAAAAGGCTTTTTAGATTAGAAGTGCCAGTTTTCACACAATAGCCTACCGAGTTTGTCTAGCCTTAAATAGACACGCGTGTGACCACCTTCTGAGAAAAGGTGATGTACAGTCCTAAAGCACCAGCTTCCCCTGGGAGGGCGGTTGAGGTCCATGCTCACCCCTAAGGGCTCAACAAATTTGGATAATGCTTTCCAAAGTCAAATGAAACTGAATGGAAGGACAGAGCTCAATCTGTTTGGAGAAAGGACACCAAGTCTCAGGGTGAGTTTTAGTTACCACGTTGATGATGGTAGCGAATTGATTTGACAGTGAAAAAGCAAATGGCTGCATGTACAAGAATTCAAAATAGCAGTAATCAGGAAATATCATTGTGTCTAAGACTCCTGCTCAGTGGGGGATCTCTCTTCATCTCAGACGTGATCCAGCAGTTACTCTCCCTGCCAAAATCCAGAACAGGATAAATATGTCACCCCATATTAGCATACCTGATTTCCACAAGGGAAAGATGACATAAAAGAGATCAGAGAAGAGGGGAAGAAAAGAGGATAGAGGAAGAGAGGGAGAGAGAGAGAGAGAGACAGAGAGACAGAGAGAAGGAGACACAGAGAGAGAGACAGAGAGACAGAGAGAAGGAGACACAGAGAGAGAGACAGAGAGACAGAGAGAAGGAGACACAGAGAGAGAGACAGAGAGAGAAAGAGAGAGAGAGAGGGAGAGACAGAGAAGGGGAGAGAGACAGAGAGACAGAGACAGAGAGAGAGCACATGCATGAGAACGAGTGAATACAAGCAGCTTCAGAACCACATAAGACAAAAGAGAAGTCACAGCTTGGATGCAAAATGGCAGGTGGCAACCAAGGCTTTTTGAGAAACAGAGTTGATGAAGGAATTTCAACTGGGACATTCTGGAAAGTTGACTTAGAAGCAGTGTACACAGGCTACCGGAATGGTCTAGGACCGTAGCACACAAGCTACCAGCACACAGACTAAAGAAACTGAAGTCAGTTCTTCATCAGGGTCAATTTGAAGGGTAATATCAGAGTTCTGCCAGGTCAGTTCTAGAGTTGCCCAAACGTGCTCCCTCCTCATGGCACTTGCAGGATCCTCTGCCTGGAGCTCACCCCAGGGATACACACACACGGCTGATCTTTGACACATTTCGCACCTGATTTCAAATCTCAGAGATGCCTGACTAGCCAACAAGAGGCAGCATCCTCTGTCACCCTCTGATCAACAGGACCAATGACAGAAACTATGTGTTTCAAACACAGGGAGTTGAATATAAGAAATGGATTACAAAAGTGTTAGAAATGCTGAGAAGAAAAAAAGGAGGTGATGAAGCATCCAAGCCATCAGTAACTGTGAGAAGCAGCTCCCACCCAAATGACTGTGAGGACACATGCAGGAGAAGGTGTCACCAGAAGCCAAGATCACAGGAAGGCCTTCCTGTCCATCACAGTAGCCACTGCTGGAGCCTGGAGGGGGAGGCACCAGACAAGTCAGTAGGCGGGGCACGTGACAGGACAAGGCTTAGCAGTGAGGTTTTATATTGTTTATGTTTTTTATTTTCTATATGTTGTGATGCTTTGACATTGTAAAGCCCTTTCTGGCTGGGGAGAGACTGTCCATCCCTGGGCTTCTCAATTCTTAGAGATACGAAGGGCTCTGCCAGGAGTGTGCTTTGGATATGCAAACCAACCATGTACAGCCATCCTCCTCCATTTGGCCTGGATGTTCCAGCAGGCAATATTGTGCCTTAATCACCCCAGGACCAGGAACCAAGAAACCAGGGCCACCCTATAGCACAGAGCCTGCCTATATTACCCGAACTAGCCAATCCTAAACTGTTCACGCTGCCCTTTCCTGCAGGGTGGAAGCCCCAGTAAAGGTTCTGGCCTAAACTTTCCCCTCACTTCTGCTTTCTGCCTCCTGACCACCCCGAAGCTTCCCCAGATGGCCCTATGTGGTGAGCTGTGCCTCCTGACCCCAGCACCTGTGAGTATAATAAACTTTTGTTTCCTCAGCCCCTCCTGTGTCTCCTCTCGTGGCTGCCTGTGACTGACTGTCACCTAAAAGAACACAGCACAGGAAGCAGGAATGGGTGATGGACACTGCAGTCTATAGCTGCGGCTGAAAGGGTGGGCAAGGTTGACCACTCTCCTGCCTCCAAACTCCTGGCACAGCTTCCCTTTGGCAGAGCCCCGCGGGAAGCCTTCTGGCAAAAGAGTCAGGAAATGTAGTCTGCCTGGTCTCCGTGTCCCTCCCATACCCCACTCTTAGTATATAACAGAGCATAGAAAGACCCTAAGTGGGACTGACAGCAAATAGGAAAATGACCAGCACATGATTATGCTGCCTTTGGACGTATCATTCTCTGAAATTATTCATTTATTTGTGTACTTACCTGTTGCCCACCTCCTCCCCATAGGACAAAAGAGCATGAGCTCAAAGACATTGATCCTCTAGTCTCATTCACGACTGTATTCCCAGGGGTTCATACAGGGCCCCAAGTAAGTCAGTGCTCAGTAAGCACCTGTTCAGTACATCAGTGAGGGAAAAAAATAAATATTTATAGTCCAGTGAGTAAACAGACTACATGTTTAAGTTACTCTGCATGAAAGTGTTTCATCCCCTTCTATTGGTTTAGCTATTCCTACCCACGTTTTTATTTACAAATTCCTAATAGAAGGTAGAAAGAAAAGGAGGAGACATAGAGGAGGAAAGAAAGAGAGAAAGAAAGGATGGAAGGGAGGCAGGGAGGGAGGAAGGAAGAAAGAGGAAGACTGCAGGCATCAGTGTATATCATTGTTACTATTTGGACTGAGTGTAATGAACTGATGAACAGGTTAAGATTTTGGCGTCCCAAGAGAGCAGACCCGTGTAACCGCCCTTCATACTGAAGAAGGCCTTTCTGAACGTTTCTTGATGAGTTCCCCTCCCAGCAGACGTCGTCTCCTAATAGCCAAGGCACTTCCCTGTCTTTCTAGGCTGACCACCTATGACACCAAACTTTGTAGCTTCTTGAATGCTCTGGCCTTGTCCCAACACTGAGCCTTCGCACATGCTGAGCTTTCTGTTTGCAGCACCCCACCTCATTTCTCCAGTTGGCAAACACTTAAAAATGCCACAAGGTTAGTGAGTCTTCTCCGAGCCTCCTCCCCCCTCTCTCAGCACTTTCCTGGAGCTGTCCTCCATCAAGCCATCATGACACTGTGTGATGATTATTAGTTTACTTCTCAGACGCTTCCACCAGCATGTGAGCACCTGCGGTAAGAAAGCTTCTGTTTGCGTCTAGCACAGGGCCTAGCACAAAAGAAACAGTATATAAATGTGAATGAAGGAAGTGGGGGAGAAAGGGAGTGTGAGAGGAAAGGAAGTAGAGAGGACTTATTGCATAGAAAGACACACAATCTCTCTGTCTGAATGTTTTCATCGTTAACTCACCCCTCCATAATCCACAAAATATCAAATCATGTCTTCTGCAAGTTAAAATTTTATTCGACAAAGAAATGAAAGAAATGTTAATGTTCTACTTTCTTAGACAAAAAATATAACATACTAAAGGTTTTTAGACAAATACTGTGATACGTTGCAATTCCCTACCCCTTACAATCGCATTCAAATAGTTGATCCGAAGTTTGCTAACACATGGCAACAAGGCCCTTCTCTCTTTTCCATGCCAAACCTCATGAACCATCTTCCCTACAAAACCAACACGAGGAGCCTCTGGCCCTGCTGCCCACAGGGCAGCTCTTGGAGAGGGTATGAGAGGTTGTTTTCACCTACAAAAGAAAGTACGTACTTCTGATGTATAAAGGAACGGGTCTGAGACACTACCCAGTCTCTCCCTTCCTGCCCAGGCAGTGCTTCTAAGTCTGCCCTTGTCTATGGTTTTTGTCCACAGGGAGAATCACTCATCTGGTACCACAGTGCTGTCAGTTTTTACCCAAGAGAAATGCCCATAAGTCAAGATCTATAATGCCCAAGATTCAACTTACCTATCCGATTTCAGAACACAGGAGTTCACTTTTACCTATCTTTAATCTTCTGATTTCCAAGAATACTTAAAGATTATAGTTAGTGGGGCTGAGATTACATTTGCAAGTTCCTTCAGTACCCTGGGATGGAATTCATCTGGATTGAGGATTTAAACTTCTTTAAACAGATAAACACTCACTTCCTACTTCCTCATCTGTCCTGAGTAGTCATTACATTTTCACATTTTTTTCCCGCTCTTACCAATTTAAAACTGAATGTAGTTGCTAAAGAACTCCACAGTAAGAGAAGTTAGAAATACCTCTCCCTTCCTCCCACCACCTGTTACAATTACATCACCAGCCAGGGAATGGGCCTAAACCCTCTTGCTGTAAACAAAGCTTTAAAGGCCCTTTGTGTCATGTTTAATATCTTTGCATGTTTCAACCCATTCTAAGCTTTCGTCCTTGTGAAATAAGAACTAGGGATCTATGTTTCTTGCTCAATATTTTTTTTCCCTTGGTTATGGGCCCTTGTTGAAAAATTTGTTGTTGTAAAAATCTGTGCTTATCAGGAAATGAAATCGATGTCAAAAATTATATAGAGAGACTCATACAGAGATTTCTTTGATAAAAATAACTAAGTAAATAATACGGTGGTAAATAGTACATGTATGTGTTGCAATATCAAGAAGGGGTGCAGGGGTGAGTCTTCACGATCTAAGTTTCCTTCCCATCCTTGTCTTCCCTACATTTCTTTCTCTCCATGTGCGGAGCTTCTTGGGTTAGGGCTGTCCTTCAACTAATCGGGCAACTCACCCAACCAGATGCAGTGGGCTTTGAAAACCCCATTTATCTTTTCAAAGACAGAGCATATATAACACTACATTTCAACAAATTTCAAACACCATCTATTAATATATACAGGCTAAGAAAATTACAGGGGCAATTTTCTCACGTTTCCTAAATAACTTTCTTTAGCTTAAAGAACTGATTAAGCTCCTCTTGAAACTCTCTGTTTCTTATCCTTTCTTGGCTTAAAATCCTTCGGGTGCTCCCAAGCACTGACAAAATAAATCTTTCTTCTTTATCCTTCACCCGTTCTGAAAACACACACATTTTTCAGGCCTTCTAATCTACAGTTCCCAATTTAAGCCTCGTTCTCCAGCTCCCCATTGCTGCTTCACATTTCTGAGGCTTTGCACAGGCTGCATTCTGCTGCTAGACTGTCCTTAACCCTCCTTGACTTCTTAATACGCATTTCTTCATCCCTAAAGACACAACTGGATCGCACCTCGTTTCTCGGTATTTATTATTGTACTTCCAACAACCCATTTTTCCTTCTTATCAAAAGAAGCCATGCTAATTTCCAACGAGTGTGGTTCATCAAGTAGTTCTGTGATGTCAGTGATTCAATCTGCTCGCAGGCAGACATGCAGATGGAATTATCTCTTAGATTCTACATTTACTCTCTTGAATTTGATTATGGTTTCCAGTGCAAGAAAAGCCCTCTATGGTTCTACATTGCAACACGTGTTTTAACTGTTGTCCTTTTGTTCCCCCACCAGAACACAGGCTGCTCGGGAGCAGGAGCCCAGACTCACCCTCTGGTTGTCCATCCAGCCCCCACCTTCAAATTGCTCTTCTCCCTGTGCTCCTTGCTCACGCCCCTCCTGCCTCTCCCTTTCTTTCTCATGTCTGAAATTGCCCTTCTATTCCTGACCTTGTTGGCTAATTCGTATCTGAGCTCTCTCAGTTCAATCTGGTCTAACCTAGGCTGACTGCTCTTCCTCTGGCTCCTCTCCCATCCTGTGCTGACCTGCTTCTGACCTCCCATCACACTGTATCACCACTACTCATTGACCGCGGCCCCTCAGGTCTGTAAGCTTTTGGAGGACAAGGACTGTGTTTTCATCGTCTCTGCAGCCCCAGGATGAGTACCAAGCCTGGTACCAGTGAGCTTTGGTTCATGCTTCCAATGGAGTGGTTAATAGTCTCATTCCCTTCCAACTGTCGGCTCCAGCTCCAGCACTGGTTCTTTGTCAGCTGTGGTAGGGAGACTGGGTTTTACTGCCCAGCCTTTCCTTCTACCTCTGCACGAGGCAGAGTTCTTTGAGCAAGTCACCTCAGATACGGAGGAGCCATTTCAGGTTGAGATGAATGCTGTCCATCTGAACATACTGCTCTGTGGCATCTGCTTGGCTTCACCAATGAGCATCATTTATCTTAGATTTCCCTCCTCTGAGTAACCAGAAATGAAAAGCATTTTCTTAGAATTCTTCATTCTCATTGCTGCTAGCTCCAAGTTTTCAAGATTTCAGTCTTCCTAACTCTAGCATCACTGCATCACCAAGCAACCTCTTCTGGGTCAAGGCTACCCTCCCTCATGAACTCATGGTCCAAGACCCCCCATATCTCTGAGACACTTCCTATTCTCAGACAACAGCAGCAGACAATCCGAGTGTCCGCACTTAGATGTACTCCAGTACCTTTGATCACAGCCAGAGTGGGGCTACTGCCGGACACATATTTTGAGAAAGTCTTGTGTTTTACACTGAAGCATTTAGCCATCTAATGACTATGAAGGGATTACTCATCCAACTTTGGCATACTCTGGTCCTTTTAATACTTCATCAGAAGGGTAATCATGGAATATTACAGCTGCTGAAATTTAAGATTGATAACTTCTGTTCCTTGCTAGTAGATATCCTCCACCCCTCTACTTTTCCCTTACATCTCCTTACAGCCTGGAGATCCCATGGTTCAGACCTAAGCCCTCAGCTTTTCTGACTCTGAATCAATAGTTTTCAAATACCTGTTAATAATAAAGCTTTTTTATCCAAGAAAATCTACTGTAGATTCTCAATGTATATTTGAAAATGCTCGTATGTTCAGTATTGTATTTAAACTTCACATTACAGCAATCATTACTTAAATAATAAACTAATGAGAATAAGACAAACTTCAAGAAACTAAAATGTTTTCCAAATGATTTTATTTGTGTGTGTTTGTTTGTTTGTTTGATTGTTTGGGGGGGGTTCCATAAGGCATAGCATTACATTTATCTCTGCATTTTGTTGTAGTTTCATAGTACCTACATAATGCTGATTCTCAGACATAAATTGTTACAAATGGTCCCAGTTTGGTTTTTGTATTTTTAAACTGTTTTTCCTGAGTATTAAGTGTACTTGGACATTTTGTTTCACAGTGAATCCCTTACAATATCACTCAAAGTTACCAAGATGCATTAGAAGTGTTCACAATATAATATTGCCACTATAAGATATGTGATTGTATTTGCTTGTATTGTTTCCATGATTGGACACACACATGCCCACATTTAGAAGAAAAAAAAAAAGATGAATCCTTGACTCCTAAACAAAATGACCAAATATATATCCAGAGGCAAGAAAAGATTAAATTTAATATCTGCACAAAATGAATTGCATTGCCAACATAATTGAAGCATAGCTGTGCTCTAATATGTTGCAATTTGATATATAACATATTTGAAAGTTCGTTTTCAATTTTTAACTTAATTTTTAATATTTTTTCTAAAATAGATAACATATCAAAGTGTATATTTATAAGTATTTGTAAAACTCCTGTATCTGGGGTGCATTGTTTGAAGACCATTCTGCAGATGTATTTCCTTCATTTCCATCCCCTCTATGATGCAGACGAATGTATTTCCATGTCTAGTCCTGACCTGTTCTGTCCTCGGGTCCTGTTGAGATTCACCCTCTGATATCTGGTGAATACCTCATATGAAATGGATAAAACTTCCTTATTCTTCCCCTAAAACAAATTCCCCAACTATTTTGACAGGGTCTGGCACCTCTTTCTGCCTTATCTCCTATAACACTTATTCTCCGGAACATAAATTTTGATAATTAATTAACTTCTTCTACGTAGGTTCTATAAGTAATTTAAGTTTGTAAATTTTATCTCTAAAACAATTTGTGAAACTTGAGGGCTGGGATTAGAGCCCATTCTTCTCATATTCCCCTAGCCACAGTTGCAAAGCTAAGTTCAAAGGAGCCATCCAATACATGCTTTGAATTAGAATTGGATGAAACATGATTTTACAGTTGATCCATGATCCTTATTCCCAATATGCATAGCTTAGAGTTTCTAATATAAAAGGCACCATAGAAACAAGAGCTTGAAATCTCTTCTTTTTACTCAACTCATAGTATTCCCCTGGTTTTGTCATATTTTCCTTCAAGAGATACCATTGAGATTAGGAAAAAACACAACCTCCTGATATATCTGGGCTAACAAATCTAATAGTTGCTACTTCAGACTGATTTACAGTCTTTGTGACAGGAAATGCCCTTCACCCTGCAATGCTAATGGAAATGAGATAACTGATGAAGATCCATCGTAGTGCAAAAAGAATAATATTCCCAAATATCCATCCCTCTCACGAAATCCCTTTAGGGTTCCAGTGGGGACTTGGTGACATCCAAACTCCTTCCAAGTCAAATGAAAAAAGGACATGCCTCTAGATTTGCTTCCTTCTCAATAAGCCAGGATTAATGCCTTGGCTCTGGGTGCTTCAATAATTTTATGCCCTTGGGCAAGGCACTTAGCCATAGTGGATTTCTGTTTCGGATCTGTGTTTGGAAGTAAAGGCTAAAATAAATGGTGCCAGGCTTTGCCAAATGAGCTGTAGTTGTACCCAAAAAACCCAAAACAAACAATCTGCTGAAAGAATCTCTCAAGGCTATGCAAAATATAAAAGCGAATAAAAGTTATCAATTATTGTGTACCAGGCTACTGCCCATACACTTGTAGTTAATACACACAAACATCCTATAATTGAAGTTAATCAGTGCCCATTTTTTTGAGAGTAAATCCCCCTCCCACAGAAGACTCTCTTATTAAGTGGTAGTGTGGGACTTGGTCCTCATCTATGCAACTTCAAAGTATACTTTCTCCAGCTTTCTGTGCCACTCCATACTATT
Source organism: Propithecus coquereli (assembly GCF_000956105.1). Classification (NCBI taxonomy): domain Eukaryota; kingdom Metazoa; phylum Chordata; class Mammalia; order Primates; family Indriidae; genus Propithecus; species Propithecus coquereli. The sequence goes on from NW_012144967.1 coordinate 10,658,139, forward strand.
GTATGGAAGGAGGAATAATTATCCCTCTATCTTTCTAAGTTTTCAGCTGGGACCCCTGTAGCGAAAAACAGATTAACAAGAGAAACGCCGAAGTTGATTGACATACACACATGGGCAAAAATTTAGGAGGCAGAGCAACTGCCAGAGAGACTTGGCTTATTCAATATCATCAACCAAAAACAAAATTTTCTTGTTTAGAAAAGTGACAAGATAAAGGAAAAGACCTTGAGTCTTTAGAGGTGACAAATTGTGGGAAGGCAAATATATGGGAAACCAATGGTAGATAAAGACTAGTTAATAAAGTTTGTTATGTAAATACCTCTAGTGCTGTCTCCAGGCTCATAAAGGTTTAAAGTCATCTTCATCCTTCCTGTTAGAGAAGGAAGGAGGGACACCTTTATCAAATTATGCCCCACTTTTAGGCAAATGGGGAAGGGCAGAGAAGTTTTCTTGTATCAGCTTCTTTTCAATTGCCTTCAGCTCAAAATAATTCTTACATCAATGTGGCATATTTTGGGATAGCTACCCTTAACTATGGAAGACTCCATTTGTAAAGACACTCCACCCTCCAGTCATGGCAAAATGCTCTACCCAACAGATTGAATGGTTAAGTAGAGCCCAAGTGCCAAACTTTGCTGGTCTGGGTCTGTCAGATCCAAGAGGAAATAGTTTGCTGGTTAAGATGAGCTCCTTCCAGGATGGAAAAAAATATAAACTGTCCTACTCATCCACTTTTCAGATGGATAGCTGGAGAACATAGAGTTCTACTCATAAGAACTTTGCCTAATTTTAAAAATAAGTTTGGACAGAGCCTTCCATTTTCTAAGTGAAGAGTAGGGGAAGAGGCACAGTGCTAGCTCATACACGGGGCATCTCAGGAGGTGATGGAGGACCAGAGGAAGGCTACTTCCTCACTCTCACTCAGTTGCTATGGCTTTATTAACTGCTTGCCTTTCCTTACAAACTGGCCACGTATTTGGTATTTTGAAATGCAGACTCTTAATCCTCCGCTGTTTCATTTCATATGCATTATAATGGATGTGTTTAACTTGATTCTCGCCTCCTCATGGGAATTAATCCCAGGGGGCACACACTTTATTGAATAGGGGAAATAATACAATGAAATGGCTAATAAAATGAAAAGTTAAGCTAGTCCTGTTCTAGGCTACTTGGCAATGGCTGGCTCACTGAGAAAAACCTCTACGTCACCTGGTATCAGGCATCACCACATAAGGTCTCGGTGAGAAGTCTTCACCACACAGAAAGAATGAGAAAGAAGTGTGGATTGTGTGTACAAGCATTTTGGGTTATTTCATGAGATTAGAAAAAAAAATCCTAGGTAGGCAGTCTATATGGTTTCAAATGAAGTTGAAATTTGACAGTAATGCAATGTTAGCAGTCAGCTTAGGTAATGGAGATCAACTTTTGACTTATATCCTGATATGGATCTGGGATGGCAGATAATACAAACCCCTCTTGTAGATGGGCGAAAATTCTCCTCTGTGTTCCTAGACACCTGAAAGAAGTAGAATCTTACAGGATGGGGAACAAACCACAGATGGTAAAGAATTGCAAACATGTTGGCAGAACAGGACGGCAAACTAGAAGCAGCCTGCACAATGCTGCTCTCACAAAGAGGCTCGAAAATGCCAAATAGACCCACCTTTGGATTGATCCTCTGGGTGAAAGCACCGACAAGCCACAGAGAGGAGGCAGGAGTGAAGTGGAGAAGATAGAAGTGGGAGGAGCTGATCAGTGGGACAGGAGGTAATTATTGAAGGTGCCCACACATGGGAAAATGACAAAGGAGAAAATCCCAGGCTCCGGGCTTCCCCTGAGGCTACTACAACCGGAGCAGCAGGACAGCCCCTCCACTGCAGCAGGCCTCTGGACTGATAAAGAGACTTGATTGGAGGCTGTGCAGCTGTGTTGCTCCAGAGAGTAGGGACAACTGGCTAGCAAGCCCCGGTCACTACGGCTGGTGCCATTGTAACATCTCAACCCCAGAATGCTACTTTTGCCCCAGGGTCACATCTGTGACTGCAGCCTTCTCCTTACCCCACCAGGTGGGGAGTGAACAGGGAACCCTAGTGCTCACATGCACTCCATGGGTAAGCACACACTGCTGTGGCCTGGGCAATTCTGTTCAATCGCACGTCTTGTGGGACCCAGGCAAAACACAAACCTATATCCCGTAGCCCCTACTGCCCACTACCTGGGCAGCTGGACCATTGCCACCACTGTCACTGCTTGAAAGGCACCAAGTGGGATGAAAGCCAGTGCAGCTGTGGCCTTTGGATCTGGGTGGTCTGCATGTCACAGACCTGCACCATCCTGCACAGGCACCCTGGGTGCCATGCCCTGTGTGGGCCCTGCCCCACCCACATGCCCTGCCCCACAGTTTCCCTGACCCATGAGCATGAGCACCATGGCACACAGACCTACACCATTTCCATGAACCCACTCTGTCTGGAGGTTCTGCTCCACCCCACACATGAGCTGTGACCTGCTGGCCCACTCTGTACCAGAGACTACCTTGCCCCATGCCCCGTGGGTCTGTGGGGCCACTATGCCCTGAGCACCTGCTATACCCTGTGCTGCACCCTGCATGAACCTCATCCAACCCATGTGCCTGGCACCTTGCCTGCCCAGGCCTGTATGCATGTTCACTGTGCCCAGCAGACATCCTCCATCCCCTGTGCATACCCTGTTCTGTGGGCCAGCTCCACCTTCTGTGTGCACCTAGCACCAGGGGCTGGCCCTGCCACAGTAGCCTGGTGACAAACACAGGGGGACAGAGGAGATGGAGTAGAGCAGCAGGATTAAAGGCTTATAGTGCATCTTCCCCTCTCCTACCTGGTCAAGATTTTGGAGTATGATCCAAGCAAACCATCCAGGGACCCATCCCTATCTTCCCTGAGTAACAGAGGTATCAGCAGAGGAGAACAGGTGTGCCAAATCTGATATCTGTTTTGAACTAAGAGAAATGGCCCCAGATGAGAAGGCACAAGCATAAAAACTCCAGCAACATTAAAAAACAAGCTATCTTGCCACCCCCAAAGGATCACAATAGCTCTCTGGTAATGAGCTCCAACCAAAAGGACATTGTTAAAATGACAGATATGGAATTCAGATTATGGATGGCAAGTAAAATGAATGGGATTGAGGAGACAGTAGGGAACCACCTCAAAGAAAATGGATAGGACGGGAACAAAATTGTCGCTAAAGAGATAGATAACATTGAAAAAGAGATAACAAAACTTAAAAAAATGAAAGAGTCATGTAGGGAATTGCAAAACACATTAGAAAGCTTTAACAACAGACTAGACCAAGCAGAAAAAAGAATTTCAGAGTTCGAAGCCAAGGATTTCAAAGTAACCCAGTCAGTAAATAATGCAGACAAAAGAACAAAGAAGAATGAACAATCCTTGAGAGAAATAAGGGATTATGCAAAGTGAACTGATATAAGAATTACAGATATCCCTGAAGGATAAGAAGAAAAAGCAATAAGCATGAAAAACCTACTTGAGAGAATGATAGAGGAAAACTTCTGTGATATTGCTTGAGGTTTAGATATCCATATACAAGATGGTCATTGAACACCTGGAAGATTCATAACAAATAGGACATCACCAAGACATACAGTCATCAGCCTGATCAAAGTCAAAGTGAAGGAGAAAATCCTACAAGCTATGAGATGAAAGCAACAAATTACTTGGAAAGGAAAACCCATCAGACTAACAGCAGATCTCTCAGCAAAGACCTTTCAAGCCAGAAGGATTTGGGGTCTCATTTTCAGTCTTATTAAACAAAATAACTGTCAGCCAAAAAGTTTGTACCCTGTAAAAGTAAGTTTCACAAATTAAATAGAAATAAAACCTTCCCTAAGCACTTTCCTAAGCAAGCACAAGCAAACACTAAGGAAATTTTTCTCCACTAGATCTGCCCTACAGAAAATGCTTTAAAATGCTCAAGAAGTGGAAAAGAACAATTAATACCCACCAATGTAAAAACACTCCTACAAAACAGTAACATGAGGGAGAAAACAAAGCAACTAAGTATCATTCAACATGATGACCAGAACAGTATCTCACATATCAATACCAACATTGAATGTAAATGGTCTTAGTGTTCCTTTTAAAAGATGTAAACTGTCTGAATGGATGAAAGAACACATCCCAAGTTTCTGCTGTCTTCAAGAAACCCATCTAACTCACAAGGATACTCGTAAGCTCAGGGTAAAGGGATGGAAAAAAATATATTCCACATGAATGAAAACCAAAGGCAAGCAATAGTAGCTATTCTCATATGAGATAAAATAGACTTTCACTGGTAAA
>NW_012144967.1:10663745-10665004 GCF_000956105.1 Propithecus coquereli
TGGACCAGACAGATTTACAGCTAAAGTCTACTACACCTACAAGGAAAAACTAGTACCTACCTTACAGAAATTATTCCATAACATCAAGGAGAAAATACTCTCTAATTCATTCTATGAAGCCTGTATTACCTCGATACCAAAGCCAAGAAAGGACACAACAGCAACAAAAAAAGAAAACTACAGACCAATATACCTTATAAACACAGATGCTAAAATTCTTAACAAAATACAAGCAAACAAATGCAACAGCACATCAAAAAGACAATTTACCATGATCAGGTGGGTTTCGTTCCAGGGACGAAAGGGTGGTTTAACACATGCAAATCAATGAATGTGATTCACCACATAAACAGAAGCAAAAACAAAGATCACATGATCACCTCAGTAGATGCAGAAAAAGCATTTGATAAAATCCAGTTCTGTTTCTTAATAAAAATCCTCAATAAACTAGGCACAGAGGAAATATACATGAAAATTATAAAAGCCATCCATGACAAACCATAGCCAACATCATGCTGAATGGGGAAAAGTTGAAAGTATCCCATTTAAGAACCAGAATAAGATTAAGAGTGCCTACTGTTATCAATTCTATTCAACATAGTACTGGAAGTCCTAGCCAGAGCAATCAGCAAGAGAAAAAAATAAAGGGTATCCAAATCAGGAAAGAGGAGGTCAAACTATCCCTGTTTGCTGATGATATGATCTTGTTTGTAGAAAACCCCAAAGACTCTACCAAAAGACTCCTAGAATTGATAAATAATTTCAGCAAAGTCTCCAGTTACAAAATCAATACCATTTCTATCAACTAATAACAGTCAAGCTGAGAGTCAAATCAAGGACTCGATACCATTTATAATATCTACAAAAAAATACCTAGGGATATATTTAACCAACAGGTGAAAGATCTCTACAAGGAGAACTACAAAACACTGATGAAATAAATCATAGTTGATGCAAACAAATGAAAAACATCTTGTGCTCATGGATTGGTAGATTGAACATTGTTAAAATGTCCATACTGCCCCAAATTATTTACAGATTCAATGCAATTTTCATCAAAATAGCAATGTCATACCTCACAGATCTAGAAAAATAATTCTACACCTCATTTGGAACCAAAAAAAGGTAAAAAAAGAAAAAAACCCAAATAGCTAAAGCGATCTGGAGCAAAAAGAACAAATCCGGAGGCATCGAATTACCTAACTTCAAATTAAACTATTAATACATGGCTATAGTAACCAGAATAGCATAATACTTGT
>NW_012144967.1:10666769-10684747 GCF_000956105.1 Propithecus coquereli
AGCAGGAACCAAAGTAGTAAAAACTATTAGTGCTTATCAAATGTCCAACAAATATCCCACCGTTACTCTCCATTTCCCAGTGAGGCAATGTGATTGCCCAATGGTACATGAGTGAAAGAGCCAAGCACCTCCCAAATGGCCACTTAACTCATGCTTTTCGTCCTCACTCCCTGCCATGATGATCTTGGGGACCACAGGTTCTGAATGGCATCATTCCAAGATGAAGGAAAGTCACCTGTCACATACTGAACTTTGCTCGTGGCAAGAAATTAACATTTTCTATTTAAAGCCACTCAGATTTTGGGATTTATCTGTGGCAGCAAAGAAGATGAGCTTATCTTGATTAATACAAAATTACTGGATCCTTTGAATACTCTAAAGTTATAGTGTACAAGCTAGTATGAATATTGCTTTTCTGCTGTCATCGAAGAATAAGACAATATATAGAAGGAATGATTAAGATGAGATATTAGGAAAAATAAACTGATTGTAATAGTTCTGAGATATAAAAATGATCTGCTAGTGGCCAACTCTGTAGTGTCTGCTTTTAAAACAATTAGCAAAAGATGGAGCAATCTATTAATAACAATATTACACTGCACGGTGCTGTACATATTCAAAGTATTTTCTCATAGTAGTTTAAATGAAGTTCTGCCAGGGGCCTGAAGGTGACCAGATTATATCATGGTTTTTTTTTTTTTTTTTTTTCCCTGCCTCATGATTCTAGAATAAAATCATGCAACATCTATGTTGCTCCAGGATTTTACCAACAAGAGACTTCTTTCCATCCTGTCTTTGACAAAAAAGCAGCATCTACAGTTCAAAATGACCCAAACACACCAAAGAATGCCTGGATAATGGCTTTGGTTTATCTCATAGCATTTTGTGTCTGCCCTTCAGGCAAGCAATTCATCATCACAACCTCGCCCGTGAATCACAGGACTCACACATTGCTACAAATCCAGCCTTTCAGCATGCTCAGAATGAACCATTGCACTTCAACCCAGTATGAAATAATCCCATCGAAACCAGTTGACCCGTCAGAAAATACCTAGATAACACTGAAATACATATCGCTTAATGCAGTGGAGGATCTGTCTAAAACAATAAAGATCGGTGTAAAAACAAGCCGCAAGTTATTGATCTGTTATATTACAGTCGCTTTGAAAATAACTGGATTTCACTTTTGCCCTTTAATTTCTCCATCTTAATCACATTCTGTCAAGACCAGGGCACACGTATTATGCATAAAAAGGTCAAGAATACCCTTGTGTGCTGCCTGACCCAACACTGAGATACATCCCAGGCGCTGGCACACATGCGTATAAAATCGCCCACACACAAACATCTGTGAACTGGACCAGCCAGAAAAATATAGTTTGATGTAACTTGAGTCTCTAAAGAAAATTTACAGTACAAGGCATGAAAAAAAGTGTCAGTAGCAATACGTCCATTTTAGGTAACCTCCTTTTCAGTTAAATTAAACTCTAGATCTGAACTAGAGCGGGGTGCTCTCTGGAATCTCCTGGGACTCTAGGACCAATTTCTGGCCAGCCTTATGGGGGAGGGGCACACATTTTCATCACCCTTACTACCGGACTTTTGCCTAATCATAAATGTTGCTTCTATCTTTATGGGGGTTGGTAATATTCAGGAGCTAATTATTCTTGAGTTAGCTGTCTTTGCGGCTTTATTGGTCTTTATCTTTAGCCCATGGCATACTGGCGTTTTTAAACCCTAATGCTATATCTAGGGAGGTAGGTCCTAACCACTTGCTGATTTTTGTACTCTCATTCAGGGCATACTAAGGACATTCCTCTTGGAGAAAAATAATTTCAATTACCCTCTCTCCAAGGATCTAACACTAAGATTTTGACATGACAATGATGTCTGTGTGCTTCAAAATGTCCCTCAGGAATATTTTGTGAGTCTTGTCTAAGAGTGTGTGAGTGCACATGCGTGTGCGTGCACACACACAGTATGGTTGTTATATAAACAGTATTTTTCATTAAAATTTCCTCTTCTTACAGATTTCATATGCTTCTCTGATTGGTCTTCCCAACTCAGGTTACATCTATTCCTTCGTTTATCAACATCTATTATTGATGTGGAAATACATGAAGGCTAACCAAATGTGGAAAGAGAAGGCTATTTCTTCTGAGCTTGCTGTAGTAGGGGAGTCACTGGTATTTTGCTAGAGGCTTGAAGGCCGACAGAGAAGTGGGAAGCTTTATGGTTGAAAAAAGGAAAGGCTTCAGATATGCCCTGTTTGGAGGTTGGTGTGGGGAAGCTGTAGGCAGGCTAACTGGAAGCAGGGCACCCTCTGTGATTGGTTAGGGGTATATATTTGACTTTCTCCAGTTGGTCCTAAATTGGAAGTGGGGACAAAAGTTAGGGAAGCTGTCAGATATTAATCAAGTCCTGGCCATTTGAGGTTGATTGTTACAGAATTTGTTTAGCTTCCTAGATTTTCACTGGAAATGACAATCTAGATTCCAGAAAGTCTGATTTATAGCAGGCTGGCTCCCTGAGTCATTTATTGTAGGTAAGGGGTTGATTTTCCTGAACAGGTTGGTGCAGGTTGTGGGTAAAAGTTCCACTATTTTATATTGTGAGGCCTTTTTCTATTTGCATATGCAGTCTCTCATTGAGTACCTACTATGTGCCAGACATCGTTCCAGGTACTTGGTGTACAGATGAAACCAAAACAGAAATAGTCTTTGCCCCCATGAGGCTTATGTTCCAATGGGGGAGATAAACAATAAAAAGTAGACAAAGAAATGTATAATATATGTCAAGTTATGGTAAGAGTTTTTGAAAAAAAAACAAAGCAAGTACAGTAATGGAAGATGGGGTCATTTTTATTTTAGAGAGAGTGGCTAGGGAAAACTTCCCTGAGTGGCTGCTATTTGAGTATTCATTCTCCTCTCTGTTTTTTTTTTTTTTTTTTTTCCCTTCTCTTAGGCTGTGCTCGTATCCAGAATACATTGATGCTGCTAGTAACTTTCAGACAATGCCTCATTCCTGGGCTTAAAACCCTCCCCATGTCAGAGAAGTTGTGTGGTATTGTAGAAAGACCATAGGAACAGAGAATTCTTTGCCCATTTCAGATGGTTGTATTTCTTTTGAGCCTCAGTTTCTTTATCTGTAAAATGAAAATAAAAATACCTACCTCATTGGTTTGTTGTACATTTTTTTTTAAATTGGTAATCCACTTGGCATACAGTATAGCATCTTATTAATCTTGGAATATTCCACCTGACATATCTGATGTATTGCAATCCCTTCTGCATTCCAATTACATGGTAAAAAGCTTTCATGATTCAAGGAGAATATTTGGTACAAGACCCATCACGGATCCCTTTCATTAATTGCAATATAAACAGATTCCCACCTCCTGTCAGGAGACAGGCCACTTGAGAATTCATGCCTCTGGGGAGAAAAAACTGAGGTGATCGGCCAGGGCTTTATCATTTCGAGTGATCCATTCTCTTAAGTCTGTTTCTCAGGTAGTCAGAACTGCAAGGGTCATTAACGCTTCTGGGAAGGCTGGTAACTGATCTTTACCAAGGGAGTAGCTCCTCCTGCCAGGGCCCAGGCAGTCACAGAACTGTATAGAGTCACAGTGGTTAATGGGCCACAAAGGTCATCTCAGGACTTCATAAACACCACTTTTCTGAAGACGCAGGACTGTTGAGAAAGTCTGTAACTACCATCTCAGAGACCTCATAAATTCTGAATTGCATTTTTGGAGTCATATCGGCTCCTGGGACTCCCATGCTATGTCCAAAGGTTTTGTTTGCATATCTGCATGATCAAAAATTGGTAATTAAGGAATCTGTACCCTAGAGAAGAGCTTCTTAATTCACATCACACAAAAATATCACCTAGAGAGCCTGACAAAACACAGATTCCAGGGATGGTGCTGGAGAATTGGCATTTCTAGCATCCTCCCCTGTGCTGCTGCTGCCAGTCTGGGGACCACACTTGTAAGCAGCACTACCTTTCGGGCTAATGTGTAGCCTACTCATATTCTCAAACCAAAAAGCACAAAAACATGTTTTGTACAACATGTAAGATGTAACTGAGACCCCTGCACATTAAATTTTCAGCATGTGTCATAGATTTACAGAAACATTAAGAACGTATATTGGAAATTGGCATTGTCCTAGAATGCCTCTTTCTCTGAACTATATGCCACCTTCCCAAATGGTCTAATTAGTTCCATTTTGCAAAGATATTACAGGGATTCCTTCTTCTTTTTTTGTTTTTCTTCAGTCAACATAGCAAAGGCCCAAAGAGGAAGGAAAAACAACACAAAACATCAGCACAGACCATGTTCATCAACAGATGTTAACAGCGTCTCCCCTTCCAAAATCCCCGCCCTGGCTTTGGCAATGACTTTGCAGGGTCGTTGTGGGTTGAGTAGAAGAGGAGGCTCCCAGCCCCTGTCCTGAACAAGATTGCAATCCAAAGGAAATAAAACCACGGGAAAGGAGGCAAGGGACTTTACTTTAGAACAGCACTGGCTTGAGACAGGCTTATGGTATATTGCAATAATGTTTTTACTGTTTTTAAGGAAATAGAAAGATACCAACTAATCCATACAGTTTGGCCCAGTGGGGTCTTTTCTAAGGGTTACATACAGCAGTTAATGAGCCTGGCGTGGCCCTCTCAGGAGCAGCTACTCCATGGCCTTTGAGGACTTGGGATTATCCCTTCATTTCTCTTAATTACTCGACAGTGCTAAATCAATGAAATTAATACCATTCAAATTAGAGAGCCACTATTAAGATGAAAATGATATACAAATTTGTAACTCTTCTTTCTCCTACATAGGTCTAATAAAGCCCTAAAAATATAATTTGTGTTTTGTTTCTTATTCCGTCACTGAAGTTGTTGGTGTCCCCACGCTGCAGGCAGCATACTGGTGGCTGGAACGTCTGAGTCATCGTTTCTCGGCTCCTGTATAACAGAGATATAATGTTGATTTCCTCTTGCTCACCTTTCTGCCTCTTTAGGATTTTTCTTAGTGACTATATTTCGCTTGAAATTCTACGAAGAAGGAGGAGGAGGAGGAGGAGGAGGAAGAGAAGAAGGAGGAGAAGAAGGAGAAAAAGAAAACAAAGAAAAAAATGCCTTACTTCCCGTGGCAGAAAGAATGCTGAATTGGAAGTCAAGACCCCTGGGTTTTCATCCCAATTCTTCAGCTAACTGGAGTCATGATCTTACACAGGGTACTTGACTGCTGAGATTTTTCCTTATTCATAAGACTATATTCTTGGTGTCCCTTCAGTTCTAAAAATGTTTATTTGTTGGACATTTGAGCTCAACCGGTAGAGAAGGAAATGGCATTCATCAGGTGTTTGATCTTTGTAGGAACTTTCTCTGACGGTCTTTATTCCTCCCCAGGTGACACCGACCATTCCTCCATCACAAAGAACTTTTCTCGTGTCTGAAGAGATTCTTCACACAGTCTCATAAACTGTGTGCTGTACACAATTCCTGCATTCCTTCACGCATTCACCTGCTGAGTGTTTCCTGTATGTGTGATAACAGGTTATGTGCATAGATACACAAGAGTTCAGGGTTCATCTGTGGCCTGAGGGTAAATCACAAAATTCAAGATGTCTTTCTCCCCTAGTGAGTTGTGTGCTCAGCCATGTCTCATTTCTAATTTCCAAACTTTTGATGATAGAGCTTCTTGACCCCCTGGGTGAGATGAGATTAACAGATTAAAAAGATAAAGCAGGGTTTCAAATTGCCCATCTAAGGCTTGACCCATCTGGGTGAGCACTGTCTTTTCTGCCCCTTGCTTGATTTCATCTGTCTGTGCTCTGAGGCAGCTGTCGCCCATCTGCAGATTCACTCGCCCGTTCTGGGCTTTTTCCTTCTTGCATAAACATGATGGTGATTTCACAAGGAAGGCGGTTTGGGGATGGCAATCTTGTTGGAAGAGAAGAGTTAGAGATTTGTGTTGAGAATTAGACGAAACAGTCATTATCAACAGCTGTTCATTAAGGGTACTTTAATTCACATTTCATAAAATTTAAAAAAACGCTTAGATCTTTTTGGGGAGAGTGGGCAAAGTAGTGATATGCTACTGGTGATTATATGTCATATATAGTATGTTGAAGACAGGCAAAGTGTGTCTGCAATGCGTATCTGATAATACTAGTGATATAATGTTAACATGTTGGAAAGACAGGCTCTTTACGAGTCTCCTGGTATGAGGTATCAGGGATAATTCAATAAAATCAAGGAGCTTAGCTTAAGCGAAGAAAGATTTGGAGAGGACAAGATGACTTTGATCAGATATATGAAGGGCTCTCATAGAGAAGGGAGAGTTGAAGTGAAATGAGAAGAATGTAACAAAGATAATAGGTTTATTTTGTCTCAATACAAAGAAAGAAATTTCTATCAATTAAAACTATCCTCTAAAGAAATAAGCTACCGTGGGCGGTAATGATTTTTTTGTCATTGGAGATGTTCAAGACAAGGCCAAGTGTCAATTTTAGGGAGAGATTCATGCATAATGATTAAAGACTTTGGTTGTGTCTTTTAAAAAATTGCTCTGAATCTTACGTTTCTTATTAAACTAAAGTTCAGTGATATTTTATTCTTTGGAAACTCTTTTTATTTCATCTCACTCTGCCTCATTTCCTTCACTGTCCTGAAACATCCTCTCCATACCACGTTGCCATCTCTGTTCTCCCTTCCTCTTTCCCCATGGGTAGCAGGAATCTGCTTCTTTTCACTGTATGTAAATTTCATTCAATTAAAGTTAATTCCATGAACATTGGCTGAGCTCCTATTGCACTTAAGTTCTGTGATAGGTATAACGGAGTTTTGCAAAGATGAATAACGTGGAGGCCTGGGCTTCAGAGAATTTGCAAGATCCTAACAAAAAGGAGAAGACAAGACCTAAACCAGCTTTTCCATAAGACAGAAAATAACCATTGCTACTAAAAAAGTTAATGGAGATACATCTACTAGAATTGCTTCAGGAAGGAGATAGCATCTGAGAAGGACATTAAAGATTATGAAAGATGAATTTTAACATTCAAAGACAGAGAAAGATGGGCATTCCTGACACAGTTAACAGCTTGCATATAGAAACAGAAGCAGAAAGAGACTAGATGGGTTTGGGACCAGCAAATAGCACATTGTCAGGGCAGACATCATTGGTATGATGAGACAAGAAAAGTAGGTTTGGAACACAAGAGGAGAACTTGGAAGATCAAGGAAAGGAAATTTTATCTAATATAACTCAAGAAGCAAACTGCAGAGCAGTTAAGGTTTAGCAGAGAATTAGTATAATAAGAGTTGTTCTTACAGGAAAATTAACATGCTGATTTTATTTAAGAAGGATTGGTGTGGAAGAAGTCAAAAATGGGAGAATCAGTTGATACCCTCATAGCTTGAGAAATAGCAAGGGTCCAAAGAGAGGATTATCTTTAGCAGGGTAAATGTGGTATAGAATCCTGGTTTGTGATTATTTTTAATTATGCCTTTATAGTCATTGGAGAGGAATTCAGAAAATATAAAGTTATAAGTACAAAGTCAAAAATTACAATTGCCAATCAATCCACCAATCAGAGATTGAGATTAACATTTTAATGTGTATAGATACACATTGCATTGTTTATTTTTACTTTTTCTTACAAATCTGGATGATAGCAGCCATACCACTTTGTGCACTGCTGTAATATGTCACGGTTATTTTTCCCTGTCAGAATATTTACTTTTATGTGCCTTGTTAAGGGCTACAGAGTATCCTACACCTACATGTATTATTAATATAATTTATTGAACCACTTCCCTATTGGGGGATCTTAGGTGGTTTTTAATTTTTCCATATTATAATAGTGCTGCAGTAAACATCTGTGCATCTCCATTTGCGAATCATTTTCCTATTGCTTCCTTAAACAGATTCATAAAACTGGAATGGGTCAGAGACCACGGCTGAGTTGTTCTTAGTAGCTGTCCCTGATTTTCTTTTAGTTTTTGATCCCTGAATTTTTGCTGAGCACATGGATGCCTACATAAAAGCAGCACGTTTTCAGCTACCTTTTCAGCCAGAAGCTCTAGGCCTTGAGATCAAACTAGAAGTATACTGTGTGGCTTCTGAAAAGTGTCATTTAAAGGTAAAGTCTTCTGTGAGTCTTCCTCGGCAGAGTTCTGACAGGATGAGTGGCGCCGAAGGAGCCACCAAGGACATGAGAAGGAGCCTTTGCTGAGGCCCATCAAGCAACACTATGGAAGATTTCGGGGTCCGTGGCACGTCCTACGAAGCACCATCCCCACCCCACGCTGCCCATCTCCAGACAGAAGGAGAAATACACTTTCATCTTGTTTTGAGTCACTTTATAAGTTGGTTTTCTATCACATACAACTGAACTAATCCTAACTAAAACAATGGCTTTGAAAGTTTGCACATGGTTAAGTCTTTCCGTACGCACTGCCAAATTTGAGCCCAGGGAGGCTGTGCTGATGAATATCCCCACGAGTAATGTGTAAATTAGAAGTCCAATGCGCTATCCATTGTGCGACGGAGCCACCTAGTAATGTGTAAATTAGAGTACCATTCTCCATTTATCCTAGGGAGCACTAGGTATTATAATTCTTTTTAAGTCTTTGCCAATTTGGTAGTTGATAAATGATATCTCCTTGTTTTAATTTGCATTCCCAAGCTTATTCTTCTAAATCTTTCTTCCCCCATTCCCTTCCAATCCCCCTGACACAGCCCTCTCTTTGACTAAAAATTCTGAGACATCATCTATTTTAAAAACATAGCCCCAATGATGAACCAGTTGGCTTTGCTGTTCTTTTAACATCTGTCTGCCTCCCATGCCGGAAAGCAGGGCTTCTGATCCCAAGACAATGCACCGGGGCTCTTCCCTTGCCCTTCACTGATGGTTTTCTTTCTTTGCTCACCTGATGGGCTCCAACACAGCATGCCCGACTGCACCGTTAAAGTGCTCGCACTGTTTTATAGCTGCAAGAGGAATATTAGGGTACAAGTGTCAAGCAAATTGGTCAAATTACAAGTGTATGGAGGGTTTCAGCATTTATGGCCACATTTATTTCTCTTCCCTGCCTTCTTTTTCTCTCGCCTGCCTACCTGGCCAGTCCAAGGCCTCTTTTTTCTGTATACTCTCTGTCATTGGGGAAGCAAGTTCTTTACTAATTGGGTTAAGTATTTCCTTCAGTGTTTGGTCAAAATTGTTTTCCTTGCATCCAAGGGAAGAAACCTTATTCTAGAGCCACCTTAGACTTTCCCTGTGGTGAATTGCCTGTCTCCTCCTATAAGGATCCGATCCCTTCAAAACACTTGCTTAAAAGACAACAGCAAAACAGTAGCAACTTCAAGAACAAATAATAATTAAAAAAATAAAAGAACTACAGCAAAAGTCCCAACCTAAACTTTAAGTCTTCATGATGTATATCAATCATCTTGCTTCACTTTTTGCACCCCTCAATCTAGTCTTTCCCCAATATCTCTTCTTACCAACTCTGCTTTCCTCCACAGTACTGTGTTGGAGTTGCCATCCTCCCAGACAAGGCTCTACTGTCCCCTTAAAGGGCCATTTCTAAATGCACCCTGATCGTCACTTCCTATTGCCTACATTGCCCCAACTGTTAATATCCAGAAACTCCAACTGGAGTTTGAATACCATGTCCCTGACCAACATGGATTTCTTCCAAATCCAGTTATAAGTTTAAGGAGGAGGTGGTAGAAGTGGCGGTACACAGTTTTCTCTGTTCTCTTTCTCATTTAGGAATCAGGCCACTTAGGAATTCCTATTCCCTCATCTCTCCTGCTGACTTCAGATGTCTTTCGTGAGTCCATTCTGAAATCTACATTCCACCACCCCATGATTTATCTGAGAGTCTTTATTTATTTGTATTACTTTGACCACCTCTTAGTACAAAATTTATTGAGTTGCCTACCAAGTACCAAGCACTTTTTATGCATCATCTGGTTTAATTATCAAGGTAACCTTATGAGGCAAGTGTGATTATTAGCTCCATTTTTAAAAGTGAAAACACTAAGTCTTGAAGATCCAGTGGTGGAAACAGAATTTAAACCCTGACAGCCTAAAATGGTTTGCATCCTATCAATGACACTCTGCTGCCTCTTCCTAAATTCCTCTAGCTCCTTCCCTCTTGGCCCATTATTCTTCATTTTCATATTGCTCTTGGTCTCTCTGTCGCCTCTGCCTGGAGGTCTTTCTGCCATCTGCATATCAACTTGAATTAGACTGAACTCTTGACTTGCCAGGGACTGCACGTTTAATAACAACAAAGTAGCTATACCACAGACTATTCATTTTGGCTGTCTCGTCCCTTAAGGCTGGGAAGGCTAAATGGAATCATAAATAGTATCAATTGTGATGAAAGTCAAACTGCAGCCATCAGGTTCTCTCCAGTCTGCTTTTTTGATGACAATAGCTAACAATAAGTCAGGGTTAATGATGTATCAGATACTATGCTGAGCTTCTGCATTACATCCTTTGGTACTCACATCAACCCTAAGAGGAAGCCACCACTATTATTCCCATTTTACAAATAAGAAAACTGAGGTTAGAAGACTTCCAGTAAACTGCGTGCTTCATACAGTGAACACCTTGCAGACCCATTTTTCAAATCCATGTCTGCCCAAATTCAGAACCTCTTTTCTTAACCACTACAGTATAATTCTTTGCCTTTTTTTATAATATTGCTGATATCATATTAAAATAGCAGAAACCCATGGAAAAAATAATAACCTACCCCGAAATTCAATCACTTTTTCATTCATATTATCCAATACATGACCATGTACATATCCAATTTTACCTATTTACATTAAGTAACATTGTGGATAGAATTATAGTTTTCTACATTTTCCATTCACATCTCATCAAGCATGAAACTCTGGCAATAAATTTGAAAATCTGAACAAAATAGATGATTTCCTAGCAATGTATCAATTACCAAAATTGACCCAATAAGAAGTGTGAAATTTGAATAGGGTAATTTTCATTGAAGGGATAATAAAAAGCACTAGGATTAGGTGGGTTTCCAGTTGAGTTTATCCAATCTCTAAATAATAGGTAATTCCACTGTTATTTAAACCTGCCATAGATAAAAAGATGGACATTTATCCAATTCATTTATATTTACAGTTTAATACCAAACATAATACAGATGCTAGAGAAAAGAAAAAATATTTTGCAATCTCAGTTCAAATGGAATATCAGAAAATTGATTCTGTGATGTTAGGAAAAGGAATAATACATTACAACCAAGTAAGGTTTATTCCAGGAAAACCAGGGTAGTTAATATCAAGAAATCTATCCACATAATACTTATATCAAGAAAATAAAGAACAATAAAATGTGCAAATAAATCAATGCTGAAGTGATGTTACATTAAATTTAGCATTCTTTTAAATAAAATGTTAAGTAAAAAGTGAAGGGAGTGACAAATAAAAATATAATAAAAGTACCAAACATAGCAGAAAATATTACCGTAAATGAGTAATATTTAATGTTTAAATTAAAAAGCCAGAGAGGGATACCCTCAATCACCATAATAATGCAATATCAACTTGGAAGTTCAAGCAAATGCAAAAACTCAAGTACAAAATACTGGAAAAGAAGAGCTAAAACAGTTTTATAATGATCACATTTCTTGCTCAAAAACTCTAAAAGGCTGAAAAAAATAAAATTTATAATAGGATTTCTAAGTTAGGAATAATCACCTGTACACAGAAATGAGAAGAAAATATTCTAGTCACAATAGCAAAGGTAAATTAGAAAAGACTTAGAAATAAATATGCAGAAATAGCATTTGACATAGATGATTAAGTTATATAATCTTTTCAAGATATGAAAGAGTATCTAGGCAAATGGAAAGGCATGCCGTTCCTTTAGATGGAAGGTTTAAGATCACAAAATATAAAATATTTTGACATTAATAAATATGGTAACATTTCAGTTAAAGCCCGAGAGTTCTTTTTATGGTTATATAAAATGGCTCTTAAAGTTTACATGGAAAAAATAACTTTTAGATAATAATCCCCCAAAAATTAAAACAAAATAGGAAGAATGGCAAGCAGGCACTGGGCATGCCAGTGTCAGACTATTCTATTATAAAACCACTGTAATCAAATCAATATGTCATTAGTCATAAAAGACAAGATCAAGAGGACAGAATAGAAAATGCAGAAATACATCCTGGTCCACATGAAAATTTGGTTGGTGTTTTAATTTGGTTGGAAAAGAATACACTTTTCAGTAAATGGTGTTGGAGCAGTGGCTACCCATCTGGAAAAAAAAAAATTAGACCTTGATTTTATACAATATATGGAAATATTTTTCAAATAGGAAAATTTTTAAATATTAAAAAATTAAGCAATAAAACATTTGGAGACTACCTTAAAGATAATACATATAGTCTAAGGGAAGGAAAAGCCTTCTGATCCAGACTAGAAACTCCAAAGCCATAAAAGAAAGGACAGATATATTTAACTATTGTCTTAGTCCACTTGGATTGCTATAACAAAATACCTAAGACTGGATAATTTATAAATAACAGAAATTTACTGCTTACAGTTCTGGAAGCTGGGAAGTCCAAGATCAAGGTGTCTGCAGATTGTGTCTGGTGAGGGCTTGAGGGCTCGTTCTTCATGGAGGCACCTTCTTGCTGCACCCTCACATGGTGGAAGGGAAAAACAAGCTCCTTCAGGCCTCTTTTTTAGGGGTACTAATCCCATTCATGAGGGTTCCACCGTCATGACCTAGTTACCTCCCAAAGGTTCCATCTCTTAATACCGACACATTTTGGATTAGATTTTAACATATAAATTTTAGAGGTACATAAGCATTCAGACCATAGCAACTATGCAAAAATTGATAATTTGGAGTGATAAATCATATCGTAAAGTAAATAGACAAATATTACATTGGGGGGAAGCTAAAACTCTCTATAAATGGGACAAAAGAGTTAAATAACTCATGAATATTCATAACAATTTAACCAAACAGCACACCCCAAAAGCCAATAAACTTATGAAAAGATGTGCAAACTCATTGGTAGCCAAGAAAATAGAAATTTAAGCAACAAGCTCTCTTTACAAGGATAAGACAAAAAAAAAATCAGAGATAACCATTGTTGGGAACAATGTAGGAAAAAGATAAAAGAGGAAAACTCTGTAAACCAAATGAACACTTATGCATAGGGGAATGGTTATTGCGCAACCAACCGTTCGATTGTTTGCAGAATTTAAAAATCCTATGAATTGGAGTTAGTCCAGTTGACTGGTATTTTTTTCTATATATTATTTGAGGTATTAATAGTAAAGATGCAGAAAAGTAAGTACAAAATGATCTATTGTTTTAAAAGAACAAAGGCAAAAATTCTATATATGTATATGATTATCACATTATACTCATGGACAAACATATGAACACATTCCCACTGTGTTTTTAACAAACATTGTGGAAGTATGTGAGGTAGGGGATTTTATTGGTGGAAGTGCAGAAAGAGAATATGTGAAAAAGAGAATAAAAACCTGCACTACAAATATTATGTCTGCTAAATTCATGTTTTGTGCTGTTGGTAAAAACTATACCTGTGGGTATATGCATAAAGAAAATATATTTGTTAAATATTAAAAATGTAAGAAAAATCATTCATGCTTTCCTAAATTAATTTCACTGTCATTTCCATGTAGTATGTGTGTATTTCATTTCCTTTCTCCTTTTAGATTTCTCCTCCCAAAAAGGTGAAAAATATTGACATATCTGTGGGTTATCTTTTTCATTCTTCTCTACCAACTACATTGTTATTTATTATAGTAAAAGTAGAAGGAAATAAAAACTTTATTGCCCAGATTATCATCATTTACATTATGAAATTGTTGATTTCTTTGGGCCATGTTAATTTCAGGCTGGTCCTGTTTTAAGTGCTAGAAAATTTTCCGCTAGAATCTCAGGTCCTGTTCTCAGTTTCCAGAGAGGGAAGTACAAAGTATATGGATGAGTAATCATAAGAGAATTAAATATAAGAATCAAAACTCAGAATGTGCCAATCGTAGTCTCAGCTGCTGGCATTCCTCTGATCCCTGTGCAACTAGAGAGGAGGGTTTTGCGTGTTCAAAGTCACCGGGCCAGGACTCAAGTAGTGCCGAGACAGAGCTTTCACACCATCCCCTTTGTCAGTGGAAGGACATCAGGCTCTCAAAATAACTGCTAATCAGTGAGATAACTTGTGAAAGGCCAGTGGTGGCATAAACATCCTTCTGTCTTTTAAAAACGAAGCGACGAGAGCAAATGCACCCACTGTGCTTCCCACCAGCCAGCGACTGGGCTAAGCCCTTTACTTCCATCAGTTCACGGGATCCTCAGGATGCCTCAGCCAGGTAAGGATGTTTCTAGTCTGCATTTACGGATGGGGTATGCTGAGGTTATGTAATCCTGTCCTTGGTCACGGGAGTCGTCCCTTGTACACCTGAGCTTCAAACTGCCTTCAAACTCCAGTACCTGGGCACTTACCCACTAACCCTGCTGCCGCTCAATTCAAGGAAACAGAAAAACAAGAGACAATGGAAGTTAAAAAGATGTTTAATTTCAGACAAATGAAGGCTGGTTTGAAATCTTGTGGTCTGTCTCAACGCCTCAATGTCCAGCAGCTACGTCCCCTGAATAGCTAAACACTCGTGATGCAGGCGCACGTTTCCTTACCTGAGCACATGCCGAATGATGAGAAATTTGCTCTGTTTTGGGGAATGGATACTCTCTGCAATTTTTATTTATTTTTGACACTTATACATGCATTCAATGCCACTTTTATTGTTTTCCCCATAATCCCATATTTGCTATGAAACTTATTTTATCAGTTGCAGTTTTGCCAGTCCTGGTGTTTCTTAGGATTTGGCTAGGGATTACCACGCTGAGATTTCTCCAAGTTAACACATCAGCACTGGTGGAAAGGGAAGTGATTCATGTGGCTGGTGACAAGGCAGGAGAGGTTTCAGGGGAGAGTGCTGGAAATTGGAGGAAGAATGGGAGGTAAGCGACCCATCTGGTCACAGGCTACCCTGGGCTCAGCAGGGAGACAGAACATCTCTCTCTCCTGGGGGACAGTCCTTGTGGTCTTCACACACAACCCTCAGAACAGCCCTCAGCGCTTATCCTCATTTACACAAAATGAAACTAAGTTTTCACTGAGCATCTCATAAGGGACATAGCATAGATTTTTTATAATACCTAACACCCAGCATTTTACTTTTCAAAATACCACTCCTGCACCTGGCCTGTTCTTTCTCAATTTCCTCTCTTACCTGTTGTGGGATCTCTCTTGTCTGGGGACCTTCTTTCACTAGGAAGCCTCAAGCTTCCTCCGCTCTTCAGAAACTTCTCCTCTCCACCGTGTTTCGTGTTCATTACACAGAGCCAGCAATCAGCTCTGAGGGGGGAAAAAGCCATTGCACAAAGTTGGTTTGGAGCTCAAAATAAAACAAAAGATCCCACACTATCTGATTCCATTCTTGTTAGAAAATGGCAGGGCAAACTTTAATTTTTCTCCGCCACAAAAGGTATTTCTTTCTTGTCACATATTTTTATATCTAACAAGTATTCATTTATGTGTGCTCAACTGATTGAAAAATAAATTCTGTGTGTATAGGTCTTCCATTGTAACTGGAATTTCTCTTAAAAAGTCCCACGCCTTGCAAAGTGGAATTATCTCAAAGATAGGCCTTAATTATGCCAGTGTCCTCATGGAGTTTAGTCCTGATTACTATACAAAAACTGTGTCTTAAAGAAATGAATCACATTTGGCTCCACTAAGCTAATCATTGTACAGTTTCTCATTTCCCTTTTTCCTGGGAAAATTGACCCAGTCTGAAACAAAAAATTCCAAATATATTTTAAGTAATAATTGTATTATTGGAATAAGGGTAGAGCCTCAGGTAAAAGTCTTGACACACACAACACGCATTTGGATATATAGATTCCTTTGTGTTTCTTAGTAACACAATCAGTCCTTGTAAATGGTGGTCATGTCTCCAATGTTGCACGTTCCCTATGGGCAGGGAAATTAAGAAGTAAAATACATGGCTATTTGCTGTTAGGAATTTATAAGGGAATAAAGAGTATAAAAAATATGCATAATTACTCCCAGGAACAGAAAAAAATCATAAAAAAATTCACAACTAATTAAGAGGTCTGCGTACATGCTAATCGCTGCCTGCTAGAGGTGTCCCATCAAGAACGGCAGGCTTGTCTGTGTGAATGAGGAAAGTGTGAATGAGTGAGCCTGTTGGTTCTGAGGTAAAACAAATTCTTATCTCACAGGTTCAAATTCTCCAGGCTCATGAATATAACACATTAATATTCATTAAGTGGAACACATTATCATTTTAGAAGGAGATTACTGGGGACTCACTATTTTCATTCCATCACATTTTCCAATTAGGAATCCCACTTTTGCAAATAATCAGCTTTCTGCTGCCAAGGGCTTTTCAGCAGCTTTCTGGCAAGGGGGTTTGGAGCTCAGTTCAGCATCCATTTAAGAAACAGGAAGAATCTGAAGTACAATTATATTTTCTAATGACAGGGTAATCTTGCTGTAGTGAACCTGATCAGAGAGAAGTCAAACTCTAAAAGGAGCAGGCACAAACTCCTTTTGGGGAGAGGAACTCAGACAATGAAGTTTGAGAAGGAGTTCACAGTTTCCTTGGTTGCCTGCAGTTATCCAGAAATAAATGCACCTGTGAAAGATCTTGGAGCTCTCACTGGGCAAGAAGAGGCCATGTAAGGGGAAACCATAGTGGTGTGGAAGTGAACACAAGAGCAGCGTTGATAACCATCCCTGAAGGCTAACAACAGAGCAGGGAAGGAAACAATGAACAAATACGTGCATTTCCTCTAGATTAACATTTTGGTTCTGAAAGTTAGACATTTTTGTTACACTTTATATTATTAATAATTTAACCAGGAGAAATAGTAGTCAGAGATTAGTTTTCTTTTGAAAAATATCAAATAAATTTGATATATTCACATTTAGTAATAATCTCTAGTCAAAGCAGCATTTATAAATAAAGTAATTTAATTTCTATTTAAATTATATATTCATGAATTTAATATGAGGATATAGCTAAGATCCTTTCTCTAATGGAAAATAAGCCTCAGTTGTTCTTCCCTTGTGTATTTATGAAGAATTGCATATACATGGCAAAACAAAACACATATAAAAAGTGGGTATAAGAAAAGGCGAGTATTTTTTCATAATGGCTCACCAGTTCTCAGTTCTCCTTCCCAGACACAGCTACTTTACTAGTTTCTTGGTTCTCTTTTCAGACACAGGCTATGCACATACAAGCACAGATATACCACATGTTTGCTCATACACAGACAGGAGCATGTGCTAAGCATTCTACTCACACAATTTTACTAAAAATCTATCCTAGACATGACTCTCTATCAATATTTATAATTTAACTCACCACAAGGGAAATAGATTTCACTAAAATAATCCAATCAGTCACTAAACAAATAAGCAAGTAATAGTAACAAGCCCTAAAGGGGTTGGGAGCTAAGATCCAGAGTTGTTATAATACATTATCTAAAATGTCCAGTTTTCAATAAAAGTTATGAAACATACAAAGAAACATGAAAGTCTGACCCATATACAGAAAAAAATAAGCAGGAAACAGAAGCAAAGTGAGTAGATGTCAGATTTAATAGACCAAGGCTTCAACGTAGCCATTATTAATATGGTCAAAGAACTAAAAGAAACCATGATTAAAGAAGTAAAGGAAGGTATGATGACAATGTCTCATCAAATAAAGAATATCAATAAAGAGATAGAAATTATTAAAAACAGAACTAAATGGAAATTCTGGAATTAAAAATATACTAAGTAAAATGAAAAATTCACTACATAGGCTCAAAAGTATATTTGAATTGCCTGAAGAAATAATTCAT
>NW_012144967.1:10686937-10689484 GCF_000956105.1 Propithecus coquereli
TCCAAATTGGAAAGAAAGAAGTAACATTATCTCTACTCACAGATAGCATTATTATTTTACATATATATATTTCACATACATAAATATGAAAATGTAAGGAATCTACTGCAATCTATTAGAACTAATAAAGGAGTTCCACAAGATTTCAGGATACAATATCAATAAACCAGAATCAATTGTTTTTCTATACACTATCAATGAAAATCCTAAAATTAAATTAAGGAAATAATTCCATTTGCAATAGCATCAAAAAGAATTAAATACTTAGGAACAAATTTAACAAAGGAAGTATAAAACTTATACTCTGACAAATACAAACCATTGTTCAAAGAAATTTAAAAGATCTAAATAAATAGAACAACATGCATGTTCATGGATCAGAAGACTCACTATTGTTAATACAGCAATATTCCACAAATTTATCTGCATATTGAACACAACCCTATCAGAATCCCAGTTGGTTTCTATGTGGAAATTTACAAACTGACTTTCAAAGTCATGTGGAAACCCAAGGCCTTGGATTAGCCAAAATAATTTTGACAAGGAAGAAATGTGGAGGACTCACACCTTCTGATGTCAGAATTTACTACAAAGAAACACTAACCAAGAGAGTGTGATTCAGGCATAAAGCTAGATATATAGATCAATGAAATAGATAAGCATTCAGAAGTAAACTCATATTATCTATGATCAATTGATTTTCAACAATGGTATTAAGTCTATTCAATGGGGAATGAACACTATGTTTAATAAATGGCACTGGGCCAAGTGGACATGCACATGACAAAGAATGACTTTGTGTCCCTACCTCACACTGTATGCAAAAGTTAGCCCAAAATGAATCAAAGACTAAATATAAGAGCTAAAGTTACAGAACTTTAGAAGAAAGCATAGGGTAAATTCTCATGTCCTTTAATTTGGCAATGAGTTCTTAGATATAACACAAAATGGACAAGCAAAAACAGAAAAAAATGGATAAATTGGGCTTCTTCAAATTAAAAAAAAAATTACTTCAAATAACATCATCAAGGAAGTGAAGACCATTATCCTAAGTGCACTATCTCAAGAATGGAAAAGCAAACACCACACGCACTGTCTAATAATTTGGAACTAATTGATGAGCACAGAGAGAAGTAAAAATCATTGGACTTCAAGAAGGGGAGACATCAAGAAGGGGAAGGACATCTTGGAGGAGAGGAGGGGTAAAATCTTACCTAGCAGGTACAATGAGCACTATTCAGGTAATGGGGACACTTGCAGCCCTGACTAAAGCATTATGAAAGCTATCCATATAACAAAAACACGTGTACCCCATTAATATTTTGAAATAAAAAATCAAACAAACAAAAAGAAACACCATCAACAAAGTGAAAAATAAACCACAGAATGTGATAATAATATTTGCAAATCAAATCGTATATTTGATAAGAGACTGGCATATAGAATATATAAAGAACTCTTACAACTTAATTATAAAAAGACAAACAGGCCTGGCACTGTGCCTCACACCTGTAATCCTAGCACTTTGGGAGGCCAAGGCAGGAGGATCGGTTGAGGCCAGGAGTTCAAGACCAGCCTGGGCAACAGTGAGATCCCATCTCTACAAAAAATAGAAAAATTAGCCAAATATGTTGATGCCCACCTGTAGTCCCAGCTACTCCAGAGGCTGAGGCAGGAGAATTGCTTGAGTCCAGGAGTTTGAGGTTGCAGTGAGCTATGATAATGCTACTGAACTCTAGCTGGAGCAACAGAGCAAGACTCTGTCTCAAAAAAAGAAAAAAAAAAAAGAAACCAATTAAAAATTGGACAAAAGATCTCCATGGACATTTCTCCAACGAAAATATGCAAATGACCAATGAATACACGAAAAGATGATCAACATCATTAGTCATCAGGAAATGCAAATCAATATCACAATGAGATCCCACTTTATACCACTAGGATGACAATAATCAAAAAAGCAAATAATAACAAGTGCTGGCTAGTATGTGGAGAAGTTGAAACCCTCACAAATTTGATGGTTAAAATGTAAAATTGTCTAGCCATTTTGGAATAGAGCCTCACAATTACTCAAAGATAAACATAAGCTTCCATTTGACACAGCAATTCCACTCCTAGGTGTATTCCCAAGAGAAATTAAAATATATGTTTACAAAATAATTTGTACATGAATGTTCCTATCAATATTATTCATAATAACCAAAAGATGGAAACTACCCACATGTCCATCAATTGATAAATGGATAAATAAATGTGGTATATCCATACAATTGAATGTTGTTTAGGTCTGAGAAGAAATGGAATCCCGATAAATGCTACAACATAGATGAACCTTAAAAAAATTATGGTAAATGAAATAAGTCGGTCACAAAGACCACACATTGTTTGATTCCATTTATACAAAGTGTTCAGATTAGGCAAATCCATACAAAGTGTATTAGTGGCTGCCTAGGACTGGGGCAGTTAAGGAAGGAAGAGGTGGCTGGTGAGTGACTGCTAATGAGCGTGGGGTTTCTTTTGGGGGGGAAGTTAAAATGTTCCTAAAAT
>NW_012144967.1:10689544-10699751 GCF_000956105.1 Propithecus coquereli
CTTTTTCTTTTTTTAATCTTTACTTGAATTTCTAGGAAAGACATGAAATTATCAATTAATTAGGAGAGAAGAAAGTTACTAATTTTACCTAGGCATGGAAATAGTCATGGTTCTTACCAAAAGATGTAAAATATTTAAGACATTTTTTCTGTTGGCTTTTAAGCCCAACATTGTGAATAAAGTTCACTTTTGTAAATAAGGCACGTCGGGTTTTTTTTTTTTTTTTTTGTGACTCAGTTATAGCTACGTATAAATACTAAGCAGACTGAGGATACAATTCTAAATTAGGTGGCTGATTATTTATTTAAGGAGGAGCCTAAAGGACTACAACACAAAGAAAGAATTACAACTATTTACACAAAACCTTATCAAAGTTTCATTGGATAATTAAAAGTTTGCCTACACCACTATGGGGAAATTTGATTAATGGAGTCATGGAAAATTAGAGCTGAGAGACACCCTAGAGATCAAACAGTCCAAATGATTAATTCTAGAAAAATATGATACTGAAACCCAGAAAGGGGAAATGTTCTGCTCAAGGTCATGTGGGCAAAGCGAGGCCACATTTTCCGACTTACATTTTTTTCTGAGCTAGTTATGTAGCTATTGATAAGAGAAGTTCCAAATTATGTTGATTAAGAACAATGCTTTTGGAAAAGAACTGTAGACTATTTCAACATGGGGAAAATCTACCTTCAAATAAAAATAATTTGTGCCTTTAAAGTATCAGTCCAATATTAACAGAGGCCAAGTAATTAAGATGTGATTATGTTCTACATAGGATATTTCAGTTAATGTCAATGCAGAGGAAATTGAAAGGAAAAGAAACCTTGTATTACTGACTTTGGCATGAGACACAGTTGAAAAGGAACCTGGAATGTTTAGAAAAACTAAGAATTCAGCAAGGAGGAAGAGGAGAAGTCCAAGGAAGTTGACCAGGACTTGATTCTAGATGATTCTAATTATTAGAAAGGTCATCCTTACATTGATTTAAAAGCTGCTTTCTTAAAACTTTAGACCTTTAATCCTAATTCTTCTCTCTGGATCAATGCAGAATAAGTTTGCTTCTTCTTCCAAAGAATAGCCTTTAATATCTAAATGAAATGTCCATATATTTCTTTAATTATCTTTTTTCTAAATCAATCATCCCCAGATCTGTCAATAAATTCTCATACAACAAGACTTTCAGAACATCCACAATTTCAACCATCCTTCTGAGATGTTCTCATCTGACATTGTGATTTATTTTTTTATTTTAAAATGTTAACGGGGTACACGTGTTTTTCATTACATGGGTCACTTTTTCAATGCTTCAGTCAAGGCTCTAAGTGTACCCATCACCCAAATAGTGTTCATTGTACCCGTTAGGCAAGTTTTTGCCCCTCCCCTCCTCCCCCATTCCCACTGCTTAATTTCCACTGAGTTTTACTTCCCTCTGCACACATGGGTACTGATCAGTTAGTTCCAATCTAATAGCAAGTACATGTGGTGTTTGTTTTTCCATTCTTTAGATACTTCACTGAGGAGAATGGTCTTCAGTTCCATCCAAATTGTTGCAAAAGGAATTAATTAATTCCTTTTTATGGCTGAATAGTACTCCGTGGTGTACATATACCACATTTTATTAATCCATTCATGAATTGATGAGCACTTAGGTTGATTACACATCTTTTCAATTGTGAATTCTGCTGCAATAAACATTCAAGTTCAGGTGTCCTTTTGATAGAAAGACTTCCTCTCCTTTGGGTAAACACCCAGTAGGGGATTGCTGGATTGAATGGTGGCTCTACTTTTAGTTCTTTGAGGAATCTCCATACTGTTTCCATAGAGGTTGTACTAATTTTCAGTCCCACCAGCAGTGTATAAGCATTCCTTTCTCTCTGCATCCTCTCCAGCATCTATTGCTTTTGGACTTTTTGATAAAAGCCATTCTAAATGGGGTAAGGTGATATCTCATTGCAGTTTTAATTTGCATTTCCCTAATGATTAGTGACATTGAGCATTTTTTCATGGCCATCTTCTTTTGAAAGCTTCTATTCATGTCTTTTGCCCACTTTGTATTAGGGTTATTTGTTTTTATTTTCTTTCTGATTTGCTTGAGTTCTTTGTAGATTCTGGATATTATCCCTTTATCAATGTATAGTTTGCAAATATTTTCTCCCATTCTGTAGGTTGTCTATTTGCTCCATTGATTATTTCCTTAGCTGTGCAGAAGCTTTTTGGTTAATCAAATGCTATTTACTTATTTTTGTTGTTGCTATAATTGCCATCTGGGTTTTAATCATAAATTCTTTGCCTAAGATAATATCTAGATGTATTTTTCCTGCATTTTCTTCTAGAATTCATATGGTGTCAAATGCCTTGCATGAAAGTCTTTTATTCATTTTGAATTAATTTTTGTGAGTGGTGAGAGATAGGGGTTCCATTTCATTCTTCTGCATGTAGCTATCCCATTTTCCCACCACCATTTATTGAATAGGGCTTCTTTTCCCCAGTGTGCATTGTTGTATACTTTGTCAAAGATCAATTGGCTGTAGGTAGATGGTTTTATATCTGGTTCTCTGTTCCATTCCATTGGTCTATGTCTCTATTTTTGTATCAATACCATGCTGTTTTGACATTGTGATTTATAAGGGTTCAAAGTAATGTGTTGCCCATATGTTCCACCCCTTAGTCTAATTAAATTCTACCCTCATGATTTTTACCATCTCTGCATAACACCTGTATATTCACTTAATATTCTTAATTCATTTTGCTTCTTCTACATAAGAGTAATATACATAAACTCAATTATGATTTTTATAGGGCTTATTTTTTTCTAGTAAAGTAAAATATATAGCAAAACTAAAAGTATTGTGCAAGTACAATCCAAAATCAATTTATATATCATCAGTTTAAGTCATTCTGTGCTTTAGGAAGCACTGGTCAACTGAAAGTCCCTGGAAAGAAAATTCTGGAGTTATTCTCCATCCTCCCATCATTAGATTAGCTTATTAAAATGAGTTAATAAACTTCCCATATTTATTAAGTGGATTCTTGGAAGTAACCATGACCCAGTACATTTGAAATACCCTGGGAACGTGACAGTGGCTCATAACCTGTATCTAGTGGTTGGGTGTGGGGCCACCATGCCAGAAATGACCAAAAACAGGAAAAAAGGGAATTCAGAGAGGTCATGCAATGTCAGGCAGTGAGGTCATGAGGGCAGGACCTTTTGTCTATGATCTTCTCCACAGTATCCAAAAAGTTAATCGTTACTCTTGACGCGTAATCCCTGCCTGCTTTACATTTGTTTTAACCATTAAGTCTCACTCCCTTATGAGGAAGATATCATTATTTTCTCAGAGATTTTACTTACTTGTCCAAGGATGCATAAGTAACAAGTGCTAGACTATAACTCAACAAAAACTGACTCCAACCTCTGTCTTCCCAATTACATAGAGTGTCCAACTCCAGCCTTTAACTGTGTGGGTTAAGAACAACCCTAATCCTTTATCCTTGCAGCAAGAGAGACATGAATGAATTCACATTGTAGGCTGCAGGTAGCTGGAGTGCAGGCATGCAACTGCCTGCCCACCATTTCTATTGCATAGGAAAGACTATGATTCTACCTAAAGTTGTTGTGATTCCTTGCAGTTATGGCAAACTCAACTTTTGACTAGAAATGGACTAATTCAGCAAAGGGAAATAAACATTTTCATCCTCATCAAATGAACTTAAAAAACATTCAATTCTCAACTCATCTTAACAGTATAAAATTGGCATAGCATGTATTAAATTCTAGTTTCATTTAAGCAAAGTGTTTTGTTGTTTGAACAAGTTAAAGTCAGTATAACAATGAACAAGGAAGAGAGGAAGGAAGAAAGATGGAATGGAGGGAAGGAAGGAGAAAGGGATGCTTAAACAGGAGACTGAACAAAAAACATGTCTGAGGGACCACTCAGCAACCAAAATCTCAATGTCTCTTTCCTGGAAGTTCTGCGGGTGCCACCCAGACACAGCCTGCTTTTCATCCCCGAGTTTATGATCACATTATAATGTGACTATAGTTGATATTTGTATAGAGCTTTAGGGTTTTCAAAGTATTTTCACACCATTCAATCCTCGAGGAAATCACATGGTATAGCAGAGCAAGAATTGTGATCCCTGCTTTTAGATGCAAAATCCAAGTCTCCAAAAGACCAAGTTTTATGCACTTATGTGCACTCAGCACACACACACACACACACACACACACGCACACACACACATACACAAAAGGTAAGTCCAGAGAACAAGGGCTCAATCAACTTTCATATCAGTCATTTATTCAAACTTGAACAAATGTGTACGAGAAGGTACAGTATTTCAAGATTACTTTGGAAAACAGGACAAAATTGCTATTCCTTTACATGCTAGTGTGGAAAGAGAGACAACAAACAAAAGGCCATATAAATATGTAATAAGTCAGACATTAATAAATGTTATGAGGAAAAAAAAAGAAAGAACAAAGCCAGGTAAGGGAGACAGCAAGAGTAGGGACCTGGGGGAAGTTGCCATTTTAAATATTTAGAAATAGAATATATTGTATATATTATTAGAATACAACCCATTTAATATCAGTTGGGGAAGGATATAGAAATGTTATCTTTGAGTATTACTTGTGCAGTGAAACAAACTTGCACAGACTGAATGAGGTAGAGTGTTTTTAAGACCTTCGTGACCTGGTATATGCAAAGGAGCATGTATTTAGAGTGTACCATTTTTCCAATTCTGAACAGATCCTAACTCAGACCTCCAGAAAGACCCATCGCCTATCCTGAACTTTGTTTCTCAAGCCTGGAAGACCACATTAAAGATAAGGAATACCCCTGGAAACTAACGCTATGTCTAGACAGAGCTTTCGAGAGAGAAATAAATTGTATATAAAATAAGTGCTTGTCATAAGAACAGTAGATATGGGATTCTACAATACACTGAGGTTTACATTACCACCGTGGCTCAATGTATCATCTGTCACTTTCCATAGCAAGACAGGCGTCAAGGGGATGACAGATTAAGGGCCTGGTGAAAGCCTTCCAGCTGACCAACATCATTACCCTCAGCCCACACGCAGCCATCCATCAGTGTTCTGACGCAGGCACCATGGAGCCTCGGGGATGGCTCCTTCAGATCCCCTTCCCTTGGCCATCCTAGAGTAAGTCATATTGAAGTCTTCATAATCTCAACAGAGAAGTAGAGAGGCTATTTGCAAGCCCTCCTGATATATCGCAAAAAATCAAGAGATTTGATAATATGGAGAAATGAGAGGACAGGAAAAGATCGTCTCTTTTTAATATGGAGTCAACATATATGTTTCAAGAGCTTACTAAACTCCAAAGCCCCTATCATGTTCTGAATCTTCACCTAGATATTTTTCATGGCCCTCATCTATCTTATCATCCTTTAATATTTTATCTTCCTTCTAATTTCTATTCACCAGGGCTGTTTACCTTTTAGAACAGAGACAGCAAATATGTCCCATCTTCCTGTTGATGTTGATAAATTAATCATGCCCACTTGGAGTGCCAGGTGGAAGAGCACTGGGACTCATTCTGGTCATTGGAAAGTAGCGCCGTGATTGATTAGCAATGTCGGCCATGGCCTCGGGAGACAAGAACTTCAGAACAAGTGCTGTGATTTGGAAGTGTTAGAAGAGCAACAACAACAAAAATTGCAGATACTCGGGTAGTTTTAAAGCTCTCAAGAAACATATCAGCAACCGTGTCATTTTAAATCTCGTATCTGGTTAAGGATTCTCAAATAAGACCAAGCTTAAACATCATGCACTGGAGGCATGAAAATAACAACTCATGGGTCTTTTGGGTCACAGTCATGAGTTCACATTCCATTTCTGTGACTCATTCTTGGATAACTTATTTATCCTCTGTACTACTCAATATACTCACATAATGACTAATAATAATGAAAATACCTACCTTGTACTGATGTGAACATTACATAAGGTCACAGATATGAGTGAAGTATATAGACAGCATCTGACAGAGGGTAGGAGGTTCAATAAATGGTAGCTATTATTATACTTAATCATAATTTAAAGCAAAATAAATCATTCTCTTTTCTTGCTTTTAAAACAATGTTTATAACTCTACTGTGGAATTATTGCACTGTGTTATAGTTTTATTTTTTCACCATTTGTCTTTCTTTTAGTGTGAGCTCTGTGGGAGCAGGGACCATGAATGATGTCTCATTCATCATTGATTCCCGGGATATAACTCAGTGCCTCATATACAGCAGGCAGCAAAAGGTGTCAGCTGAATGGATAAGGAAGGAAACAACAACAACAACGACAAACAACAAACACATGGAAAGGCATTTGTATTCAAGTGCATGTTCCTCATTGGCTAGAAGGCTTAATTAAAAAGCATAACTCAGATATGTTTACTGGATCTCATGCTTTTCCTTGTGCCTATTCTGGCTTTGGCTAGGCAGTAGAAGAATCGTGCCACAGAGGAGAAAGCTAAAGTAGAGAGACAGGTGTTTGGGGGACACTGTTCCTACATCCCACCTACTGTCCCACTGAATTAAAAGCTACACTCCAATTACGGTCACCACATTCCCCTTCTTTTCTTTGTCAGGCCCGACTTCCAACGTTCTGTTGCAATGTTTTATGTATACATATATATTGCCAGCCACATCATGAGTTCTATTTTTTAATTCTGAAAACATGGTCATCCCAGCCACACGGCGAGACCAGCGCCCTCCGCACCTGCACAGTCTCTGGAATCTGAAGCAGAGCGCATTCCACCAAGGACAATGAGCCGCGGGCCTCCCACACACGCAAGCGTCTCTTCTACATCTCATGTCAAAAAGGCATTTCTGTCATCTTCTGTAAAATCCCTGTTTGTTTATTTTGTTTTTAAATTTACACTATTTGGCCATGTCACCTTCTGTGCCTCCTCATCAATAGTGCCCTCTCTATTCATGTAAAACATTAATTGACTCCTCTCTTACTCTCTTTTCACACTGCGCCATTAGCCATTATCTTGGGTTATTTAAATGGCCACTAGGGTGGCCCATCCAATCCCCTGATGTTTCAATTCCTTGACCTCTTCATCTTCCGTGTCTTTCTTCTCGATTTTCTGTCAGTCGTAAATTCCTGTGTGTATATGTCAGACATCGTCCATCCCCTGAAGTGCCTCCATTTCTTAGTAATTAAATTCAGACACCCAAATTTGTTCAGTCTTCTTTCATCCAAGTTTTTTCAATTATTTCTAAAACATTTTCTTATTTTTTTATAATTTAATGGGACTCCAGTTCTTTAGTCTCTCCTCATTATGTAAGCCTCTTTGTTTCTTTACTGTGTTTCCTGTTTTGCTCAAAGCCCAAGGTCCAACGCTTCACCCATTCTTAGTCTAAGCTCCCTTGTTCAATGCCTTTCTATTATAGACGTCTGGCAAAAGCCCATATCTGGATGAATCCAGCTGCCTTACATGCCCACCTTTGTATGTAAGCAACTGCAAACTGCTGGACAAAATTCCATAATTAAACAGATAGGCGTTTATAAGTGTATAGTCGCCAATAACAGCTGGGATGATGTGTCAACTTGCTCTTCCATTTCTTATAAAATTATTTCAAGGCCTTCCACTTTCCAATTTTTTTCACCCTCTCATTCAAGAGATAGCCATGGCTTTTATTTAATGGAGAGAGAAAAAAAAATATGACATTGGAAGAAACTCTTAACTTCTCAACTCAACTCCTATGCTAACACCTACTTTTCCTCCTTTATGTCCGTGACAAAGAGAAGAGTTAAAGTCAACAAACCCAGCTGTGTTCTGGATCCTGTCAACTCAATAACCTGGGGGGGGTATTCTTTTAGTTATCCTTCTCCTCTCTTCAATTTCCCAGCCATTCCTAGGTCTTTCTCATCAGCGGTGAAACATGCTCTAACCTCTCCCATCGTAGAAACAAAAACAAGACCAAACAAAAATCTCTTGGCATTCATCTCCTCCCTTTCATGTTGCTACTTTACTTTTCTCCTCTCCTTTGCATAATTCTTTTTAGAAGAATTGTCTGTATTTGTTTCCTACATTTTTTCACCTCACACTCACCTCCTAGGTATTATATTTTAGTTCTCGCCCTCACATTTCCACGGATACCGCCTTCACCAAGATCACTGACGACTCATACAGTGGTAAAGCCCGATTCTCACAGTCCTAAGTGTGTTTAATTCATAATGATGATGCATACTTTTCATAGCTATTTCCCAATTGAAATATTACTTTCCCCTCCTCTTCAATGGTGCAAGATTTTATCAATTTTCTTTTCACTGCTCTGAGCATGCCTATTCTATCTCTTTTGTGAGATCCTTTTTCTCAATCAGTCTTGAAATGTTGGTGTTCCTTGTAGCCTTAGTCCTGGTCCACCAAGAAGCAAATGCCAAAACAAGATTAAACATGCAA
Organism: Propithecus coquereli; assembly: GCF_000956105.1. Lineage (NCBI taxonomy): Eukaryota > Metazoa > Chordata > Mammalia > Primates > Indriidae > Propithecus > Propithecus coquereli. The sequence goes on from NW_012144967.1 coordinate 10,697,986, forward strand.
AAAAAGGATTAGGAGAGTAGGCTACGAAACAAATTAAGGAGAAAGCCAGGGGACATGAATCCACATCTGACCTTGAGTGATGGAAACAGAAAGGAAGGAAGGAAGTAGGGTTGAGTGGATGTGTTCTAGATTCTAATATGATTCTAAGTTTGGTAAGGCCATATGGGAGACCACAAGTCAGAGTCTCCTGTCAAAGGAGTCCCACATCTCCCAAGAATGGGCCGGCCTTTGTATCCCTGCCACTGCCAGTCATTGGCTGGAAGCAGTCCAGGGAAAGTGTGGCCTTTGTGTAAATGAAGCCATTGATTTTAGAGCACATGGGCTGGTGCCCTGCATTTCCTGCAGTTAGACATCTGTGGGATGCATTCACACGCTGCCACACTCTAGGATCACACAGGGATGACTTTAGAATGATGTGCAGACAAGCCAAATAGTATGACAGTTTATAAAACGTTACTAGGTGGCTACTTCAGTTTGAGCAGTCATTTAAATTAAAATCTGAAAAAGTCAGGATAATACCATGCTGGGAAGAGTATATCAGTTGCAAAACCCATAAGACAAGAAGGAGCTCGATGTAGCAAGGAAGGAGAAGGAATGCTAATTTGGCAAGATCGTAGCGAGCAAGCAAGAGAGAAGGGATGCAGTCAGGGAAGAAGGCAGGCACCAGACACTAATGGCTTAATAAGCCAAGATGAAAAGTTTGGATTCTATTCTGAATATCATATGAGCAGCTAATTAAGACTTTTAATTAGGAAAGAGATATAGTTGGGATTCATATTTTAAAAATATCATTTGATATTAGAAACAATATAAGTATCCACAATTATAGGACTAGTTAATTCATGCAATAGATTACTACACAACAGAAAAAAAGTAAGGAGGCTCTATATGCCCCGATATAAAATTATCATCAAAATATAATGCTAAGTCAAAATACAAGATGCAGAACAGACTGAATAATATGATATCATTTGTGTAAAATATGAGCATGTCCATTCTACCCTTTAGAAAGTTGCACTAGAAACTGGTAGTAATGTTTACCTCTGGGAGAAGAGAGTATCTGGGTGATGGGGGTTTAAGGTTGATTCCATGTTTATGGTATACACTTTAGCACTTTGTAGATTTTGAAACCTTGTTCATGTAATGTTAAATAAATTAAAATTAAACATGATAGAGGAATAAATTATCATCCAAATAGAACACCCAATCAGTATCTCCAATCCAGAGTTGCCTCCTAAGCTTCAGACATGTTTATTTGACTGACTACTAGATAGCTCCATGTGGAAGGATTTCAGTAAGCTCAATGTGAGTGAACCAAAGCTGAAATTGTCGTCTCTTTTTCATCCCTCAAATTTCACTTAAACATCATTTGTTCAGAGACTTCTTCCCTGGACTGCTCTTTGTTCCCTGTGTCTTGGGATTGTATGGTTCCTCTCCACTCCCACTAGACTGTACTTTTCACATGGCATCAACCATGTCCACATGTTAACCCCCACATCCTCACTGCCTAACACAGAACATGGCTGAAGGAATATTTGTGATTTAATAAAGACAGTCCACATAAATTACCTCCTGAGATGCCTAACACAATATTCACTGAACTAAAATACCACTTAGAGGAGCACTTCTGTAGGTTTTCTATCTGTTGTGCAAAGCAGTAATCTAATTTTTCTTTCATTCATTCTTAAACTGCTTCGTTCGATTTCATGATCTGCTTCCTAATTCTAGTTGTCTGAGATTTTATGAACAAGCTGTAATTAGTGTTT
>NW_012144967.1:10699881-10715057 GCF_000956105.1 Propithecus coquereli
TTATATATTTATTGATATGAATAAATAGATACATACATACAAGCAAGATACATACAAACGTACATACATACAAGCAAGCAGCAAACAAAAGCAGCCGAACAACCAATCAAGAAAGGGAAACCCTCAAGTGCATAGTGGAAGAAGTCAGAGGAAACAAACTCAGGGCAAGGAGCCACAGCTGAAGCTGAGGCAGCTACTAGCAGTGAGTTTCCTACTAATCTGGGAGGATGCACCATAGGCTCATGCCCACAGGGAGCTGAAACTATTAAGTAGCATAAAGCTGGCCTTTACAACGGACTATTCCATACCTGAGACACCACTAGGAAAAAAACAATAAACTACTCAGTCAAGAGCTTAGATAAGAGGTAAGGAAATTTAACATTTTACAGGAACTACATGTATAAAAAGAATTACCTGCAAAAAACAGGGAGTTGAAGGCTATATTATGTATGCCTTTAAGGTTCAAATTTATGCTTTTCCCTTGAGATGTAAACCCTAAACTTATAACATAAAAAATTAGACCAGGACTTGAAAACCATAAGCTCCTTTCTGTCCCCTAAGCTCCCACCCAAGACACGTGAAAGCTAGAACTGAGCTTGCATCAAAAAGTTTCATAGCTGTGAGGAAAGCAGCTACCATGAGAAGAGTCACAGAGGAACAAAGAGCAGAATGTGCCCTCCAAAACCAGGAAGGAAGAACATGTGAAAGGACTTTTAAATAGTTATAACTGAAACATTCAAATTGATTTCATAAAGGGAGAAGGGAAGAGGAAAAAGCAGAAAGCAAAAACAAGCAGATCATTTTAAGAGCCAGATAGAGTTTCTAGAAATAAATAAATAAATATTTTTAAAAACCCCAAAATTCAAATTGTTGAATGGTAGACTGGATATAGCTGAAGAAAAAATCAATACATTGTTAAATTCATCTGAGAAAATTACCCAGAATATAAAACATTCTCCTTATGAAATTTACCATGTCAAATCTATTCCCAGTTTCAATTGTGTCACTTGATGGAATTATGGCTTTGGATTTATAATCTCTTGTGGTCTCTCCTTTTTTATAATCTCTACAATTGGAACCAATAATAGATAACTTAAACTCACTGAATCATGATAATTAAATGTGATGATGGTTATGAACATAATATTCCAAGTGCACATTATTAAATACTGTTGCAAATAAGGATACTCTTCTCTACAGTTCCTCTAGAACTAGGATCTTTTTTGTGTTTAGTCTTTAGAGCTCATGCCTAGAACTTATGTCTTTAGTTTTTGAAGGATGCCAGATATGCCAGATTTTGTTTTTAGAAAGATTATTTGTCTAATTCCAATGAATGTTTTTGTCTCTTTTAGTGCATGTTTAAAGAACATTTAAAAATGGTTATCAGAATTTCCGTTCCCAGAGTAGTTCATTGTTTTTGAATGACACAAAGTGACGAGGGTAGGGTAGGAATGGGATATCAAATTGGTTTCATAAGACGGGGGAACATGTACAGAAGCAGGTAGGAAGAATTTTATTTTATTTTTCGTTTTTTGGAAATGCAGTATTAATGTGCAGAATGTTTAACCAAGTCAGTTTTCTGAATTCAAAATTTAAGTTAATGTTCATGTTCAACATACACCGGAATATTAAATTCTCTGAAAAGCCTTTCAGTAAAGACATTTGTTTAATTTCAACTCATCATTTTGCAAACTAGTTGACCATTGACTCTTTTATTTTTTCTTTCTTTAAAACACTCATTTAATATCTTCACATGCCCATCTTAGAAACCTTAGCTTAAGTTTCTTTCCACAAGTACTGACACCCTCTCTCCATGTCTCACAGTCTTGTTTCCACATTTTGTTGCTTCTGCTCTTGGGCTCTCAGACGTAGGAAGATGCTATTCTTTACGACCTGAAGTGCATAGCCCAGTGCAACATCCCCTCCTGAGCTCTCTTGCTGATTTTAGACAGTCTTCTGAGCATATCTTGGGTGTGGATCGGAGGCCACCTGTCATGTACAGCAAGCATCTTTGGTCTCTAAGTGCTTAAAAGTTTGTAGAGTTTCTCAGAAAAGGGGACCGTGGACAATCCAGATATTTTGTCTGGTTGGACTTCCAATAGGATGCAGGAAAACTACTAACATAATGCACAAAACAAAGGGACTTTTTAGTTGGGCATCCAGGCTTGTCACCTATACTTGGCCAAAGATCATTTACCCAACATCTGGCAAGTTAACTTCCAAGTCTCAGGTTCCTCTCTTGGGAGAAGGAGATGATATTTCACAGAGATTTTTGTGAGGTTTTGATATAATATAAATAGAGTTTCTGGAGGATTATTGGTTTTCAGTAAATTGTAGCTTCGATTAACTTTTCTAATTTAAAATACACAGACCTATACAATTTTATAGAAATGGTTAAATGAAATATTAGCTATCCATTGGTAAATAAAAATATACCACAAATTTAGCAGCTTAAAGCAACATTCATTTATCATCTCGCAGTTTTCGTGGGTCAAGAGTGCAGGCACAGCTTATCTAGGTCCTTTGCAATCAAGATGTGGTCAGGCTGGGATCTCGTTTGGGAGTTCAACTGAGGAAGGATTCACCTCCAAGTGCCTGTGGTTGTTGGCAGGGTCCAGTTCCTCGCTGTCTGGCGGTCGGAAGCTGCCCTCAGTTCCACATATGGTAGCTTTTGTCATCAAAGCCAGCGTGTGGGGCGGGGAAGTCAATAGACAGACTCTTTTAGCAAGACAGAATTACAAGTTAGAAGTAACAAAATCATGACCGTGATGCCCCATCACCGTTGCCACTTCTATTGGCTAGAAGCAGGTCCAGGTCCCCCTGCACTCAAGGGGAGGAGATTACACAAGGAACAAACTCCAGCCAAAGGGGATAATGTGGGTCCACGCGACAGTCTCTGTGTTGCAGAGGAGGTCCAATCACACATGCTGGGCTTTAGCTATATTTTTTGTCTTTTTTTTGCTGTGGTCCCTCCTTCCCATTTTTGTACCCCTACCTACATGGTCCCTCGTCTGTATGCTCAAGTGATGCTTTTTAACAACCTGGTTTGCATAATTTCATATTTTTCTTCAGTTAGATACAGATAAGTTGATAGATGATAGACGGGTGTAGACATATGTATACACATAGGTATGGGTGTTTGTGTGTTTATATATTTTTTAATTTAAAAAATTAGATCATATTACATCCACGTTTTGCACCTTGTTTTTCCTGCACAGCAATACATGATGGAAATTTCTCCGAGCCGAGTGATAGAGTACTAAGTGACATAATGATCTGCAATATTCACAATAACCAACCATTCCACTGCTAATAAGAAAGAATTCACCAAATTTCCAGTTTTTTGGCACAATAAACAATGATGCAATAAATATCCTTGTACATGTCTCCTTGCTTACTGATGCATTTGTTTCTCTGGGATAGGTTCCCACAATGAGATGTCTGGGTCAAAGGATATTTTTAATTTAATAGATAGTGCCAGATTGTTTTCCAAAGAAGCTATAACAATGCACATCTTCCAACAGCAATATATTAGAGTACCCCTTTCTCCTGTATCCCCGCCAGCAATGGGTGTTATTGCTGTGTTCAATGTCTGCCAGTCTGATGGGAATAAAGGGATATTTCATTACTTTAATTTGCATTCACTGATGACTGGTGAGGTTGAGTGTCTTAATGTTTGTTGGCCATTTAGAATTGTCTTTTTGTGCATTGCTTCTTTGCTAATCTTTCTATTGGGATGTTTGGAAGGGTTCTTTATATTAAATGGATATTAACTCATATAATTTACAATACATTTTTTCCTAGATACAACAGTGTTTTTATATTCCCTTTTCTTGATGGAATCTTTTCACATACAAAGGTTTTAAAATTTTGTATGGCCCATATACATGTTTTTCCTTTATGCTAACATTAAATAATATAGAAGTGTCTTCAATATTACTTTTCTAATGTTTATTGTTTTATTATTTTTTTTCACTTAATCTTTAAGCCTCCTAGCATCATTTTGTGTTTTGGGTAAGATAGAGATTAACTATATTTTCTTCTGCAAAGATAGCTAGTTATGCCAGTATCATTTATAAATAATTTATGTTTTCCTACTCATTCAAATATTTCTGTCATTGTGTATCAAGTTCTCATTTATCCTTAGACATTGTTCTGGATTTTCCAATCTGTTTCAATAATCTACATGTGTGTTTATATGCCAATACTATGATGAACTGATTTGAATGAATATTTTGAATAACCCTCAATGTAACTAAAGCTCCCCCCTTCTATTCTTTTGCATACTTTTCCTGGCAATGCTCCAGCTTTTTCTCATTAAAAACTGAAATTATCTTGGATAATTTTATCCACTTTCAAAAAATATATATATTGGGATTATAATTGGCACTATATGAAACTATACACCTGTTTCAAAAGAATTGGAATTTTAATGAAATGTATCAACCGGTGTATGTCTTTCTGTTTGTTCAGATATTGATTTATATCATTTAATACAATTCTATAAAAATTTTATTTATAAAGGTATCTTTCTCTTGTTATGATTATTTCTAAGGTTTTGTAATTCTTTTTCTTATCATTAAGAATGTCATTTTTGTTCGACTTCAATTTCTTGATGCTTGTTTATTGTCATATCAGAGAAAAGCTTTTCTTTTTTAAATTTTATCGTATCTTAACCCACTTTACCAAATTTTCCTATAAATTGAAGGAGAACTTTGGTTTTGTTTTAACTACAGTCTCTAGGGCTTTCTAAGTATCAAATAATTTTGTTATTGAAATGAGACAAGTTTGTCACTTTATTTTCCTTACATATAAAAAATTATATATATTATATATATATTTATATATTAAATATTTTTCCACCTTTTTTACTGCATTTTTAGAACTTCCAAAAAAATATTGACTAACAATGGACATCCTTATCTAGTTTTTGATTTAAATTGAAGTGATTTTAGTGATTTTTAATTGAAAATAATATTTACTGTTGACTCCAGTTAAATTTAATTAATATCTTGTTATTCCTAATTTGCTTTATAGGAAATTGCTAATGACTTTTATCATTTGATTTTCTAGAAGAAATGCTACTTTTTCATGGTATGAAGATATCTTTATATGATAACTTCATAAAACCTATTAGTTTATATTTTTAGACTTTTTGCATGTATGTTTATAAATAATAGTCTTGATTTATTTTATCTGATATTCACTTACTTTTAAAAAGAGCATTACTGAGATACAATTTACAGACTATAAAATTCAGCCACTTTAAGTATACAATTCAAAGACTTTTAGAAAATTGACAGTTACACAGTCTTCAACACAATCCAGTCTTAAAACGTTTCTATCACCTCAAAAAGATATTTTGTGTCCATGTGCAGCAAATTTCTGTTCCCACCCTCAATCCCAGGCAACCACCAATCTGTTTCCTGTATCTATAGAAACAGAACATTTTATATAAATATTAGGTCATTAAATATGAAATGTTCTATTATGAATCAAAAGTTTAATTTATTATTTATCAAACAAAAAGTAGGACAATTAACCAAAGTATGTGCCTAAACTATCCACACAGTTTTGCCATCTTTACAGTAGCTTGTTTATGCCAGCAGTAAAGAAGCCTGGAGAGCGAGCGATGATGAAATCATGAAAGGCGTTTTCCACAGTTTGTTGAGAATTGAGTATTTTTCCTTGCAAGAAGTGGTCCAAAGCCTGGAAGAAATGGCAGTCAGTTGGTGCGAGGTCTGGTGAATACAGTGGATGACAGAGAGTTTTCAAGTCCAGCTACTCTAGTTTGAACAGCATTGTTTTTTGCAACATGTGGTTTTGCAAGAGGACTGGCCTGTCTCTATGGACCAATCTCAGCTGCTTAATCACAAGCATCCTCATCATTTCATCCAACTGATTGCAGTAGACATCCACTGTAATTGACTGACCAGTTTTCGTGAAGCTGTAGTGGATAATACCAGCGCTGGACCACCAGACTCTATTAGCTTTGTTTGATGAATATTTGGTTTTGGACTGTGTTTCAACACTTCATCTTTATCCAGCCATTTTGCCGAACTCTTGCAATTGTCAAAAAGAATATATTTTTCATTATACTTCACAATATGGTGTAGAAATAGTTCGTCTTTATGTCGTGACAACAAAGAAAGGCAAGCTGCGAGATGATTTCTCTTCTGATGCTCATTTAATTCATGTAGTACCCATCTACCCAGCTTCTTTACCTTGCTGATTTGTTTCAAATGGTCCAATATTGTTGGAATAATACTATCAAACCTTGTTGCTAATTGACATGTAGGCTGAGATGGAGTCGCTTCCACTACAGATTCCAGCTCATCATTATCCACATTGGTCTCAGGTCACCTACGTGGCTCATTTTCAAGATTAAAATCACCAGAATGGACCTTCTCAAACCATCAACGTACTGTGCATTCATTAAGCCTCATCCTTCCCAAACACTTTGTTGATATTTTGAGCTGTCTGTGCTGCATTGGTTTCATGAGGGAACTCATATTCAAAAATAACACGAATTTTTGACTTACCCATGATTTCACAAAAATTGCTCTAAAAAAATTTGGAAGATAATCACAAGCCAAAATATGCATTTGAAAGAATGCATACCTTCACAGTGTAAAATAAAACAAGAAGTTGTCAAAGTGGAACCTCAAAGACATCAACTGTCAAGCTTAGTACTTAAGTAAATCGCACATTCTATTCTTAATATTCTTATAGATCATACAACATGTGATCTGTGTCTTGGTTCTTTTACTTGGTATAAAGTTTTTGAGGTCATGCATTTTGTAGCATTTACTACTATTTCATTGCTTCTTATTGTTGAATTCATTTTCTTTCTAAAACATACCTATTTGAATTTTGGAATTAAAGTTCAGAAGCCTTCTTAAAATGATTTGGGAAAATCTTTAATCTTTTTGGTGGTGTGTAATAGTTTTATAATGATACGATTATATTTTCCACAAAGATGAGATAGAATTTTGCTGTGAACCCATTGGTGACTGTTTCAGTGTGAAATACATAATTGTTTTTCGATTCCTTTCTATAATAATTGATCAATTTCAGTTTTTATTTCTTTTGGGATCAATTTTAATAACTTATATTTTGCTTGGAAATAATTCTCTTTTTCTAGGATTTCAAGTATTTGCCAGGTGTTCTCTTATCCTTTGAATGTCTCCTTTACCAGTGTGGTGGTAATAATACTTCTTTTCTTATCTTTGATCTTGTATTGTATGTCTCAGTTCTCCTCCTCCTCCTCCTCCCTCTCATACTCCTCCTCTTTTAGTCTTCTTCTTTCAGGTCTCTCCTCAGGCTCATGGGATATTTTATGTCTTCTTCTAGCAATAGTGGTTTTATTTTCTATTAACTTTTTACTATATTTAGTATTAACATTTATTATTTTCAGCATTTCTTTTATTTCAATTCTTTCTTCCTGGTATCTTTTGTTTTGGTCATTGTTGTTCTGCTGATGTTCTTTTTCTAAAATCAAGAGATGAGTAATATCTTCTAATTTAGATTTTTTGTTTAATTTCAGCATATTACAGGGGTACAAATGTTTAGGTTACATATATTGTCTTTGCCCCACCCGAGTCAGAGCTAAAAGCGTGTGCTCACCACACCCATTAGGTGTGAATATACCCATCCTCCGCTCCCCCCTCCCACCTGCCTGACACCTGATGAATGTTATTACTATATGTGCACGTAAGTGTTGATCAGTTAATACCAATTTGATGCTGAGTACATGTGGTGCTTTTTTCCCCCATTCTTGTGATACTTCACTCAGTAGAATGGGCTCCAGCTCTATCCAGGATAATACAAGAGGCGCTAGATCACCACTGTTAGTTTAGTTTTTAATCGTCCTTATAAATTCATCAAAATGTAAATTATGCTAAGTTTTTTTGCTTTTTGTTAAATATTCTTTTCATTGCTTGCTGGATAGTTTGTATTGCCAGCTTTCATCACTCTGATTCAAGGAATATCTCTCAGTTTGTTTCTCTGTTTCTAAGTGAGTCAAGATTGTCACCAGCGTAAAGGTTCTCGCTAACGTCACAGAAAGGAATTTCAGGACATGCCCACAACTGAGTGACAGTGGCCAGTTCATTGAGTGAAAGCAGACAGGCTCAGGAGAGGCTTGTGCAGAAGGGAACGTGCACTCCCAAGAAAGATCAGATCAAAACTTAAGCCGTTTGGTACAATTTTTATTTGTTGTTTTTATTTGTTGAAGTCAAAGGCGGCTGGCTAGTCAGTGTTCATTCTGTTCTTATTCACGGTTCCCCTGTTTTTCCCACAAATGGGTCAAAACCACCATGTAAACTTATTACAACTGTGATATAATGGGGGAAAGGTCACTTTGTACTTGTGCAACACTGGGAAATTGGTGGCTCTTTCCTTCCCTTCAGGGCTGTGTGTTCAAGGGCTGTTTGTCCGAGCCAGTTGATCAACTTTTCTGTTGCTTCCTCCCTTGCTCATCTCCGACTGACTACCTACTCTAACAAGATTTTTCTGGTAATCTTTTTAATGTTACCTTTAATTTTATAGATTTTTAATCGGAGCATGTGACCTATCAAATCTTCTTTGTATCATGTTCAAATAAATTTATGTAAATGTTTTATGGACTTATAAAACTTCATTTCATTTATTTTAGGCATATATGAGTGTAAATTTTTAAATAAAATCATTAATTGTTTTATTAACTTTTATATCCTTATTTGTCTACTAGATTTATCTAATTTCAAAATAAGTGTAGTGAAATATCCTACTTTACTAGATGCTTATCAAATTCTCCTTGATTTTCTAATAAATTTATATATTTAACTGTTATGTTATTTAGTACATACAGGTTTACAATAGAAGTATCTGTAACACTAGATGTGTCTATTACACTCCTCTGTTTGGCATTTTTAATCTTAAATTTGTTCCACCTTGGTTAAATTAGTATTGCCACTTCTGTTGTTAGTTTTGTTCTTATTTGTCTAATATCTCTTTTCATTTCCTATTTCTTAATATTGAAAACACCTTAAATGTGTCTATTTTTAATCAATAGCATATGTAACCTAATTTTTAACCCTATCAATCTCTTGCTTCTAATGGAAGAATTTCATTCGTTCCCAAATCATATATTAATTTTATTCCTTCCGTCTTTATCTGCTCCCTAATGTCTTTAGTGATTTTTTTTTTCATTTCACTGTTCCCCCCCATCCCCCAGTTTTCCAAAGTTGGTATTCATTCCATTTCTTGACTCTCTGATTTAGAAGTTCTGGTACGCTTTCCATATTGCGACTGACCACTTTCCCTTTTCAAAGTCTCATAATCAGACCCTATTTATTTACTTATATGATTCCATCTCTTTCCCATAGCAAATATTCTGCTAACGCCCATTTCCTTATCCTTCTATGAGAAAGAGTCTTGGAATACTTCCCTCCTTCCTTTCTTCTTTCTTTTTTATTACTCTTTAGCCCCTGCCCAGATGATATCTTTAGAATGCTTTTTCCCTCTCTCTCCCAACTACCACCAACCCTGATTTCACAGAGCTAATTAAGTATATTCAGATGTAAGCTATTGTAATTTTCCTTGCAGATGCTCCTTCTGTTTTAATAAACCATATTAGTGTTCTATTTCATGTACCAGAGAGTCTGTCATCATCCATTTAGAGTTATATATGTAAACCAGGTTTCACCGCGTATCACATGTTTCTCTCTTCCTCCATTCTTCCCACCTTGAGATCTCTATTGTCACGGGTCTCCTTGTGGAAGTTAGTCATTGAACACGCTCTTCTGGGGGAGTGAGTGAGTGATCTGCTCTCTGAATTCTGGTGTCTTTGCAACTATATTCCTTTTACTCCTGATAGACTAAAGATATAATAGCAATGTGACTAGGAACAAGATAGTTCAGTCTTAGCCTTTTCTCCCAGTAGTCTTCAAATGCTGCCCCACCGTCATCTAGCTTCCGGCCTTGCAGACAATAAGAACAATGATAGTCCGATTATTTTTTCTTCTTTGGTGCTGTTATGAACTAAATTGTATCCTACCCAATATTTATATGTTAAAGCCCTAATCCCAATGTGATGCATTTAAATTCATGGCCTTTAAGGAGATAAATGAGACTAAATGGGGTCATAGGGTGTGGTTATAATCAGATAGCACTGATAAGAAAAAGAAGAGACGGCAGAGTTATCTCTCTCTCTCTCTCTCTCTCTCTCTCTCTCCTTATACACCAAAAGAAAAGGTCATGTGAGGAAACAGTGACAGCTACTTGCCAGCCAGGAAGAGGGGTCTCCTGAGAAACTAACCCTGCTGACACATTGATCTTGAACTTCTAGCCATCAGAGATGTGAGAAAGTATCTATTGTTTAAGCCACCCAGTCTGTGGCATTCTGTTATGGCAGCCCCAGCAGAGTAATACAGGTTCCTTTTTCTTTTTACCCAAAAGTTTGTAAGATTGTCTCTTTGGCATTGGAGCCATAGAACTTTATCAGGATGAATGTAACCTGATTGGACCTTGTGTCATTTTACTTTGCAGATACATCCCCTACTCACATTCATCAGGGAAATTTTCTATGTCCGCTTAGTGCCTCTCTTCTATTTTTCCTTTTTCTCCTCCTGAAATCCTATTATTTTCGCTTTTGGTCTCTGAGATTTAGTCTCCAATTCTCTTATCTGTTATCTCATCTTTTCCATCTCTGTGTGATTTGAGATGTTTCTTCTACCTTGTGTTCATTTCCAGGTTATGAATTTGGGTCTCATTAGTCACTATCTGACTATCCTCTCAATCAACTTATTTATTGCTTTTTTTTTCTTCAAATCATGGCTTAGTGGATCTAGGCAAATTTTCTGAGTACTGTACTAGAATCTCTTTATAATTTGTTTTATTCAAGACATTCCAACTTATCTGCCAATTTTCTGCCTCCATTAAAGAATTTACCTCCACCCAATTGACATCATAATATTTCCACATTCTTCACTCAAAATAATTATGGTAAAACTGCTAAGGTCCAGGAAATCTATAGACAGGCATAGTGTTCTTAGTAGAGAAAACTAACCTATCATTACCCTCACTGAGCTTATAGTCTAGTGTTGACAGTTCTATAAACCCGTAAGTGATTATGTGACAACAAATTTTAAGCTATGCCATAAAAGAAAATAAAAGAGTATCACAAGAGAAAATAACAGGGAGGTGTTGCAGTGTAACAATTGCTGTAAATAATGCAATTGCGTATGCTTCTCTGAGAAGTAAAATTTAAGCTGAGAATGAAGGATGAGTTGGGCAGTCCAAGATTCAAGTGGAATTTTGTTCCTGACAGAAGAAAAAGTTTATAAAGAAAGTGATCTGAAGGAATTGAAAGGAGGCCACCACAGCTGAACTTTGGAGATCGGTATGGTTTGAATGTGTCCCTCAAATTTCATGTGTTGGAAAGTTAATCCCCAGATTCATATGTTAATTGGAGGTGCGATCTTTGGGATTTAATTAGGATTAGATAAGGTCACCAGTAGGGAACCCCATGGTGGGACTATTGGCTCTACAAGAAAAGGAAGAGAGACCTGAGCAGGCAGGCTCTCGCCCCCTCACCTGTGATGATGCCTTGTGCTGCCTCAGGACTCTGCAGAGAACCCCCACTAGCCATAAGGCCCTCACCAGATGTAGTCCCTGGACCTTGGACTTCCCAGCCTCCAGAACTGTGAGAAATAAACTTTTATTTATAAATTATCCAGTCTCAGGTATTTAGTTATAGCAATAGGAAACAAACTAAGGCAAAGATTAAGAATGCAGTCTTCATTGTAAGAGCATGAAGACCCATTGTCATGTTTAAGAAGAGAGTAATATTATCCAACTTTCAGGTAAAAAGAATGACTCTGAATGTCATCCTTTGGAAGAATAGTTTGGAGGTGAGTGAATCATGAGTATTTATAAGGAAACATAAGATTTTAGTGTTATCTAAACCAAGAGTCAGGAAACTTTTTCCATAAATGGCTGGATAGTAAATATTTTAGGTTTGGCTGTCCATATGGTCTCTTTTGTAACTAAACTATCATTGTAGTGTGTAAACAGCCATAAACAATACATAAATGAATACATGTGGCTGTGTTTTAATAATATTTTAATTACATGAATAAGTAGTGGGGCTAAATTGGGGCTGCAAGCTGTAGTTTGCTGACCCCTGATCTAAACATTTAGAAATTCCTTTCACTCACCCCAAAAGATCATCACTAAGATGCTAACCTCAAAGTTCTGTGATGTATCCTGTAGACTGATCACAATGACTGTCATACGGTAAGTGCTCAGTAAATATTTGCTGAAAGAATAATTAATGTAGGGAACCATGATATTTAAACCTGTCTAATCAGAAAACAAATTTGTTTATTCATACCCTTGGCTTGGTGTCACTAAGCCAGCTTCCTGCCCGTCACAGAGCATATTGCAGAATGGCTACGAGTAAGCAATACTGGATAATTAGCTTAATGAGTAAGATATTTCAATTTGCCTTGGCTTGTATTCCTAATAGCCTGTATTTATTTAACAATGGACAGAGTCTACATATGATACACTCTATGTCCTCTTGCCTTAGAGTATTTTACAGTCTACCTTTGTTGTTAAAATATAGTTAAATAGATTCAAGATCTTCATTTATCCTCCCATTTGATAGATAAGATTTATATAATGATGTTATTAACCTTAGGATATTTGAATGCTGGATAATTGGAGGGCACATAGATCTAGGTAATATCCCCAACACCAAGATGTTGGGCGAGCATGAGGAAATCTGGTATATTTATTACCAGTGAGTAGGCAACATGTTTCTAAATGCCAAAAACCCCACAGACAGAATACATAATTAGTAGATAGGAACTTGAAGGTTGAGCAACTCTGATTTGGGGATGATTTTCACATCAACAGGTCCATTACACTCACATTCTTGAAAAAAGTAATTTTGTGCTTATTATGGGATGTCAGTTGTGAAGTTGAAGGATGTTTGCTAATCTGGGATACAGATTTGGAAAGATAATTGCAAAGTTTAGAAAATCTTACTCCATGTAAAACTTTCTCAAAGTTTATTCCTTTTTAGCTCAGCTTAAGATGTCATATAGAAGGCACCACAGGGTTAACAAAAACTCCTAGGAATCTGCCAGCCAGGCTGTCCTTTGACCTCATTGTATTCCTAGAGAGACTCTAGGGACCATGGTTATGAGCACTGTTTCCTTTACTTGCAAGAAAAACATTATTACCAACTCAGGGTAAGTTAGTATAGTTATAATAAGTTATGTTTCAAACTGTGAGAAGCTGTCCTCTTAATTTTTTTTCAAATTAAAAAATAAATTTATTCTCATAGTAAAAAATTTGGAAAATGCACAGATGTAAAAAGGCAAAAAAAAGTACCACTATGTAAAGAGAGATGGTTTTGTATAAAATCAGAATCATACTGAAAGCATTGCTTTGTGACCTACTCTTTAAAACTTTACAATATAGCATATGCATGTCATTAACAATTCTTCTAAATATCATTATTAATGGCTCTATCAAAATGCATCAGACTAATCTCACACATTTGGACACATTGTTTGGCTCTAGGTTTTCACTATTATAAATAATAGTATAAAGAATATTTTTGCATATATTAATTTTCTAAATGTTTTCTTAGTGTAAATTACTAGAAGTACCATTTAAAGTACAAAAGATACAAATATTTTTTAACTCTTGACACACACCTCTGAATTACCCTACGGAGTTACTGATGTATTTGCCCCAGCAGTGCAAGAGATTTTGAGTAGTTTTAGTATAATCTCACCAGGATTGAATATTGTCTAGAGTTTTTATCAAATAGATCAACAATAGGTATCTAATTTTAAATTCTTCTGCTTAGATTTTATAAGTCGAATATTTTTTCAAATCTTTGCACTGATATTTATTTTATAAATGATTGGCTTTTATTTTTTTCACTAGTATATTTATTTTATGCAGTTATAATTTTATTTGCCTTTCACCTATTATCTGTCTTTATATTTTGCCAATATTTTCATTTATATTTTAATTATTTATAAAGTTTTAGTTATATGCAAAATTTCAAATTGTATTTAGTAGTAACCTACATTTATTTAGATTTACTACATATGTCAGGTTATGATAAATTATTAACATATAGTATCTTATTTAATCTTTAAACCACCTCTAAAATGCATACAGTAATTATTCTCATTTTCAGACGAGGAACTGAGGACGGGAGAGATTCAGTGTCTTGCCCAAGGCCACATACAACTAACTAGTAAGTGGTCAAGCTGGTCTTTAAAACTAGATAATCTGACTCAAGAGCCCGGTTTGTTAATTATTTTATTTCTATCTTTTTTTTTTTTTTGAGGCATTTGCCTAGAAAACCCTGACCCACTCCAATATTCGATAATTTTTTTTTCTTACACTCCTCTCTTTATCTAACTCTCCTCTTTCTTCTTTTCCTTTCTCTTTTCCTTCTTTTTTTCCCCTCTTTCCTTCCTTTTCTCCCTCTCCAAGTCCCTATATTCTCTTCATTTCATCTGGAATTTATGTTATGGTAACAAATTATGTCTGAACTACTTATTAAACGATCTAGCACTTTGCCAGTCATTTGAAATGCTATCTTTATCATATGGAAAATAGAGATACTTGGATGTATATTTTATTTCATTGTCCTGACTATTGGTAATATTATTATTGTTATTTCAATACCACATGGTATAAATGTTTTCATTCTGTAATGTTTTATTATCTGAGAGTGAAAATAGTACCTCACGATATTTTTAAAAAAACTGTTTTGACTATTGATGATCATATAGTCATCCATATAAACCTTTTCTTGCTTCATTACCAATTTTCAAATAGCATGTTGATTTTCTAGCTCTCCAAAGGTAAGAAAGGAAAGTAGTTTTGTTTTTTTGGTATTATTATAAACTGATGGATTTTAAAACATTAATGTGTTTTAATATCTTTATTGATGCTCTTATTATCCATCTTTGGACAGTGGAAACCTCTTTAAGATTTATCCTGGATCATTCTGAATCAAACTCTAATAGTCTTTAGTGACATTCATACTTTCTATGATCCAGATGCATTTTTTCCATTTCCTACCCCAAATCAGGAATCAATCATATCTTCTTTGATCTCTGGTTAATTTTGTAATTAAGTTCATGATCTGAGCATTA
>NW_012144967.1:10719538-10719818 GCF_000956105.1 Propithecus coquereli
CCATTGAATTTAGAATTCAAGAAAGGCTATGTTTATGGCAAATGAAACGTGATCTGCAGTTGGGAGCGAAACCTCCTAACATGTCTCTTCCTTATGCCAAGTTCATCTGCTCTCTTCAAGATTTGCCTCTGGCTTCCCACCCAGTCAGCCCCACCACACTGGTTGTGCTGTCCTCTGCCATGGAGCCCTTACCAGGTACCTCTGCTCTCTCTGCCACTGGCTCATGCTCAACCGTTCTTCACTCACTTCTCTGCTCCTCCCCTATTAACTCGCTCTGGAG
>NW_012144967.1:10720496-10722833 GCF_000956105.1 Propithecus coquereli
CCACAGTCTCCCCGCCCCCACTCTCAGCTTTCCTATTCAGCTCTGGGTTACTGGCTCTGTTCATTTTTCCAAGCCTAAATTCCTCCTTGATGAAAATCTCTGACTAGTCATACTTACCTTGAAGTGTTTTAAAGATTAAAGTTAATATAAGTAAAGTACCTGACATATAATAAACGACCGAGAGACAGTAACTTTTTTGTTGTTTTTTGATCTGCGAGGTTTTTCTAGTTCTAAAATGCTGTGGAGTGCTCGGCATGTCCCTGTCACAACCTAGACTCAACTACGTAAGAAATTGGAGAACCAGACTGCCCAATACATGTGCCCTAACTTGAAGGGAGTGGAAGTTTAAACCTTGAGTTGTTAAGGGCAGACTAAATTCTCCCACTCACATCCCTGGTGGTTTATTTATGGCAGATAGATCTGCCACACAGCAGTAAATACTTTTTATAAAAAGAATCCTCAATAATGGAATTGAGATAGGTTTTTGTGTGCTATTCACATAACCCAACATCAAAATAAGTTGACTAGTCAGCATAGATTCAGAGAAATCTTAGAGTTCGAAGCAACATCAGTGGGCAACTCACAACAAATTGTCACTATTTACAGGGTGACTTCACTGTGACATCATTTATCTCGCCATTTCTTATACCCTTCCACCTATGCATCACCTAAGGTAATTAATAATCATTGACCATGAATTTAGGAACCTGGGTACATGCTTCATGTCTCTCACTAGACTGAGATACCCTCGGGTCAAGCGCATGTGATACTCAAATCAGTATTTGATTTCTGGCAACTACAGAAGAGTGAATAAATAGTTCCATAGTTGAATGGATGAAAGAATAGATGAACCAATAAATTAATTGATGAGTTAATCAACTACCTTTCTGCTTTACCGATTCCATTTCCACTCACTAGGTTTAAAGGTAAAGAAAAAAAATTGATGTGCAATCATGTAAACAGGTATCCCAGGAGCCACTGATGTTTCTAGCAAGATGTAGTTGTAATATTGCTGATATCATTTCTAAGCACCCCACTATTAGTTAATTAATTTAGCTAGGTCAGTCTGATTATGCTGTGCTTGGAGAGGTATACAAAGACTGAAACATATATATAGAGAGAGATAGATAGATAGATATTTATTTTATACATTTTTAATGTAAATTATATAAATTTTTTTCTGAAATTTATAGTTCACAAATCCATCTTGAACAACTACTTCATGGAAGAAACAGTGCAGGGGACTCTTTCACTGTCACAGGAGAAAGCATTTATTGAAGACCCACTACTCATTTCCTCTCCACCCACCCCAGACACCTGAGTACCCTCAAATCCCAACACAGTTTCTCCTAAGCCATGTTTGTCAGTGCGTTTACAGAGATTCTAATTAATTCTTTGTAATTGCATAGCATTTTCTGCCTCTGTTTCTCATCACTGTCCCAGCTTTGGAAACAAGACGTTCCACCTCTGGAGGCTACCCTGGTAAAAGCCTGTTAATAAATAATTAAGTTTGGAGTCTCCTGCAGTGGTGAGTCATGACTGGGGAGTGCATGGAAGCCGTCTCCATGGCAACTCACCAACAGGAACTGAACTGCTCTATTTCTCTTTTTGTGTGTGTTTAGAGAATGGAGGAAAAGGTACAGATGGAAAAGAGACTTGGGGGTTTTTTGTATTTTTTTCTTTTTAATTTTGAAAACATTCTGCCATTGAATTTAGAATTCAAGAAAGGCTATGTTTATGGCAAATGAAACGTGATCTGCAGATATTCCATTCCATTCATCAAGAAGTTCATCTTTCTTCCACTGGTATGAAATGCTATCACATTGCATATTACATTTTTGTATGCAAGTGAGTCTATTACTGGTTCTGTTCACAAAGTTTTAATGAAAGAGATTTTAGCTATTTTGCTTTTTTGTTCTTGTAAATGTACTTTAAAATTAACTTATCTAGCTCCAGAAAAAATACAAAGTTTTTTTTTCACTTGGAGTTCCATTATATTTATCTATAACTATGGATAATATACTTTTAATGATGTTTAATGTTCCTTTTGAGAACATGGCATGACTTTTATTTGTTCAACTTGACTTTTGTGTCCTTCAGGAGCGTTTTATAATATTCCTCAAACAAATTTTGCATTTTTTTTAGCTTTTCTTTTCTTTTTTTTCTATTATAGATTGGGTCTTCTTTTTAATATATTTTTCAGATGCATTTTTGAGTTAATTTTTGTCTATATTCTAAGGAAGAGGTCCAACTTTATTCTTGTTCATTGAATATCCAATTATCTCAGTATCTTTAGTTGGAAAGACAATTCTTTCCCCCATTGAATTGTTCTGGCAC
>NW_012144967.1:10722883-10750323 GCF_000956105.1 Propithecus coquereli
CCCTTACCAGGTACCTCTGCTCTCTCTGCCACTGGCTCATGCTCAACCGTTCTTCACTCACTTCTCTGCTCCTCCCCTATTAACTCGCTCTGGAGTGCAAACTACCTTCATGCAGCATGGAAAGAACAGGGGTTTTGGAGTAAGGCAGGTCAGAGTTCCAACCCCAGCCTCTTCTCCTCACTAGCTATGTCACTTAGGAAGGTTACCGCCTCTCTACCTGTTTCCTTGCCCATGCAATGGAAATAATCATCTCCATGCAGGATTGCAGTGAGCTTAAAGGAGGCAGCATAAAGTAGGGGTTAAGAGCATAGATTTTTCCATCAGATTGTCTGGATTTGAATCTTCTCTGACTTTTACTTTCTCTTACAGGGCAAGTTACTTAATTTCTCCGGGTCTCAGTTCCTTGTCTGAAAAGATGATAGAACAATTATATACAGATTTATGGGAAACATTAATTAATGGGATGTATGTAAAAGTCTTTGGCAAACCCTGAGCACTTAATATATGTCCGTTCCAATTTTTAAAGTAACATCATAGTAGGTGGTGATAAATAAAGCTAATTCAATAATGGTGAGTTATTTTGTAAGACAACAGTACCTCGATGTGATGGTCTAGCGATGCATCCTGATTAGATGGACTCAGGGACATGGACACAACAGAGCAAGAGTCACTGAACCCTTGTGGCCTTGCCTAGATTGTCACCTGATTCTGCTTCAGACAGAATCTTTGACTTTTCAGACCAGCTCTGATCCCAGGTTATCCTGTGCAGAATCATGTCCCAGACCAACAGTACTGAGACTATTTGTTCTGGATCTTCTCCATGTCCCTCCCTCCTGTGCTTTGTTCTGTGTGCCAGGAGGCTGATACTGGCAGACCACATCTCTTACGCTTGCTTTCAGGTACCTTCCAGGTGTATGAGACCAATAAGAGGAACACAAGGAGAACTACACAATTACATAGTTGGTGCAAGGAGGACTAGGGCTGGAACCTAGGGCATTCACTGGGCTCTCTCTTGGTCCTCCAAAGTCTGATAATAAACAGAAAACTGCAGCAACCTGATAAATCCTGAACAACTCAGGACTTAGATCCTTCAATTATGATGCCAGGGGGTCACTCTCTCAAGTAAATAATCTTGAGCCGATGGCAGAGGGTAAGGGTAAAGAATGGATGGGGAAGAGGAAAGCTACAATAATTAACTTAGGTCTTATGACTAGCCATAGAAGAGACCACTATAAAACCATTCACATTTTACTTGATTTTTTTCACCTTTTTCTTCTACCTTAAATAAAGAGTTACAGAAGTGGCTGCCATGGCAGTGTAAATTCCAGATAGATGTGTGACTGAATTAACATCATGCTGTGACAGTATAGTAGCTGATGAGACTTTTTCTCTCCTCTGTTTTGGGGATGGATGTTTCATTATGGAATCAAAAACAAGAAAAGATGCTGAATGACAAAAAAAGTAGACCAGGCGGGTTCTCCTGCACTTATTCCACCTCGCCATATCCCAGGAGGAGAACCAGCCCAGTCTACCAGTCTTCTTTCTCCATCCTGCTCTGTGCCCCAGGAAGCTGACTGTTGCAAACTTCCTGTGCCAACTTCGGGTTAGGTTTGACCAATGGAAGGCACCAGCAAGACACTGAAGGGTGAAAGGAGAGATAAGTAGAGGAGGAAGAGCTTAGGCTGCCCCTGCCCTGCTCCTTCTGGAACTCGGCATCTGTGACAAATGCTGTGTCCTTCCAGGACTCCAGCTGTTGTCAGGACACCCTGCTGTGCTATGTCTTGGGATACCTCACTGTCTCTGTTTGCTCTCTTAATCCTGAACATTCCTCTATATGTGTTCCCTTCACTGAAATCTTTTTGTTGAACCAAATTCTGCTCCCTACCAAGGCTATAACTGACATGAAATCTATTCCTGGCCCCTGCTCATATGTCAGTGCCTTCTATTTCTGTATTGTCTACACATAGTAGGTTCTCCATAAAGGTTTGTTAATATGGAAGGAAATTTTGGAATCAGAGTTACTTAGGATTTTCTCAAAAGAGGTCGGCCAGACGTCAGCCAGAGCATGAACATAATTCAGGGTGAACATGATTCTCATTTGCTACTTATATCTGTAGATAAGCCCTTTTCATCTTTCAATGTCATCAATCCCAATGATATTTTTAAAAAATCGAGCATAGTCAGAATGGTTCATCCCTGTTAAGAATTATGCAAATATTCTTTCCCAAATTGACTTGACATCTGGGGTTGCAACCATAGATGATGGTGAGTGGTGCCTCGGGAAGCAGACTTGACGATAAGTCTCAAGTAAGAAATAATTGCCTGTGGATTTTGAAAAGTTTCTAAACCAGAAGTGTTGGAAATAATGTCTCGAGATCCATTGGAATCCTTGGCCCCTTAAGCTGTGAGAGTTGCTACCGTAGAGCTCCTCTGCGGCATCTCAGATCAACACAGCAGGCTCCTCTCAGGCACCTTCTTTGCAGGCTGTTTGCTCTTAGCCCTCCTACGAGAGATGGTTTTTGTAGCCACAGTTAATTTTATGTGCAGCCCTCTAGATATCACTTCCATCTCATTTGTGTCATAATAGTGTCTGCAAATCCTATAGGAGAAGACAACTCAAAAAATAAAAAAATAAAATGAAAGAAGATCCCTGCTTTTTTTCCTTTCATTCTCTAAGAATATTTTATTTTCTGCTTTGGGAAGCGACCTCTTGCCTCATCCTGCCATCTGGACTTTTTTATTTTATCACTTTCGTCTTAGAAACTTATCAAGTCCCTGTGTTCTCTGCTGGGCGGAGTTTTAACCCAAGCAATCCGTTTCTTTATTCCACTTGTCTGCAGTCCTGTCTAATGCATTCTCCTGTCTGGGCATTACCTGTGATTTCTCAGCTCTTCTATTGACTTTCCATCCTTGTTAGCCATTGTGTATTTTATAAACAGCTTGACTGAAGGGTTTCACTTAAAACATTGTCATTTCACCCCAAATGAATGCTTAGAAGCAGCAGATGAAATTTTAGTTCTCTGAAATGCGATGGATGTAAATCAGATTAATTGTGTCATGGACTCTGGGGACATCCGGAGATCTCATTTCCTGCCTGAGTCGTTGGAGCATTCACGTTAACTTTTGGTAGGTAATGTGGCCGCGATCAGTCATTCATCATCAATAACTGCACTAAAAACACATCAGGTAGAAATCTTGACAGGTAGATTGGACTCTGCTTTCCAGGAAAGCAAATTCCAGGAACTCAGAACATTTCCCTGTTACCCTCTCGCCTCCCCAGAAAGATTTCCACATTGAGCATGGGGCATGCAAGAGGTTCTTTTTCTTCTGCCATTACTCCAGGAAAGAAGCAAGACTATGTACTTACAAGATTCTCTCTGGGACAATATCCAATTTTAAAAAAAGAATTTCATGCTAGGCCACCATTTTTTACTTCTCCTAAGGTTTATTGAGTCTACTTCAAAGAAAGGTAGGCATTATGGTAGTTTTGTGATTAGAAGCAGGGAAAACAAATGTCCATATAAATATTTGTATTCTAATGTTCATAACAGTTTTATTTATAATAGCCCAGAATGGAAACACTCATATGTTCATCAACAGGTGAATTGATAAACAAATTGTGGTTATATCCATTTAATGAAATACTACGCAACAATAAAAACGAATGAACTAGCAATCCCACTAGTTGGTATTTACCCGAAGGAAAAGAAGACATTCTACAAAAAAGACATCTGCGCTGGAATGTTTATAGCAGCACAATTCACAATTGCAGAGATGCGGAAACAGCCCAAGTGCCCATGAATACATGAGTGGATTAATAAAATATGGTATATTTATACCATAGGGTACTACTCAGCCCCAAAAAATGGCAAACTAATACCTCTTGTTTTAACCTGGATGGAACTGGAGACCATGCTTCTAAGTAAAGTATCATGAGAATGGAAAAACAAACACCACATGTTCTCACCATTAAATTGGAACTAATTGATCAAAAAAATGTACCCAACTATGATAAATTTAACATTATGTATCTCTAATTAATATGTTGAGATAAATAAGACCCAGGTAATTTCATCTTCTTTATTTGATCCTTAACAACCACACATATTGCTTCTTCATTATATTCTTTTCTATGTGTTCTTAATACAATACTACTAGAGCCACTTTCTCTAACAAATTTTGGCCAATAATTATTTACTTTTTAAAAGACTATGTGACTTTATTTATATAAAATTCTAGAAAAGACAAATGAATCTACAGAGTCAGAAAGCAGGTCGGTGGTTGTCCAGGGATGGGCTGGTGGAAGAGAGGACAAAAGGGCATGTACAACTTTTGGAGTTGATGGATACATACTCCTTACCTCAAATGTGGTGCTAGTTCCACAGGTATGTACATATGTCCAAACTTACCAAATTGTACACTTTAAAGAAACTGAGTTTATCGAATGTCAATTATGTCTCCATAAAAAAATAAAAATTAAGAAAAAAAAAAACAGAGTTCTGGAGTCAGACTGCCTGGGTTCAAATCTTGTCTCCAACACTCCTGAATTGTGTGATGCTGGCATTTACTCAACTTCTTTATGTCTCTGTTTCCTCACTTGTGAAAGGGGAATAATATTAACCCAATTAAAAGGGATTTTGTCAGTGTTGAATTAGTTGATCACGTGAAGCACTTAAGACAATGTCTCGCACATAGCAAGTCCTCCACAGCGTTAGTTATTTTCATGTGGATGATGTATCTGGCCCAGTGTCTGGCAATTTACAGACGTCATCTCATTTAACCCCCAAGTAATCCAGTGAAGGGTCCACGCTCGTCACACAGAACCGAAGACTGATGTCTCATGGCACATGGCTAATGATGATGCCGTAATTACTTTTCTGGCCTGTCTGACTCCAAATCCCTCATGTTGTCTCTCCAGTAAGCCACAGGTCCAGCCCAGGGAGCAGAAGGATCCTTGTAATGCACTCTCTGCATCTTTGACATATCCTTAGGAATCTACGGAAGTAGAAGTGAGTTGCTGATGGGTTCTGCTCAGTGTTCCCTGTTGTGGGAGCTGTGAATTTCAGGATGATGTTGGCCAAAGGACTCCCTGGCCTCGGTGTTAGGTACCTTCAACTGAGCCCCCTGCAGGTTTATTGAGCTAACTATATTATGTGTATGATTTGCATGCCTTCAAATACATCATCTTCCTTCCTTCCTTCCTTCCTTCCTTCCTTCCTTCCTTCCTTCCTTCCTCTCTCTTTCTTCCTAAAATAAATAAACACACAGGTGAGTAGAATTAGCGTGAGGCAGGAATCTGCAAGAAGTAGGGAGCATGGAGAGCAGATTAGGGCATTTCCCGTACAACCGTTTGCAGAACATCAACCCTGCCCTCTACATTTTTCTGTCCCAGACCTGCTCGCAGGAGGAGGTAACATGATTACAGTGGAAAGAGCACCGGACAAAGGAGAAGGGCAGATAGAGACAGGTTCACATCCTGTCACTTTTCATCCTCCCAACCCTGGACAAGGCACTACATTTCTCTGAGTCTCAGAATTTTCTGTAAAACAGCAATAATAACCCTGCTTTGATGGGCACTTGCCAGTTCCATGCAGTATGTTTGCGTGCTTTGTCGCTTCTGTTTCTTATAACAAGGTAAGTATTACTGCATTAGGTAATGGAAACGGAAGTTCAGAGAGGTTAGATGTTTGCCTTTTAAAGCTAGTTAGTGGTGAAACACCGATTAAAACCCAGCACACAGGCCACCTACCTTACAGAACTGATGTGGGAATCCAGAAAGACATCAAATAGAGAGAAGGCTTTGTCAGTTGCAAATCCCTATTGAATGGAAAGATTTGGGGAGTCACTGAGAGACATCACAGAGACCACTGGGTTTGCAGCCAGGCTTCTCAAGTTCTGGTTCCAGCTCTGTCACCAGATAGCTGGGTGCTTTCAAACACATTGTTTAACTTGTATGGAGCTCAGTTTCCTTATTTGTAGAATAAGATGATTTTCCTCTGAGTGCTCATTGATATCTAATGATTTTTCTAAAGAATCAAACTCTTTTCTTATGGTCCCTTGAACTGCCCCTATACCACTGAGTTCAGTAGATCCTCTTCTAGAAGTGGGTTAGCAAAAAAGAAGGAATATAAGAAGGTGAGGGTGGTGGGATGGACACTCAGAGAAGGGATCTCCGAAGACATTAGGCCTATGTAATAACTCATCAGGTTTCAAGACTTGATTTTCTCTTGTTCATGCTGAATAACCATAATGACTGTGAACACTCTTCACAAGTCTGATTTTTGAGAGCTTTAATCATTCCCATTGCTTTGTTCTAGACCTGCTCGAACTTCCCGAAGTGTGCTCTTTTGGTGAAAGTGGAACAGGCTCAGGGTGATGCTTTGCCCACCTTAAGCTTAGACTCAGGGGAATGTCTGCAAAACTCTGGGAAGATGGTCTGAGATGACAATCCAGTTAATATGATAACCCTAAATGGACAAACCAAAAACTCAAACCAGAATTTTTGTAGTCTAAGTTATTTAATTTGCCCATTTATCTATACTACTGAAATGATTTAGATAGTTTGCTAGCTAGGTCCCTTTTCAAAGTTCTTCATCTCTGGGACTGAGGGGAGGAAGGGATCCAGAACTTCCTGGATTTACTCAAAGGCATTTCAATACGAGCAGAATATTACCATTTCAGTATTGTTGTAGAACTGGTGTCCACAGACCATGGCCCACAGGACAAACCAGTCCACCACCTGATTTTGTGAGTAAAGTTTTATAGGAATATACTCTGCTTTGTGTATTGTCTACAGCAGCTTTCACACTATGAAGACAGAGTTGATTAGTTGCAACAGAGACCATATGGCCTGCAAGCCTGTGATATTTACTAACTGGCCCTTTACAGGAGAAAATTGCCAACCCAGTCCTAGAGGATTAGGGGAATCATTCTGGTGGTCAGCTTTAACGCGAGCACTAAAGGTTTAAAGAGTTGCCAAAATACAGATGGCTTCCTTCTTATTCCTTTGCTTAGTCCAGGACACATTTTTTTAATCAAGCTGGAGAAAGCGAACTCCAGATGTATAATGAAATTACCTTGAACCCAGCCAAAATAATTGATCACCTGAGATTCCTGCAATACTGCTCTGTATTTGCCAAGTATGTTTGCCTTTGGGGCCATTAAATTCTCATCAAAACTCTATCAAATAGACATCAAATAACAAGAAGATATTTTTAATTTTATTCACTTTTTGCAAATGGGATTAAGTGAGGATCAGTGATAGTGACAGCTGATAGTATTTCGTTAACATGTAAAGGGGACATTTTCACACCAGAGGTCTTTAACTTATTATTTCATTTAATCCCCACAACAACATTATAATGGTAAGAATTGTTGTGCCCATTAGGCAGATGAAGAATCTGAGGATTTATATAAATCAAGAGAATTGCTGAAAGCCTGATATCTATAAAATTAATACATTTGTACTAAGTTGGCAAGCCAAGCACTGATTTTTTTTTTTAATTTTTTTTCGAGATGGGGTCTCACTATGTTGCCCCAGCTGGAGTGTAGTAGCTATTCACAGGCAGTCATCGTGCACTGCAGCCTTGAACTCCTGCCCTCAAGCAATCATTGCACCTCAGCCTCCTGAGCAGCTAGGACTACAGGCTCAAGCCACTGCTCCGGGCCAGGCATTAATTTTATGGTTTGGTTTGGTTTTAGATGGAAAGACCTGAGATACTTATTTTTTCCCTCACACATGCAGAATTTAAGAAAGAGCCAGAATGCAAATGGCTTTTGGAGCCACATCTGACACACTGCTGAATACCTCTCATACCCATCTGGAGAGCCAGGGTACGTGCCAGGCTGAAATCATGAGAAACTGACATTTGGTAATGCTCAAAGATATATCCGGGGGCTTGAGGTACCACTTACTTCTCCCAAACTCCTTCATGCGGCTACAGGAGATAACTCTATATATGCAGAATTATAGGGAGGGAAGAACAGCAGCCTTAACAGTAGGCAATTGATAATGGCCTACAGGCCCCTATGGAAGAGGGCCTCCTAACACTGAGCAATTTATTTATTGTAAGTCACCACCTTCACGGCCAGGCAGCATGAGCAGTAGGCACTGTTGTGTTCTCAGGAGAAGCCACTTACTCTACCCTATGGGTAACACTCTCATACTCATAGTGAGGAGAAATCGGTCAACAGTCTGGAGAATCCTTCATTCCTTAAGGTGATGGTCACATAACTTGAAAAACGTAAAACGAGTGTTAGAACCAAAACATCTTTGACATAGTCACAAATGTGATCTAGCTAACAGGCTAAGCAAGGGTTGATAAAGCCTGGGGCAAAAGTGGACCATGGAGTTGCAGGACAGAACAGACTAAGAAAGCAGTCTCATGTTTTTAAAATGCTGTGAAAAGGATAGGACTAAATCGAAGTCCATTATAACATTTTCAGGATGAACAGGCTTTGAAGAGTCATTATGAGAAGTCAGAAAACTGAACACCGTAAGGAAAAACAAATGTAAGATTTTGATTACTTCAGTGACTTCTTTTAATTTACTTGATAAGGTAGAAATTAAGCCTTGTCCACAGGCAGCCCCCGACCCTTCTAGAAACCCCTGACTGAATGGAGATGAAGGTGGATTCGGACCCTAAAGAGATGCCCTTTGTCCATGAGAGGAAGCAGGATGCAGAAGTGTGGCAAGTGATCAGTTAAAAACCCTGATGGGAGTGAGATACAGCTAAGACAAAGAACCATTCAAGCATACTACATAGAAACCGTAATCTCCAGGTGTCTTAATCTCAGTTAAAAAAAAAAATTCCCTTGCTGAAGCATTATCAGTGACACAGCTTTTAGCCTTAGGGGATACTTAAAGAATGATTCTCCGTGCCCTCCTTGGGGAAAGAAAACAAGTGTGGCCTTTCCATCTCTATTTTCCTGAAAGTGCCCTACTTCTTATTTCAGGATCCCTGAATATTTTTCTAATGGCTTATTTCTCCGAGAATGCATTATTTGCATTTTTCCAAACTGTATTTTTATTCTTCTTATTTCTTTACCATGTTTCTAAACCCTCCACATTCACCCTGGTAACCAAATCAGCATCCTTGTCAAATTTAATTAATACACTGTGTGCTTCCCCTTCCACATCATTAGAAAAGATGCTGAATCAGACAGGGTCCATGTCACCATCTTTCCAAAAGGCTGTCATTTCTAGCACCTTCCCTTTGCATGCAGCCAGCCAGCGCTCAGATGCTGCAGTCACTCACCTCCAAGGCAATTTAAATGCCCTGATGGGCTATCATTTTATGAAGTGCTCTTTGCAATGTGTTAATAAAGTCAAGACCAGGGACATTCACTGTATTCTATTTGTCCTCTTATTTTCTAATTAAAGCCAATAATGAAGTTTAAATTTGTCTGGCAAGATTTCCTTCGTTATTAGAGTGACAATTAGGTTTATATTTCTTGTCTTCTCAATTAGACGTGTACACACACACACAACACACACTTCTTATAACCTGGACATTTTCTAATTTGCTGTTATGAAAATTAAGTTCACCTTTGAGCCTACTAATTATAGATCATATTCTGGTAGAATCATCCAGGAGTCCAGTGACTAATGTCTTACTTCTGCAATTCCAAGGGCCCTCAAAGCAGGCCTCAGACTGTGTGTCAGAGATTGGCTCTGGGCTGTGTTTCATGGGACTGGTGTAGGGGTAGAGGATTCCTGCTGAATACAACCCCAATTGCCAAGAACAATCCGAAGTCCACTGCGGAGAGCTGAGGTTTAAACAAAAGAGTAAAAAAATCCAACTGTCAAATCCGGTAACCAGAAGCAAGAATCGAAGAAGGCTGTACAGAGGCAAAATAGTGATTGGAAACGGAATCCAAATAAGAGACCAGGAGGTACTGAGTGGGGCTATTGAAATGATTTCCGTAAGCACTGGGACAGGACTTGAACTTATTTTGAGAGATTCTGACTTATAAGTAGCTGGAGCTTGCTGATGAAATTTAAGGGTGGATAGAGACCACCAACCATCACCACTATTGTCACCAAACGGGAGGCAACTATTTTGATCATAGAATGTGAGGATTTAGAACAAGAAGCACTCTTGAGATAATCAGTGTCTCCTTTGGGTTCCAGTCCTCCTGCATGTCACAGACTTCATCCTGCATTCACAAGGAGCAGGTTCCAGATGGAGAGCATGCCACTGGGATGTTCAGAGAAGCCTGGCACAACTGAAGCACTGAAGGGAGGTCCCAACTGATGGAGCACATTGTGCAAGGAGGGTGTCGATGAGCTGAGACTTGGAGAGGTAAACAAGGATCATAGGAGTAAGACCTTGATGAATGTGTGAAAAGGGGTAGACAGTATCCTAAGAACAACTGGGGATCACTGAGAGTTTTCAAACAAGGCCACGACCCTGCAGTTTGGAAAGAGGAATCTGGAGGCAAATTGCCCTCCTAGTGGGCAGTCAGGAGACCCAAGAGGAACCTGTTTATAGGAATCCTGGAAAAAGTCAAATGCAGCCTGACCTATGCGATGGTCAGGAAAAACATGGTCACTTCTAATAGAGTTATAAAGCACATCAGACACGGAGGATGAGATTGGACGGAAATAGCAAAGACAGCTCCCAGGTGTTCCACATGGGCAACCAGGGCTGGTGCTGCCATTCGCCAGGTAGGGGCACCTGAGAAAAGTGGGTTTTGGGGGAAAGATTAATAAATTGGATAATAAATATAATAATAACCGCATTTATGGAGACTTGTCTCTTTCCTGGTCATTTATGTAAGGGTTTCCAAATATTAATGTTCTGAGATTTTCACACTGATCCTATGACAGGACACATCTGAAGACGCACAGTTGGTCGGGCATAGAACCGGATTCAAAACCAGGCAGTGTGACGCCAGAGCACAGAGTTAGTTGAGTTCACAACACGTCTATGTGGAGGGGCCCCGCAGATGGGAATCCCAGGAGAGAGGGCCAGACCAGCTCTTGAAAGTGGGCAGTTCTCAGTATTTATAGTCCCAAGGGATTCACTCAAGGAAAACAGATGTTTTGTTTCTGCACTTAAATGAACATTTATTTAAACCTACTGTGTGGCAAGTGTTATGCTGTAGGCACAGGAAAGCGCATTTGCTCCAATTCCTGCTGCTCAGCCACGTGTTCCTCACCATGGCCCCTGCTCCTGCCACAGTGAGTAGCACTAGACAATAGGGAAGACACATGATGGTCCTCTTTTTCCCTCTGAGTGTTCAAACAATGATCATCTCTGCTTAATCTTGGACACACGTTAGAATCACTCACACAACATTTGAAGACCCCACTCCAGACATGCTACATAAAAATCGCTGGGTTTTTGTTGTGATTGTTGTTGTCACTGCTGTTGTTTTTAGTTTAAGAAGTATTTCAAGTGCATAGCTACTGTCAAGACTCACTGTTCCACACACTCAGAACATCTTTGAAAGTGAAAGTATTTAATACTAAAGAGGGAGTCAAACCACCAGGATTTGAATCATCCCCGGAACAAACGGAACCATCATTATTTAACATCGTTTATATTCCAGGTACTGAATGAGAAGCTTTGCATATCTTAATTAATTTCACCTTGGACAAGGAAGTATTTTCAATTGTCTGTATTTTATTAAAGGGGAAATAGAGTCACAGTGAGACTAAAATTTTTCCCGTGGTGATACAATGGCAGATCCAGTCCATCTGTACCTCTCTACTACAGCACTTCTGCAAAGGTGCTCTCTCCTGCACCAGTGCCAGCCCAAAGGCCTTTTTATTAGTATCAAAATGTCCTATGGTCTAGGGTAAACTGGCGCTACATTGGAGGTGAGAGGAATGGAGAAACTGAGGCAGAACAGGAGGACAGACCAATTTTATAAGAGTCAGTTGAGAAAAGTACCAACTGAAAGGTCTGTCACCCCCAAGTGCCTTAGCATGAATTCTGAGTGAGAGCTATGACTAATTTACCCTTGTTAGTGAGATTTAGAACTTGGACGGAAGAGTCCACCCCTCAGTATCTGAAACAAAAAGCCAAATTCTCTCTCTGTGAGCAAAAGGAAGCTGTGTAAGGTACAGTTTCAGGGAGCAAAGCAGAGAGCTGAGTTTCTGTAGGACTTGAAGTGTGGAGTTGTGGACTGGAGGACTTCAAGAAGTGCAGTGTACAGAGATTGGTTGAATTTCAGCTGCAGAAGGTTGAGGCTGGCTCTGATTGGCTGACTTTCAGAAAGATGTACTGGAGTGAGGATGTTGCCAACTGGCTGATTTCAGAGACACATGGCTGTCACTGATTAGGTAGCCTCCAGAAGTTGGATTACTTGAGCTGGTTGCCACTGATCAATGAAGCACATTTAAAACCAGTTCTTGCAAAGATGTGGAATCAACTCAAGTGCCCGTCAATTCATGAGTGGATTAATAAAATGTGGTATATGTGTACCATGGAGTACTACTTAGCCATAAAAGAGGATGAATTAATGCCTTTTGCAGCAATTTGGAAGGAATTGGAGACCATTACCCTAAGCAAAATATCTCAAGAATGGACAAACAAACACCGCATGTACTCTCTAATAAATTGGAACTGACTGATGGGCATACAAGTGCACAGAGGGAAGTAAGAGTCATTGGAACTCAAGCAGGGGGGAGGAGGTAAAAGGGGAGGAGCAAAAACCCACCTAGTAGGTACAATTAACACGATTCGGGTGACAGGCACATTTACAGCTCTGACTCAAGCCATCTAATGAGAATATTTGTACCCCTTTACTATTTTGAAATAAAAAATTAAAACCAGTTCTTATAGTTTCTCTTGCCTTGGTCACAGAATGGACTTTTCTTCAGAGGATATAAACTTTTATTCTCTAGAATTGATTAGAACATGCTGCTCTAAGATCCACTGGTTAGGAGGTACAGTGAGGCATTTGGACCCTTTACTGGTGTTTCCCAGGATGGGGTTACAACTAAGAAGGTATTGTTAGATGTAAAGTGTGCACAAATGGTCATCTCTAATCAGTATTTCCCATGAGAGAATTATTAAACTATGCAGTTGATCATTCCAGTTGAGTATTTATAAAAACTCAAGAAAAAAAATTCCAGTTGAATCTGCTTGCTTCTTTAAAGTCTTACTCTCTATTCATATTTATTTTCTTTAAACACTTAGGGCTCTTTACTGTTGCTGTGCTTAGCTGCTTCAGTAAAGTGTCTGTTTTGGTTATAAAAGGAGATTATCATGTGAGGAAGCCTGCTAATGCCTGCCAGTTAGCATGCCTAGGGCGGAAGCCTAGCTGTGTGGATTATGAAGTCATAACCAAACCCCCATTAGTCACCTGATGGCTGCCTGAACTAAATTACCTAGGTGGAATTAAAAACTCTCATGAGTGTGCTACTGTCATCCTAAGCTAAACCTCCATTACGACTGTACCATCACGGCATCCTCCTCCATCCAGTAAGCTTCGCCCACCCCCTTGCTCCCCATTTCCCTCAAATAAGAGAATAACCATTTATGAGTGATATCGATTTTCTAGATTGTGGGTAGTAGAGACAAATTTCCCTGGTGTACATTTGGTTCTGGCCACTTCTGCACAGTGCTTAAACAACTGGCTTATATTCCTTTAATTCAGTGAAAAACACAGATCAGACCTACTAACATAGAACCGTGTGCATCACATAAACAGTTTATTTCTTTTGCATTTTATTTTATTTTTAACTTTTCAGCTGGCTGCTTCTGTATTAATGAAAAGACACAAATTTTTATTCTTCATTTGTTCCAATTGAGTTACAGTCTTTGAGACTATCAGAATGACTCCAACAATCTGACTGTTTTTTCAGTCAATTCAGTTATTGCTGCCAGGAGGCCAGCCAGGCACTAAACTATCTGGTAACCATTTATCTCTATTCAGTCACCAGGATGATGCCATTAGGATTGCCTGGGCTGTTTGAGTGAAATATCACCACTCATTTGCAATGTGATGATGCGATGCTGGATAGCATGGCTCTCTCCCTCAGTTTCTCCTCGTGTACAATTGTGATGTGAATCTCAGGGCTGTAAGAGACATTCATAAATGAATTTATACAAATCGCTTGTCTTAGTCTATTTGGACTGCTATGAAAAAAATACCTTAGACTGGGTAATTGATAAACAACATGAATTTATTACAATTCTGGAGGCTGGGAAGTCCAAGAACAAGGCACCAGCAGATTCCATGTCTGGTGAGGACTCACTCTCTGCTTCAAAGACGGTGGCGCCTTCCACCTGTGTCCTCAAGTGGAAGAAAGGGCGAACAAGCTTGCCAAAGCCTCTTTTACAAGGCATCAGTCCCTTTCCTGAGGGCGGAGCTCTTACGACCTAATCACCCCCTGCCTGTTAATACTATCACACTGAGGATTAGGTTTCAACATATAAATTTGATAGAGACACAAACATTTAATCTGTAGCAGCACTTCATGAATTAAAAATAAAAATAAAACACTATAAAGATCCAAACAGTCTCCCAGCTTGTCTTTATCTATCTTGATCTCCTTGGCGAGGCGTCCTCCTCTCGTGGTGAGCTCCTCCCCTGGTGCTCTTAATCCCAGTAGTTCCATCGTCCTTTGCCTCCCTTGTCCATCTCTTCAGCTGTCGATTTCTCTGGCTCATGTTGTCTCTTTTCCTCTGGCTCCTTTCTCTCTGTCTACAATTGTTCTCAAAACTCCCATACTTACCAACATTTCCTCTGCTTCTCTCCCTCCCTTTGTTATCTCCTAGTCACACTCCACACACCTGATTTCTGTATCCCTCACCTTCCTGGATCCCATCAACAACGTTCCAAGTCCCAAGTCCATAAACACTTGCCAGGCTGGGACTTGCCTGACTTCATGTCAGTATTTGGCCTGGCTCTTCACTCCCAGCTTCTCTTCTCTTAGCTTCTATAATGTTCCCTTCGACTCTCCTTGCCTCTCTGCCTCTCCTCTCCCAAGCCCTTCTAGTTCCTCCGCTGGCACTAAACATGCACATTCCAGTATCTCATGCTCAAAACTCTTCTCTTCTCATTCCACATCTTTTCCACTCTGTGGCTTGAAGTAACCGTTTATCACTGATGATTCCCAAACCTGTGGCTCCAATCTAACCTCTTCCTTGAGCAATAAACCCACATGTCCATCTGGCTGCTAGACACTGTTAGATGCATAGTCAGAAAGCACAATGATCTCAAAATGTGTGAAATTAAACCTAGATTCCCACCTATCCTCCAAAATCAAGTTTTCCTATCATACTTTCTCCTTTTAATAATGGCACCATGATTCACCCAGTCACCAGGTTACACATGTTACAGATATATGATGTCTTCTTCTGGCTTAAAATTCCAAAGTCATTATTTGCCACCATGTCCAGTGACTTTTCCTCAGAAATAGCTCTCTATTTTGACAGCTACCACCTGGGTTCAGGCATCTCATCATCATGGACTCTAGTGTTAATCTCCTAACTGAAGACCCTAACCTCAGGGTCTCTCCTCTCAGTCCCACCACAGTGAGTTAAATCTGTCGCTGCCCTGCTTAAAATTCTTCAGTGGCTTCTCATTTCCTACTTCGGGAGGTTATAAGCTATTTTTAGCAGTGTGACCTTTCTCTTCAAATATATTCTTACATAGAACTCCATTGTGTGAAGCAGATATATTCTGTGCTGCTCTGGATTATGTGGACCTGGAGGGACCAGGATCTTTCCCTGCTCAGCCACTCTCTCTCTGCCAGACGGCACCCTGGGAGTCACTTCCATAATGAAGGACTGATTGAAAAACATTGATGGAACAAAGTCCAAATGACATGGAATAACATATCAGGAGATTGAGGTGGAATGACTATGACCACTGCCGTGACTGTCATTGTTATCTTAGCAGCTGGCACTAGAATTTTGCTTGCAGAGGACGCTGGCTTTGAGGAAAATAGAGAAATACCTTCTCACCAAGGACTTAGCACTATTAGGTCCTGGGTGAAAAGATACGTTCACAAGGCTTAGGCCCTGGCTCTTGCCATGTTTTCAGAGTGGGGGATGAATCTCGCCTGCCTGAAAAATGGGGAAAGATTTCTCTGTTTCTTTGACAAGGGAAAGGGCTGATGAGAAAAGAGAGGGTAGATAAGAGAGAAGGAGGAGAGAGAAGTCAGAGGAGAATATGAAAGGCAATGTTGTATGAGAAAAAATATTTTTTAAAAATAAAATCATGGGGGCAGTGTCTGAAGAGGGAGCTCAGGGAATAGTGGTATCCAATATGATAGTTTTAAGGATTTGGGGATTTTGTTTGCTATGTTTTGTTATGCAGCACATGATGGAAACACTTCCCATGCCCCTAAGGGTTGAGTGAAATCCACTTTGCAAGGACTTCATGTGAGTGCATTATCTTTGGAAAGTGGAGAGAGCTGAGTTTTGCATCCAGAGCAATTGAGGGTAAAAGAAACAGTGTATACAGATACAGGAAGGGTGGGTACAGTGAGCCTAGGTGAGTGTAAGCCCCAGACATTTGCAGAAAATGTAGGGAAGGTCAAGGTGAATCCCAACCAGTGGTTTGAGGGATTCCTCAAATGGACAAATCTCTAGGGCCCAGGAGGTCCCAGTTGAAAATCATTGATAGTGTGAGTTTTTAATTTATTAATCATAGTCAGAATATGTCAGTGATGAAACTAAGTTCACACACTAAAAACTAGTTCTGAGAGAACAAGTTACCACAGGATGCCCAGGGCTCCTTAAGTTGCAAGGGAGACAAAACTCATTCAGAACTAGCTCCAGATAAAAGTTCATCATGAAGATACGCTCATTAAAAGCTCATTAAAATGAAAGCAAGAAAGTAGAGTCAGGATCTTACAGGTACTGAAAAGTTTTCAAGTGGAAACTCTCCTAGCCACATGGATTCTAGATGCTGCTTCTTTTCAAGTATCTCTTCTAACTTTCTGTACATTAGCTTTCTCTCTTTTCTTATCACTGTTCTTATAATTGACAATAATTACCAATCCCAAGTCCCCATGACCTTTTGGGTTCTTGTAGCCACAACCCTTGGACTTACTTGCTGTCTATGTCATTTAATTCAAATTTGATAGAGGGAGATATCATAGTCTTGATTGAGAGTGGAGTCCACCCCTACGCTAATTCACTGTGGCCAAGAGAATGAGGTCACATCACAAACAAGGTCACTTTGGACAATAACAAGATTTTGTGGTAGGTAAAGTGAGCAAGAAAGCAATGATCTACATATGAAATATAATATCACATACTTCACCTTTTTTGAGTGTTTGGTTTAGCTAGAAATCTGCTTGTGGATGAATGCTGAGATGTTTCCAGAAGATGGCAGTTTGGCTTTTCTTAGGTTGGTGGCACATAGAGAAACCGGAGACAGAGGCTTCGGCTGTAAGTGGAAAGTCTGTTTCACTTATAACAGTAACTTTGGGGGACATGAGGATTTCATAACTGAATCTCAAATCCTATGACAGTTTTCCCACTGAGAACTTGTGTCATCGACATCATTCTCTGCAATGCAAGCACATCATCTTTTACATAATAAATGTACTCTTAAAAGGTTGCGTATGAATCAAATTTTTATATTTGGGAGACACTTCTAATCTCAGTTTCTTCACCTATACAATGGGGGAAATAAAATTCTGTTTCAAACTCCCCAGGGAAGCATTATTGTATTTCAAGAGTCATTCTGTAAATTTTCTTTGTGGCTGGAATACTGGTCACTAATTGATCTGTTTTGCAAATTTTGATTTTTATCTATGAGACTTTCTTGAATCTATCTTAGAAAGTCAAATAGTAGGTTCAGAGAGATTCTAAGTGCCAGAAAAGTAAAAGTAGTTATAAATGGAATTGAAACCCAGAACTCTAAGTTCTACTCTGCAATTTAAGCAAATTACATCCATTCAGGGATGATGATCAGTGATCCAAAGTAACTGAGTTCTTTTTTTTTTCCCAAGTTCTTTGCATTTTAATAGTCTCTACCTTTGGAAGTAACAAGCAAGATTCTGTTAAGAACCCATTTTGAACCTATTTAAAAGCTCTGCTCTTCACCTTTGAAGGAGAGGAGCTCATGAAGGTAAGCAAACAAATTGGGAATGGCATGCCACATTCATTTGGAAAACATGCTGATTACTCAGCAAAATGGCATTCAGCACCACAAAGAAGCCAAGAGCTAAGCTGCTACATCAAATCCTCAGTGGAATCCAATATGCCCACCTGTGGGATGCCTGGAGATAACCAGTAATTGTGTCCAAAAATGCAATTACCAGAAGGGAAGAAAAAAGATTTACTCTCTTTCATGAGGAATGGAGTCATGAAAAGGGTCTTTCATCGTGGATCAAGTACACTTGAAGCAGAGTTTATCCTGTCTTGATGCCCATTAATGGCCTGATCCTCCCCATTATGTCCTTGCTGGGTGCAAGGTGGCTTTATCATTTGCATCTAGAATAGCATCACCCTTCCCTCTCCCAGGCAATCACCAAGCCTGTTATACTCGCACTAAGATAGAGCTACTGTAAATAATAGGACCAATATTCATTTTTCCAAAGGATGAGCTTTTCAGAATTCTTTTCTCTGCACAACACATTAAGGAGTTATGATAATGATAGAAATAACCTGAATGAATGAGAAGTAGTAATTGAGCACCATGAAAGTACTTTGAACTTGAAGAGCGGGGGTACACAGTGTTGAGCACTTTGTTGAATACCTTCACACCTTTGCACATAAGTGAAAAATATTGTCCCTGATTTATTGATCAGAAAAAGGAAACTAACTAGACTTATAATGCCAAAATCATCCCATAAAGGTAGTCATCAACCAACTGATTTCTCTGCATAACACTGACATGGTTTAATTGGCTCAATCTTCCCCATTGGTTCCCTGATATTTAGAATACCAAAGGTACTGAGACTACTCTTCATGAAGTAGACTGAGGAAATTTCCTGGATGACAAAGTACGCAGCTGAAAAATGACCAGGTTCTATTCCCTTCAGCTCCAGAGTGGAGGCACTTAAGGTCCTCATCAGCAGGTGCCTCCTAGCTTCCCTTCCCATTCCAGCACACTCAGGATAGAAGACGATGATTGGGTCAGAAACACCACAGACAGATTTCAGAAAAGATGGTGCCTCAGAAGCCGAGGAAATGTTTGGCAGAAAGATCAACCAAAAGGACTCTATGACACGTATAAAACTCACAAAGGCAAAGTGGCCAGTATAGATTAGGATGAAATAAAACACACTCAAGAGAAGCACAATCTGACTTCTCTTCCCCCAAATCTGTGTGACTTTGGGCAAATCATCTCCCTGCTCTGGGACCTAACACCTCCTGCATGTAAAATGTTTTAAGAATAACTACAGATTTACCTCTTCAATCCTTATTCCAGGTTCTGGATCCAGGAGGGAATGAAATCTAAGTTGTTGGTGAGGTTGGGAGAACTGGGGGAAATAGCCCACCACCAACTGTCAACTGGTTGATTCCAAGGAGGTGATAAAAACATTTACAACTTTTAAATATAGAAGCACCCACTACCTAATAAAGGGAGACCATTTGCAACCATGTATGTATTATTTAGGTATTATACATTTATCTATATGTGGATGTGGATTTAATAAGTAATTTAGCAGCAGATTGATACAGAATCATGTCCCTTTAATGACCAGCAGACCTCCAAAAAGGACTCAAAATCTGTATTTCTCCCCTCCTTGCCTGGCAGGTCTCAGAGGGTCAAGGTTTTGTGTTGCCCTAGCAACAGCTGATAGCATCACTAGCACCTGAAGCCAGCCAGGGGGCTGCAGGCTCTGCAGCACTGTAAGTGGTTATGATGTTAGCCCAGTTGCTGGGGAAACGCACACCTTGCATCAGGCAGGTGGATAACCGTGGAGTCGATTTCCAAACATTTTTGCCTTTAACAGTCTACACTGGCAAATGAATTCACTGCTGCATAAATTCTGTGAACAATTTGGGATCTTAAAGAGTTCTAGTCATGTGTTCCCTTTTTAAAAAGCTCTTAAAAGTTCACCTTCACTACCCTAAATATAGTGCTTCTGAGAAAAAAATAAAAACAGGTTTATTATTGCTCTATTTTAAATGAAATTGCCACCCACACTAAAATATGCCAGAGTAACTCTTCCCTAGAGTGTCTGTCCCCCCTAATCAAGGCAATTGGAACTGATCTCTGTTGTATCTACAGGAAAAAAAAGAAAAGAAAATGTCTTAAGATAATATTGGATCTTTAAAAGTAGATTCATAAAAGCAGAGAAGTCCTGCTCACTGTCTGAGTCATCCTTGATTGGCTCTCTTTTAAAATGCATCCTCTGTCTTTCTTATAACCAAGGGCTTTAAAATTCAAATGTTCGTGAACACCAGCTTTATTAAAATTAGGGCTTGGGGAAATGGCTCGGAAAAGGGAGAAAAGAATATTACCCAACCATTTAAAAGATGCTAATTAATGAAATTTTAAAGCCCAGAGAGGGCATTTGATATAGCAAGGGTTCCTCTATCAAGGAGGAATGGAATTCATCTAAAAACAAAAAAAAAACCCAAAAAAAAAAACTCAGAATAAAATAAAATTGAAGTATATTAACCCAAATCTTCCCCCGGGTGCTAGAGGGGCCTTGGGAGTTCTGCTATATTGCAAGAACTCAAGTTTGCCTGTCTATGAATTGAACGCATTAACATTTTCTGGTCCAACTGGAGTTGCTGGCCTGTTAGCCATCGGGGACCTGCCTTGAGCATGCATTGGATGACATTTCACCAGTTCAGTTTTAACCCACTGTTTGTTCTCAGCAGCAATCGCATACTCAGCCCTGGTCAAAATGGGGAATGGGAGGGGCGAGGCTACCCAGATGGATGGCTCCAATCTCTCCCTCTCTCTTGATCAGAAGCTTCTTTCACTTTTAATTACGAAGAGGAGACACATCCTCCTCTCCCCATTCTCCACCTCTCTCACCTCGCCCATCCACAGCAGATTAGAATTTGGAGGTTGGAGCAATGTTTTTCCCCCATGAGTTAAACATCAGGGATCCTTTCAAAGCACCTGTAGGTAAGCTTGTATCAACCTCACGACTGTTCCCCCACACTGAACAGAATAAGTTATGTTTGATTTTATCTTTTTATTACTGCCCATTGTGGGAGCCTTGTCCTGCATTCTATAGGAATCTCTCTCTCCTCTCTCCAGATATTGGTTTGGGCCCCAAAACTGAAAATCTCCATTGAGTGAAAACTAGATTTTTCGGTAGGGAAATAAATAAATAATCCTGGCTCTGTAACAGAAAACCATTTTCGAGGGCCTGATAATGACTTCCTAATACTGTGATATCAGTCAGAAGCCATTTGTGGTCTAATGAAAGTGCTGGGGCTGGAGGAGAGATTAGTGGGTGAAGAGAATGGGACGATCCACTGGACATAGGCTGGAGAAAGGAGTAGAAGGGATCGTAGGCTGGCAGTCAATGCCAGGACTCTGAAAGTAGGTTTTAGAAGAGCCTATATGATAAACCTGCTGCTCTGTAAATACCCGTATGCTCTCCCTCTCACCCTCCACTTCCCAGAACCAGGGTAAGACCTTATATGTTGTAGCTCTGCAAGTTTAAGTGTAGCATGAGGGAAAGAGGTCCTTCCATGCCTTTGCGTATGCTGTGCTGTCTTCTAGAATGTTCTTCCTCGTCTTTTCCATTCATCTGTCCTTTGGTGATAATAAGAAAAGAAAAGAACATTAAAATTAAAAATAGCTAAGGTTACTTTGTGGCAGGCACCTTGCTAAGTGCTTTATATAGCTCATTCATGTTCGCCACAATCCTATGAAGTAGGTATTCTATTTCCTGCTTTTAAGATGAGGAGTCTGGGTCTTGGAGAGGTTAAATTATTGGCACAAGGGCGTGCAGGTTAGGAACAGAGGAGAAAGGATTTATCCATTCAAAGCCTCTGTTCCTAAAAACCATAATAGATGCAGTTCATAGGTTGCCGCTTTTAGGAAGCCTCCTGCCTCAACCAGAGAAAACATACCCACTCCCTCTCCCCAGCATTCAGATATTTTACGTAAACTTTTCTTTGAGTATTTATTATATGGGATTGCAATTAGTCAAAATATTTAAAATATTTTTTTCTCCACTGGAATGTTTGCTGCGTGGAGGCAGGGGCTATGTCTGATACATTTTTGCAGTTTTAGCATTAAAATTACCTGGCACACAGGAGTGGCTCAGTTAATGTTTGCCAAAAGGAGGAATCATTAATTGAATGAATAAATAGTGGGGCAAAACAGCACAGCCCTTAGGCCCTTTAGATGTAGAGACTTGGATCCTTCCTTTCCAACCAACTGAGATGAGGATATAGCACTTTCCTATCAGGGAGTGGTTCCAGCATGTGACCCAGAGAGTCTGAGACAGGGAGAGTCCAGGTGAGCTGGCTGCAGGCTGACACGCCCACACCCAATCCAATACCTACCTCTACCTAGGTGGGCTGAGTGGACACTGCATTCATAGGGTTGGGATTGTGTCAGAAGAAGAGCAATAAGGTCTTAAAGGCCTGGCCTGTCAGGCCCCAAGCCTGCCTAGGAGGGGCTCAGCAAAGGCCAAAGTATCACAGAGAAGAAGAGGGACCAACACTCCATGGCAGGGTGACCCGCCCACGCTGTGCTGCAGAGGCCTTCTCTAACGAGAGAAAGAAACGCATCTGAATCTTGAATCTTTTTCTACTTTGTCCTGAAAACCAAGTGTGGGAGGTGGCAGCAGAGGGCCCCCGGGCAGGTAGGGAGCAGGGCAGCCTGCATCCTCAGGTCAGAGGCACAGGGGTGGGTGGGGCAGAGCAGCTCGTGCCTATTGTCTGTTGTCTGAACAAGGTGGATGTGGAGGACTGGCCACCACTGGGACAATTCCCTGGCTGCTAAAGATCATGGGATAAGGCCTCTGTTGATTAAAGGAATATTTATTTATAGTTTTCTCTTAGGCATGTATTGTCTTTGTCTCTCACTTTTCCTTTAAGGTAAAAGGGGAAGCCCTGAGCATGTTGTATTACTTTATCTGAAAGTCCATATTGCTGACCAAAAGGGTGACTTGACATCAACCTTCTCACAGGGCATGGATTGTAAAAGACTTTGGAACAAAAAGGAGGTTTTGCATCCCTTGTGCTGGAAACTCGAGATCCGGGAACACTTGGCAAAGCTGTGATCCCCTCCTTCCATAGCATCACACCAAAGCCAACTTTTCCACAGCTGCCTCCTGCAGAGGCTGAAGAAGGTCACAGCAAAGTCAAAGAAGGTGAGGGCTCAGAAGGCAATTGGAACTGATCTGATCTAACTCCCTTATTTCACGAGGCCCAGAGAAAATGTCAGAGCTGCATTTCCAGAAACTCAGCAAGTGTGTACTTAGAGGACCAGCAGAGAGGGCACCGCACAAATAAATTAATGATAAAAGCAAATTAGACAAATTCAGCCTCAGTGAACTTATCCAGAATCTGGTAATAAGAGGAAACTTAGAGATAGGCTATTTTTACATTCGTGCAAGTTTTGTGTTTAGATACTTTTAATTGCAAATGGAAGGTTTCTGGGACACAATATTTTGGCACTTTGGACATCTAAAGGTCTTTACTGGGCTGAGAAGTGTGTTATCATATTCCCGCAGAATCAGATTCAAGCCAGAGAAGCCAAAGTGAGGGCGGGTTATTTCTGAAAGGAGATGACTCTTCAGAGAAGTAAAGCTTTTCAAGATTATACATGAACAACCTGAGAATGAGTATGTCCCAAAATAACACATTCTCTGAATTCTTGGGCTAAAATGTCTACTTTGTCACTTACCACCTGAGAATCTTTGAGCAAGTTATTTAACGTCTCTGATCTCTGGTGCAATATCTGAACACTGTAAAAAGAAAAAAAAAGTGCACCTATGTATCTGTTGTGAAATGAAATACATTAGAAAATATCTTAAAAAATCATATGTAAACTGCAACAAGGCATAAACATATTAAACCATATGAAGAAAAGGAAGCAAGGAGAAAAGAAAAGGGCAGTAAGGAGGAATTTGTCTTCATCTGAGAGTGCCTGTGGTAGGTCCCCCCAGCCCAAGGGACTACGGGAAGATGAGTTGCAGAAGTCAGGTGGAATACGTTTACTGTAATCAATGACAGATTTAATTATGTAGACATCATTGTATTTGCGCGTAAGTACAATATAACTACACTGTAATTATCCTATTGGGCAATGTCAAAGCCAGCCCAAAGGCTGTCATTGTCTTTGATGTTTACAGCAGTCAGATTTCACCCTTATAAAAATGTTTCAGGAAAAAGGGTGATGCTGGCATCTGAAGTGTGATTTAATCACCTGGATGGCCTTCCTCTTAACTATGGGATTCCATAAGGTAAAATGGATAGATGGGTGATGGATGGATGGATGGACGGAAGGATGGATAGATAGATAAAGAATGTCACCTAGTACCCAGCCAGCCTTATTTGCTTTAGTGCTTTTAATAGAAGGGGTTCATATTTTAAAAAGTACAAGATTCTCTTTGTGCATTATCTCTTTTATCCTCATCACAAACCTGAGAAGCAGATGTCATTATCTTTATCATACAAAGACCAAAACAACACTCAAGATTGTTAAACAGCTTGTCCAAATAAGCTGTTAGCAAAGTTGAGATTTGCATATAGGTCTGTAGGACTCCAAAGTCTAAAATCTTCCACTAAATAATGCTTCTTCATAATCATCCAAAAATGAGTAAAGAGGTAGGCTTTGCAAATTGAGTTAACATTTTTCATGTTCTGAAAGTGCTTAGCATGAAAACTAGGTGCTTGGGGAAGAAGAAGAAAAACAATGGTTGTCTGGGACAGTCCCCATTTGCACGAATCATCCTGGGAAAACTATTAATAATGTCCATTTTCAGTATAAAATGCCCCAGTTTGCCCTTTAAGTAAAAACTACTATTTATTAGCTAGATGATTTATAAACAAACTTGAGGTTATAGTCCAGTTTGTGGAGCGGACTCTGTGTGTCTGTGTATATTTATGTACATAAGTATGTATATTTATTTAAATATAGATATATTTTTTTTTCAGTTGAGTCCTTATGCTAAGTTTCTGAATAGGTAACCTTAAATTTAAATGGGTATCTCCTGCCAAAAAAGTGGCTTCCTAAGAAATTATCAGGTAACGCATCCTTCTCAAGCTCACTATATTCTTACATCTGCTCACACTTTCTCATGTAATGGCGACAAGGGAAGAAAGTAG
Source organism: Propithecus coquereli (assembly GCF_000956105.1). Taxonomy (NCBI): domain Eukaryota; kingdom Metazoa; phylum Chordata; class Mammalia; order Primates; family Indriidae; genus Propithecus; species Propithecus coquereli. The sequence continues at coordinate 10,748,062 of NW_012144967.1, forward strand.
TATGATTTGAGACAACAGCCTAACAAAGAAGGCAATGAGCTAGATTTAGCTTAAAATCCCTGTTTGCCTGTAGCTAGATCTCACCCTCAGCTGTAGGCCCAGGTTGACAATGAGAACAGCTGTGCATACCCAGGTTTTCTCCCAGGCACTCTGACCACCACCAAGGCTGCCCACCTGGCCTGCCTGTGTCTCACCCTCTCCCTGACCATCAGAGTTAATTCTGCACCAAGCATCACTTGCACTATTTCACTTTTCTGTTGAAAAGCCTTTTGAGTTTGCACACTGCTATAGTTAAAACTGCAATTTCTCAGCACAAGCTATACAATCTGCATGATACAATAGGAGGATGAGCCTAAGGAGAACTGAGCTGTAGTCATGGTTCAGGTACAAAGTAACTGCATGCGTTTGTGTAAGGTGTTTACCTCTCAAGGTCTCAGTTTCCCCATGTCTAAATATGAGCTTGGAATAATTGGATTCTAAGATGCTTTCCAGCACTAACACACTATTCAGGACTTGCCCTATTTTTCCTGGCTCCTCTGATCTAAATAAAACTTGTTGACTCTCTGTCCCACACAGTATATACTTTTCAAATCCCTGCCTAATGCTTTTGCTCAGGTTGTTCTCCCCACTGAGACCACCCTCTTCCCTTATTATGGCTTCCTTTATTACTGATTTTAGTCCCCTGACCCAAAAGGCACTGCTCACCTAGACCACGGCACTACCCTCAGCAAACAAGGGGAACCCCACATGCCAATCTCCACTTGACTAAAACTCTTATCCTAAATGATGCTGAGCTGCTTCTGCCTGTGACTCAGACTGAAGACAGCTAATCCAGGAGTGAGTTCCATCCCATTCATCTCTGACTTAGATATTTCCTGGCTGATCCATCCCGATGGTCTTCCACTGAGTGGATCTCCAGGCCTGTGCCCCCCATGAGAGCCACTCATGGATCCAACAGCCCGTCATGCATCTCCATTCGGGTATCTAAGAGACACCTCCCATTCAAGTCTCCACTGGAATGTCACCTTCTTTAAGACCAACCTTCCCTAACGGCCTAATCGGAAGTGACCTTGACCTCCTCCCATATCTCTTGATCACACTACCTTGCTTGATTTCCTTCATGAACTTATTGATATCTGGAGTTTCGGTGGTTGTAGTTTTTTATTTATTTATTTTTCTCTTTCCTCTAATATAAGTTCTGTGAAGACAGGAACCCAGTCTGTCGTGTTCATCCTTGTATTTACAGTGTTTGACAGAGCACTGGTCACCTGGCCAGTGTTCAAAACCTTATTGAATGAATAAATGAATGAATGACCCACACTGGGCTCTGCCTCACCTACAATAAAATTATCAGATCACTTTTTGTCCATGGAGCCTTCCCTGACCATTGAGCCCAAAGTAGCTTTATTGTACATAAAATATCCTCTGCAGTTTCTCTTTGTGCTTCTTCTAAGGTATCGTTTTGGTTATCGAATGACTGTCTCTTAACTTACCTTTCTTCACTGATGCTGGGGCTGAGACTGGGAAAGCCACATTTCTGATTTGCCAGGTAGTTCGTGCTCATTTCTACCAGTAGGGGGCGCTAGAGGGACTGAGAGTTGGAGGAGGTGGAAGGGGCTTTCTGGTCCAGCAATGGTTCCTCACCCTCACAGAAGCAACTGATTCCATCTTTGGTAACCTCCCTCCCCAACATACATACCCATCTGCACGCTGCCAGCATTAACTTCTTTGTATCTTCATTCTAGAGCACATCTGCTAGCTGGGCAGCTCTTCCCCCTCAAGAGCTGTGTCTCCTTCCACAAGCCCTCTCCTCCAAGCTCCTATAGTCTAATATCCCCTTCTCCTTTCTTTTGTTTCCCCAACCTGAGGAGTGGTATTTGCTTCCCAAAGTTAGTATGTCATACTTCGATGTCACTTCAGTGACCACTTTTGCCTTTTCGGTCATTCCATATGTGTCTCCTTAAGTCTTTATATTAAATTCTGAATTTTTTAAAAAATTTTCCTGAGTGGATTTCAGCTGATAGAGGAATCTACAGTTAATTGCCTTGTACCATTTCCATTCTTTCTCAGGGCAAAGTTCACTGGCTCAACGGACTTAGAACCTTGTTTATAGTAGGACTGAGGTTTCACTTAGTCCTGTACCTACTGGCTGTGGTACCTCACATGTTGCAAATGGTTAATGCATGTGTGATAATTGGCCAATTGTAGTTCCAGAGGTAAATTAGTTCATCTTCCTGGTTTTAGAAGCATCATTTTTAAACA
>NW_012144967.1:10750518-10807382 GCF_000956105.1 Propithecus coquereli
ACCCTGACAGCTGAGTTTTTTGAAATTTTGCACCTAAGGCAAGAGTCTCACCCCACCTCACCCTGGTCCTGGCCCTAATACATTTCTTTCACATTAAGATAGGGTCCAGCACCCACACTTGTCTGAGCTTAGTCCCAGCCCTGCTGGGTCCCCTCTTTATTTAAAGATATAATATTTTGGGACTGAGTGGCCTTCCATTCCTGCCTTCCTTAGCAATGAACAGCTGGAGTCCCTTAAGCCTGGTGCTCAGGCTTAGGGCTCTGTACCCACCCTGATGAGGACAAGAAGCACCACCAGGTGTGGTGGGACTTAGAATGAATGCTGCCTCTCAGGTATCCAAAGTGCCAATAGTGAGCCCTCTGCACCGTGTGCACGATGCCCCAGCTCCTCCCTAATGTGCTTGAGGTCCAGCCTTGATATTAAGATTGCTGTCCTCCATTTCCTGGCCAGCATTTGGCTATTTGCTTGATCTAGTAGGTCCCTGCCCTGAACTGCAGACCACTGGAACTCCTGCTAGCTATTATAATCCCCACACCTTGGGGCAAGATAACACCCCTTTTAGCCCCCTGGCCACTTTCTCCCTGCCATCAACCCTGTATTGGTCTCCTTCCTCCCATGCACACTCCTGTCTCCCTCGGTACTGCAGTTTTCTATACCACTTTCAATACTGATGTGTGGACATTGACCACTTCCCCTCTGCCTGGTGGGTTTCTGGGTCCCTCATCCTCTCTGGTTCTGACCTCCCGGTCTTCCTCTTCTGAGGTATCTGTATATCCAACTGCCAAGCCCATGTCAGATGTGATGCTATCACACTAAGACTAGAAGTCAAACAGTAATTAACTCCCTCCATGCTGTTTCTAACATCCCATGGGAGAGGCTGGATTCCTCTAGTGTCCAAGAACAGATCACCTGCCCTGACTGGGGAAATGTGCTAGCCTCTTCCTGCAAGGAATTTAGGTCTCCCACTTTTGTATAGTGATATTAGCTATTTCATCCTCCAGGATGTTATTTTTAACCAAATAGTTGCCCCACTCTGACTTTAAAATAATAGCACTGATTTCCATATATAACGTATGGAATTGACCTTTTTACTTTGTCATTACGCCTTAGTAAATAAGAATGCAACAGAGAATTCTTTTCCAGGTTTGGAGCATCTTCTTACAGACCTATCATTTGTGGATGTTTTCCAATAACAACAATAATAATAGCTAACATATATTGAGTCATTATGTGTCAAATACCATTGTTAGTGCCATTCACATGTTAACTCAACGTAAGTCGTACAAAAATCTCATGGAGTAGGTTTTATTATTTTCTTCATTTGACACATAAGGAAACTGAGGCACAAACTTTAAGCAATTTCTCCAAGTTTGCTAGTAAAGCCGTAAACCTGGTAATTGTACTCAAGTACTCCAAGTCTAGAGCACAAACTCCAGAATTATTCTGTGCTACTTCCTGAGGTAAGAGCAATTCCTCCCCATTTCTTATTCTGTCTTGATTCCCAGCAGGTTCCATACAACAGAGTGGCAAACCTCAGCCTGGTATCCTTCCAGCATGGTTAAGTGCAGCATGGTTAAGTGGGCTCTTACAGACAGGGACCCCAGTGCCAACTCTCCCATATGCAAGCTGTGTGACCCACATAAATTACTTAACCTCTCTGAGTCTTCATTTTCTCAACTGCTGCTTTTTCTTTTCTCTGACCACCACTTCTGACACCAAATAGATGTCCCACAATTCAACTCAATTCTGACACTAATTATTTAGATTTAGTGCAGCCTCACAAGCTACGGACTTGTCTCACAACACTGCCGCCGTGTCAGACACATGCAAATCCCAGGACCCATCTGAACTTCTGACCAACCTGCTATAAATTGGGCCCCCTCATCCTTCCTCAGATTCAATAATTCACTAGAACTATTCGCAGAACTCAGGAAACACTGTATTTCTGTTTACTGTTTTTGTGGATTTTTTGGTAAAGGATATAACTCAGGAACAGCCAGATGGAAGAGATGCATAGAGCGAGGTATGGGGTGCTGGGCAGGCGGCTTCTATGCCCTCTCCAGGCACGCCACCTTCCCAGCAGCAGAGGTCAGGAGGGGGATTGAAAGTTCTAAGCCTCTAATCATGGCTTGGACTATTATCACTCAGAAGATTCCAAGGGTTTTAGGAGCTCAGTGTGCCTAAAAGGAATCAGGAACAAAGATCAAATGTGTATTTTTTTATTATAACATGACTGCAAAAGAGTATCTAGCTCATGAATTTAAATTAGATAGACTATACAGCAAGACTGATGCAAGGGGTACGCTGAAAGCCCTAAAGCAAATGGGGATTATTCCTATCTTTCCTCACGTGTCCCCATGGGCTGCTTCATTTCCTCAGTTCCCCCACCGTAAGTCACACCAGGCATAGAACATGTGTCAGCAACTAATTTGAGAATCTCTGGCAGATTTAACATCACATGATCATATGTCACAGGTGATGTTTCTCTCAGGCATGAAAAGCAACAAAACCAATTATGAGATTTTACTGAGCACATATGGCATGCAGCCTGCTGTATCAGTTACCGGAGATATCAAGAGATTCAAAATCAGAGGTGCCTGGTGGATTCATCCTCTCCATCATCCATATAGCTGGTTGATCTCCAGTTTACCCTGACATTCCCTTTAGAACTTATCCCCACTGTCCATGTACTTGCTTGCATCTGTTATGCTGCCCACACTCCGTTATTTGCCTGTTAAAATGTCCACCACTGCTTTTAATTGCCAGTTCCAATGCTGTTTCCTCCAGGGTGTCCATTTCTCAAGGACAGTCCCTTCAACAGAATTATTTATTGCTTTCTGCATGATAATGCAGCACCTTGATCCCTTCTGGCTTTAATTATTTAAGGATTTGTGTACAAGCTTTGTAGGGTTTCTGGATTGCAAGTTCCTGGAAGGCAAATGTATCATCCCAATCATCTCCTAAATAACCCAGTGTTCTGTACAGAATGGGCTGGGAATGGATATTCATTGAATTAAACAGATTCCAATCTAATCAGGCATGAGCAGCAGTGATCAACTGCAGTTATGAACTCCTTCTTATGGCTTTGTTAGCCCAGTTCCAGAGCCAGGGTTGACACAGACAGGTTTTACTGAGGTGCTTCACCCCTCCAGCAACTGAGGTCTTTCATAGTCTGGTTGCTCTTTCTCATTGTCAAGATCAAACAGTAGAAATACCCCTTAGCCTTCCCAGTTAAAGTTGCAATCAGAAATTTGCTTGCAAGAAGGGAAAATAATATTGGTTGTCACTGAGGAAGAGATAATTGGACCATCCTAGCTCTATCCCTCTTGTACGCTGAATATTCCTGTATTTTGGATTCAACATTTCCTTTTGTCTTTCTCTCTCTCTGCTCCACTGTGTCTCTCTACCTGTCTTCCTTTATCTCCTTCTTTTTCCTTCTCTGTTTTCTTGCCTCTGACTCCCTGTCTTTCATTTCTAGCCTTAGTCTCTCTTCATTTCTCTGCTCTCCCACATTGCTAAATAAAAGGTAGAAAAACCTGATCTTTGACCCTTCCTTTTTCTAGAGTCCATCAATTCTCTTGAGATATTTTTTCCTCGGTTATGCTAATATAATTGATTGGGCTCCAGATTTCTTTTTCATCAATCACATTCCAGCTGGGCCTTTGTAATAGTATACCTCAGTCTGCTTGATTGGACTTGGGTGTTTCCCAAATCTCCATAGCCAGACCATTTTAGGATAGTTTAATTCCACAGATGGTTAATCTCATTTTTTATGTGTAGATTTTTTCCTAGTTTCTCTTGCAGAGGGTAATTTATTTCTAAGTTCCAGAGGCACTTTATTATAACCTCTCATTTACTAACTGAAATAATAATACCCATCATTTATTGGGTGCTTATTATGCATCAGTCACCTTGTTAAGTGCTTTGTGTAAGTTCATCGATTTAATTTCCACAGTAACCCTGTGGCATGTGTGGTTTTATTTGTGTTTTATTTCTATTTTTTAAATATGTTGTTGCCTTATATTTTAGATTAAAAAAACCAAGGTTCAGAGAGATTAACAAAATTCCCAGAGGCTCAGGTGTGAATTTGACCCTTAAGTTTTCTTTCTGCCATTATCCTTTTGAACATATTGAGCTGGACAGCACCTGTCTTAAAGGCTAGTCTTGCAGCCAAGGCAGGTTCCATAAGCTTATTCCCAACAAAAGCTCGACCCATTCCAGGCTGTTTCTCCTTCACCATTGTCCCAGGTGAGGTAGGTGTCATCACACCTCCAGATACATCCTGCTCAAGCTATAATAAAGATTTGTACATAAAGAGAGAGATTTTTGTGATGCAGCTTAGATTAAATTCCAACTGAGTGATACACGGAATACATTCAAAAAAAGTATGGAGAATGTTGAGATGATAAAAGTTTGGAGCATTCAATGCCATTGTCATGTAGGAGATGGAATCCAAGGTGAGCCTTGAAGAAAAACTATAACTCGGACAGATTGAAAAGAGTTAGAAGAGTCCCTCAGATGGGAAATGTCCTGATCCAAATTTCAGAGGCAGGAAGGCCCCTACCACCTTTAGGGGCACCATGAGAAGTAAGGTTTCCATAGAGAAATAGGGGAAGATGTTACTTGAAGAAGAGTGGCATATGATTATGAAGGTGCATGGAATGTCAAGATAGGAAACCTGCTGTGCAAGACCTGTATTCAGAAGATCATTTTCCACCAATAGGATTTTCACATACAGCGTCCGTAGGTTAAAATGTGATCCTTTGATTATCATGAATTAGAGAACTTCAGACATGATTTTTAGTTCAAGTAATGTCACCCAGAAGCCATTCCTATAAGGCTAAAAGAAGGACAAGTGTTTTTCCTTTTTAACTTTGGAAGATGGTGGACTAGAAGCAGCCCACAAGCACTCCACTCTCAAGGAAAGGAGTGTAAATTGCAGATAGTTGCCTACCTGCAGATAACTCTTCTTGAAAGGAACGTTGTAAAATCACAGAGAAGCAATGAGGGACATTCAGTATTGGAAAAGAAGGTGACAGGGTGATACATTAGGCAAAACCAAAGGGATCTATAGGGAGGCATCTACATTAAGGGAAGATTAGCAGGATAGCACTGGGGTGCAGTGCGCACCCCCCACAGGCACGGTAGCTGAGTTGCAAAAGGCTCCCTCTACCACCACATGCCTCTGGCTGGATGGACGGCAGAGCTGCCTAGAGTCTGTGCAGAGCCATTACACAAGACTACAGGCACAGTAAAGATCTGGTGGCAGCTGATCCTGTAGCTAATGCCATCCCGTGTTCTCAGGTGTATGGAACCAGGTCAGGACAAGAGTCACCTGTGTAGCAATAGCTTCCACATCACCCCCACTGGGCCGGGGAGGGAGCAGAGTAAGGGGAGGCTCCTCTGAGCTGTACCCTGTGACTAGAAGCCAAATACAGCTCCCCTGTAGTGCAACGGGATCTGAGCATGGCAGTTGACTGGGGTACTGCAGGTTCTGACCTGGGAAGCCTTAGGTGACTGCTTCAGTGGGTCCTGGGGTGAGAAGAACTCCAGTCCCTGGGCAGCTTCAAATGAACCCCTCCTCTGGGACTTGGCATCCATGGTCCTTGAGCCTCTGGAATAGCCAGCCACCTATATGGATCTGCCTCTGCCCACCAGGTTGGAACAGCCTGCCACCTGCATGGCCCTGTTGGCTTTGAGGCCCTGTTCAGAAGTCCTGCTTCTGGTTCCACGCCAGACCTGGCTCTGAGGCTCTCATGCTAGAGCCCAAGGCTTCACCCCTGTGTCTCCAGAGCTCCTGCCAGGCCCAGGACAGTGCCCCCAAGATTCTAATGCTGGACCTGGACACCAACACCTCACCCCTGAGTCTCCATCACTGCCACTGGAACTGCTCCAAGTTCCTTCACCCCTCCAAGGACCCCCCCAGCCTTGAGCCGCCACTACACTAGGACCTAGTTTGAGCGAACACCCACAGCCCAGGAACCCATGACCACGGCCTAGATAGCTACTGTCACCTCTTTGGGGAGACTCTGGGCAGAGCAATCCGCACAACACCAGCATCTATGGAGAGGATCTTACCCAGCTCAAACTTCCTACAACTATCTGGGGAACAACCCAACACCCAGCACAAAGATCATCGAGCACAGGCTTGAACAGTGGCAATCACGGGTAAACAGGACAAATCAGAACAGCAGCATTACAGGATTTTAGCACACATGCCCCTCCGCTGCTGCCACGTCAACATTCCAGAGTAAGGAAAAAAGCACCATCAAGGACCTCTCCTTCTTCTAATTAAGCAGGAGAGTTCCCAGAAAAGAACAGGTTCCCTAAAAACCTATTATCCCTAAGCTGAGAAAAGAGGTTTCAGATGAGAAGAAACCAGCAAAAGAACCCTAACAACATAAATAAACAAAACAATTAGACACCCCCAAGGGATCACAATGGAGCTACAATAGTGAACTACAACCACAAGGAAATTGCCGAAATGACAGAAATGGAATTCAGAATATGGATGGCAAATAAGATGAATGGAATTGTAAAGAAAGTTGAAAACCAATAAAAAGAAGCCAAAAAAATATTTTAGGAAATTAATGAAAAAGTCACTAAAGAGCTAGACAACATAAGAAAGGATATAATAGAATTTAAAGAAATGAAAGGATCCTTTAGGGGATTTCAAAACACAGCAGAAAGCTTCAACAGCAGACTAAACCAAGGAGAAGAAATAATCTCAGAGCTTGATGACAAGACTCTCAAGCCAATCCAGTCATTTAGAGACAGAGAAAAGAACAAAAAAGTTGAGCAATCACTCAGAGAGATATGGGACTATGGGAAGTGAACTAACATATGAATTATAGGTATTCCTGAGGGAGAAAAAGAAAGAGCTAAAAGCATGGACAATTGAGGGATTTATTGATGAAAACTTCCCTGGTATCACCAGAGATACAAGATGATCATCGAATACCGGGAAGATTCTTGGCAAACAGGACATCTCCAAGACACATAGCAATTATCCTGGCCAAAGTCAAATTGAAGGAGAAATTTCTACAAGCAACAAGATGAAAGCAACAAACAAGCTATGTAGGAAAACTCATCTGGCTAACTGCAGACTTCTTAGCAGAAACCTTAAAAGTCAGAAGGGAGTGGAGCTCTATCTTCAATCTTCTTAAACAGAACAATTGCCAGCCTAGAATTTTGTTTCCTGAAAAACTAAATTTCACAATTGATGGAGAAATTAAGTCTTTTCCAGGTAAGCAAACACGGAGGGAATTTGACATGACAAGATCTGCCCTGCAGGACATACTCAGAACTGCATTATACATGAATCAGCACAAAAGATAAATACCAGTTTAAATAACCCCAAAAAGCTAAAGCTCACAACTGTTATAAAATAATAGCACAAGAGACAAAACAAAGCATTGAGGTGTAACCCAACATGATGAACAGAACAGCATTCCACATATCAATTCTGTCTCTCGATGTGAAAATATTAAATATGCCTCTCAAAAGACATAGGCTGGCTGAATGGATGAAAAAACACAACCCAGGTATCTTCTGTCTATAGGAAACACATCTAAACCACAAGACCACACACAGGCTCAGTGTGAAAGGATGGAAAAAAACATTCGATGCAAATGGAAACCAGAAGAGAGTAGTTGTAGCCATTCTCATAAGAGATAAAATTGACTTTAAATCAATAATGGTAAAGAAAGACAATGATAATCATTATATAATGACAAAGGGAGCAAATCAACAAGAAGACATAACAATCATAAATATATATGCACCTAATACAAGAGCTCCCATATACATAAAACAAATTCTACTAGAGCTAACCAAGGAAATAAATAGCAACATAGTAATTGCAAGGGACCTCAACGCCCCACTGTCAGAGCTAGACAAATCACCAAAACAGAAAATAAAGAAAGAAATACTGGACTTAAGTAGGACCTAAATCAAATGGACCTAACAGACATTTACAGAACATTCTACCCCAAAACTACTGAATATATTAATACATTTTTTTCATCAGTACATGGGACAGTCTCCAAGATTTATCATATTTTAGGCTACAAAACATTTTTAAAACAAATTTTAAAAAATTGAAATCATACCATGTATATTCTCAGGAAATAGTGGAATAAAACTAGAAATCAATTCCAAGAAACACTTAAATCTACTCAAAGTCATGGAAATTAAACAAACACTGCTGAATGATTATTGGGTCAATAATGAAATTAAGAGGGAAATCAAAAGATTCCTTGAACTGAACTACAACAGGGACACAAGTTATCAAAATCCACAGGACTCAACAAAAGCATTCTTGAGGGGAAAATTCATAGCCTTAAATGCCCACATCAGAAGGACAGAATGATCACAAGCTAATAACCTAATATCACATCTCAAGGAACGCAAAAAGGAAGAGCAAATCAAACCGGAAGTCAATGGAAGAAAACAAATAACGAAGGTTAGAGCTAAACTAAATGAAATGGAAAAAAATATACAAAAGGTCAATGAAACAAAAAGTTGGTTCTTTGAGAAGATAAACAAAATTGATAGACCTTTTACTAGATTAACCAGTAATAGAAGAGAAAGGTCAATCAGAAATGAAAAAGGAGAAATTACAACTGATAGCACAGAAATACAAAACATCATCTGTGAATACTACTAAAATCTCTATGTCTACAAACTAGAAACCGAAGAGGATTTGGACAAATTCCTGGAAACACACAACCTCTCAAGACTCAACCAGGAAAAAATAGAACTGAACAGTCTGATGATGAGCAGTGAGATCAAAGCAGTGATAAAAAGTCTTCCAACCAAAAAAATCCCCAGACCAGATAGACTCACAGCCAAACTCTACCAGAGCTACAAAGAAGAACTGGTACCCATACTACAGAAATTATTCCGTAACATCAATAAGGAGGGAATCCTTCCCAACTCATTCTACAAAGCCAATATCACCTTGTAAGAAAGCCAGTAAAGGACACAACACAAAAAGAAAACTATAGACAAGTATCCCTTATGAATATAGACACAAAACTCTTCAATAAAATATGAGCAAACTGAATTTAATAGTATATCAAAAAAATAATCCACCATGATCAAGTTAGCTTCATCCCAGGGATGCAAGGATGATTCAACAACATAAATCAATAAATGTGTTTCACCACATAAACAAGCAAAAACAAAGACCATATGATTATCTCAATAGATGCAGGAAAAGCATTTGACAAAATCCAGCAGCCTTTCATGATTAGAACTCTTAACAAACTAGACATAGAAGGAACATATATCAAAATTATAAAGGCCATATCTGACAAACCCACAGCCAACATCATGCTGAATGGGGAGAAGTTGAAAGCATTTCCCCTAAGAACTGGAACAAGACAAGGATGCCCACTGTCACCACTTCTATTCAACATAGTGCTGGAAGTCCTAGCCAGAGAAAATTAATAAGAGGTGAAATAAAGGGTATCCAAATTGGGAAGGAGGAGGTCAAACAATCCCTGTTTACTGGCAATATGATCTTGTATCTAGAATACCCTAAAGACTCCACCAGAACACTCCTAAAACTCAGACAAATCAGCAAGAAAAAAAAAACAAATAAGCCCATTAAAATGTGAGCAAAAGACATGAACAGAAGTTTTTCAAAAGAAGACAGACAAATGGCCAAAAAGCATATAAAAAATTTTCAACATCACTAATAATCACGGAAATGCAAATTAAAACCACAACGAGATACCACCTTATTCCAATTAGAATGGGTTTTATTAAAAAGTCCAAGAAAAAAAAAAATACATGCTGGAGTAGATGCAGAGAGAAAGAAACGCTTATACATTGTTGGCAGGACTTCAAATTAGTACAACCTCTGTGGAAAACTGTATGGAGATTTCTCAAAGAACTAAAAGTAGACCTACCATTTGATCCATCAATCCCACCACTGGGTATCTACTTAATGGAAAAGAAGTAATTTTGTCAAAAAGACACCTTCACCCAAATGTTTACTGCAGCACAATTCACAGTTGCAAAGATCTGGAATCAAGCCAAGTGCCCATCAATTCATGAATGGATTAACAAAATGTGGTTTATGTATACCACACAGTACTACTCAGCCATAAAAAAAGGATAAATTAATGCCTTTTGTAGCAATTTGGAAGGAATTGGAGACCATTATCCTAAGTGAAGTATCTTAGGACTGTAAAAACAAATACCACAATGTACTCTCTAACAAATTGGAACTAACCAATGGGCACACAAGTGCACAGAGGGAAGTAAGACTCACTGGAAATAAAGCAGAGAGAAAGGAGTAGGAGGGGAGGGGTGAAAACCTACCTGAATAGGTACCATGAACACTATTCAGGTGATGGGTACACTCATAGCCCTGACTCAAGCCATGTAACAACAACATCTGTACCCCCTTAATATTTTGAAATAATAAATAAATAAATAAGATCAGCAAGAAAAAAATCAAACAACACCATTAATAAGTGGGCAAAGGACATGACCAGAAACTTTTCAAAAGAAGATAGATCAATGGCCAACAAACATAAGAAAAAATGCTCAACATCTCTAATCAGGGAAATGCAAATCAAAACCACAATGAGATATCGCTTAACTCCAGTGAGAATGGCTTTTATCAAAAAGTCCCCAAACAACAAATGTTGGTGTGGATGTGGAGAGATAGGAACACTCATACACTGCTGGTGGGACTGAAAACTAGTGCAACCTCTGTGGAAAGTAATATGGAGTAATATTTAGTTCTTCGAGAACTAAAAGTAGAAATACCATTTGACCCAGCAATCCCATTACTGGGCATCTACCCAAAGGAAAAAAAGACATTCCACAAAAAAGACAGCTACACTAGAATGTTTATAGCAGCACTATTCACAATTGCACAGATGTGGAAACAATCCAAGTGCCCATCAATACATGAGTGGATTAATAAAATGCGGTATATGTATACTATGGAGTTCTACTAAGCCGCAAAAACAATGGTGATCTAGCACCTCTTGTATTATCCTGGATAGAGCTAGAGCCCATTCTACTAAGTGAAGTATCACAAGAATGGAAACACAAGCACCCATGTACTCACCATCAAATTGGTATTAACTGATCAACACTTATGTGCACATGTAGTAGTAATATCCATCGGGTGTCAGGCAGGTGGAGGGGAAAGGAGGGGATGGGTATATTCACACCTAATGGGTGTGGTGCACACTGTCTGGGCCATGGACACACTTGAAGCTCTGGCTCATGTGGGGCAAAGGCAATATATGTAACCTAAGCATTGGTACCCCTATAATATGCTGAAATAAAAAAAAAAAATGTTTCTCCTGAAAAGTTTCTATGCAAATTAAAGGCCAATTATTTTAGGCAAATTTAATATATATTACTGGATATTCAATTTTCTAAGCCTGAGGCACAATTCACCAGCATATGAAGGCTACTTAGATTCATTGTCATGACCATGAACATGCCAATTGATCATTTATTATTGAGTCAATCATGATACATTAGTAGTAAATACCTGTAAGATCAGCAACCTTATCTTTAAATTATACTGCATGCTATACAATTATGAAGACCATATCTCAAATTTTTGTACTTAGGCACAGCCCCCTGCTACTGGCAAAGTGACCATTCTAGCATGCAAGAAATTAACCATGTCCCTCTTCAATAAAATCCTCCTTTAATAAAATTTCTTTGAGAGAGAGAGAGAGAGAGAAAGAGAGAGAGATTGATTTATTATGAGGAACTGGTTCATGTAATGATGGAGGCTGAAAAGAAGTCCCATGATCTGTCATCTGCAAGCTATAGACTCAGGGACGCTGGTAGTGTAATTCTATTTGAGTCCAAAAGTCTAAGAATCAGAGAAATCCCCACTCAAACAGGTGGGCAGGAACAAAGTGGCGAATGCTCCATTCTCTGCTTTTTGCTCTATTCAAGCCCTTGACAGTTTGGATGCTGCCCACCCACACTGGGGAGGGCAATCTACTTTGTTGAGTCCACTGATTCAAATGTTAATCTCATCCAGAAACACGCTCGCAGACACACCCAGATACAGTGTTTAATCTGGGCACCTAGTGGACCATTCTTTCTGACACATAAAATTAACCACCACACAGTGCTTTCCATATCTACCCATAATACACCTTGAACCCAAAAGCCTGTTCACTCTTCGCAATTCACTCCGTTGCTATAGATTTGCATACACCATCTCTTCTGCCTGGAAATACCCTCTCCTTAAAACGCCACAATGTTTCAAAAGGAATTTAGTAATTTAACCTTATTTCATTTTTGCGATTTATTACATTTATGGAGCATTCTTTTATTCTCAGCACTGGGTTTGTGTAAGTCTCACAAGAGGGTGATAAAGAAGACATCATTAGTATCCCCATTTTATAGATGAAAAAGCCGAGGTTCAAAGATCTTAAGGTATCTTCCCAAGATTACAATCCACCAAGTGCCAGAGTCAGGACTGGAATCCAGAAACCTATGTGTGTTCTAAACTTCTAAACCACACTACCTGTTATGGAAGCATGTGCAGGGAGCATGTAACCGGCAGGTGCAAAACATAACCTTAGTGCAAAATGCAGACTCCACCCCTGTCTGGGGACCTGCAATAAAGAACAACATGTGTCTGGGAAAATGAATCCAGAAAAGCTCTCCCTAGGGAAAGAGCAGTGTGTTTTCTCACCTGAAAACTCCCTTCTCAGAGGTGCCTGTAGCAAACACCTTTTATTTGGTGGATTCAGCTGCAAGTGTGGGCTCTGAGTGCTCAACAGGTCTAGCTGCATGTTCAGCCTAAGATGAAGCAAGCTCATAGATTTCCTTTCCTCCTTCC
Source organism: Propithecus coquereli (assembly GCF_000956105.1). Classification (NCBI taxonomy): domain Eukaryota; kingdom Metazoa; phylum Chordata; class Mammalia; order Primates; family Indriidae; genus Propithecus; species Propithecus coquereli. The sequence continues at coordinate 10,763,363 of NW_012144967.1, forward strand.
TGTCTCCTGGGAACAGCTCTATTCACACAGTAGTATGCCTCATCTCTTCCTGCCTCAGTGTTTTAAATGGGGATGTCAATATCGCTGCATAAAGGCTCACTGGTCACTAGGGAATTGGCAATCCCATCTGTAATGAGCCCTTTACACTGAGGAGACTGAATAGCTGGGTGTGATGTACCAGAAGAAAAAGAAATGAAACCTAGAGTAAAATCAATGTTTAAAGCAGCGTGTTCCAAGTGCCTTCCACAGACCAATGCTGTGAGATGCTCTATGAAAAAAAGGTTGCAATTGATGCAGGATAAGTTTAATAAGTTTGGTAAATACTACTTACTGCATACGTATTTTAGAGATGCCCATGTTACACTAGAATATTAAAGGCTCTGAGAAGATCTGCAGTACGGACTTCAATCCAAATTTCCGAATTCATTTGGGGATATAATATGTCTTCCCTCACCTTTGATTTTCATAAGCTCTATTAACAATTCATAGAATTAACATTCCATAAATCACAGTTTGGGGAAAACTGATTTAAAGCACCTGCTTTAATTGCCTATTTTTAGACTCTCAGGTAATATCTAGAATTGTACCACTGGGAAGAAGGAAAAGTTCAACTTACAAGTCCTTTGTATCCATAAAATGGTTATTAGAACAGCTGGCCTTGTCTTCCTTTTTAAACACCTTCTTGAAATTACCTGCAATCCAAGCAGCTCCCAGCACTGACAGCCCTGGAACAGGGAGGATTAAAAATATGTCCCAAGCACAGCTCTGGTAACCATAGTTCTTCCTATAAGAAAGTTTCCTCATTGATGCCTCTTGACTATGTCCTTTCTTTTCATAATTCTAGTACAAGCCATTTCACTAGGATACTGCAATATTCACCTAACTGGTCTTTCTACCCTCAGTGTCACTCTGCTTCAGTCCAAATGAAATAGACGCCACAGACTGATTTGTTTTCCTAAAACCCATGCTGATCAAAGATGCGAACCAGGATCAGGTTCTTTTACTGTTCCACCACTGTCTGTATACTGGCCTGGTAACTATATTGTTTCCTCATGGTTACCATGCGGCTGCCTCACCTCCAGACATTAGTAATGGTAAAAGAAAAGGTTGTTTCCTCTCTGTTATGGGATGAATTGTATCTCCTCAAAATTCATATTTTGGAGTCCCAACCCCCAGTACCTCAAAATTTGACCTTATTTGGAGATAAAGTCTTTAAAGAGGTAATCAAGTTAAAATAAGAATATTAAGGTGGGCCCTGACACAATATGGCTGGTGTCCTCATAAAAAAGAGAAATTTGGACAAAGAGACAGGCATACAGAGAGAACACCGTGTGAACATTAAGATCTGAAACTGAGGAGAGATGCTTGGAACAGATCCTTCCTTCATAGCCCTCAGAAGGAACCAACCCTCCCGAAACCTTGATTATGGACTGTAAAAAAATACATTTCTGTTGTGTAAGTCACCCGGTTTGTAGTAGTTTGGTACAACAGTCTTAACAACAGTCTTAGAAAACCGATACTCTTCCTCTTCTAACTAGTTTGGAAAATCTATCGAAGAAATATCCTAGAAGCTTTCCCACTATTGTCCATGATTAAATCTTGAGTCCACAGTTACATCAATCAGAGGAAAGAGCAATGCAGAGATTGGCCTGAACAAACCACCACCCATCTCTGGAACTGTAAGGGAAGTCACTTTTCCTTAGCATATGGGAGGGTGAACTATTAAAAGAAAAAAAAAAATCAGAGCTAGGTCAACATGACACAGGACAGAAAAATGGCTTTTGAAGTGGCGATTACTTCTCCCAGGTCTCAAGCCCTGCACGAGACATTGGGACTTCAAAGACACATGAGAAAAGGATTCCTGTTCTGAGAGTCCTCAGGAAATGACACTAAGAAAAAAAGGCAACCAAGGAAGTGGGAGAAAAACTAGGAGAGATGTGTGGCACGAAAGACAATAAAGAGCGTTCTCGGAGGGAGGGAAGCTGTCCGGTGCTGCAGAGAAGACCAGGGAGATGAGACTGAGAAGAAAACGTTGGATTGGGCGTTAAGGAGTCAACGCGACTTTATTAAGAATAATTTCAGTGGTGATGCGATGCCGGCAGAGTGCATGCTTCATTAGATGGACGTGCAAACAGGGGGCAAGGAATTTAGGCAGCACTGTTGTGAGTCATTCCTATCTAAAAGTGTCAGGTCACATTGCAATAAATGTGCACAGAAGGGAAGACAAATGTGAAAAGAAGAAATAGTAGCCAGGAAGGTGTTGTTATTGCTGCCACTGCTGCTGCTGAGGTTTCTCAAATGGTAGCTATGTTCCAAGATTTATGGGGTAAAGAAAAAGATTCAGTGGAAGAGGGTTATGGAAAATATATTTCAAATCCCATCCCTAAAAAGAAAATATTTGCTGGTAATTCTCACTATTCAGGGCAAATGCTACTTTCCCATTCCTTGTGTTTCTTTCTCTGTGAAGGGAGTTCAGTTAGTGCCGTAGCCCTGGCCTCCTTCCTCTTCTTTCCTTATTCCACTTCAGTTAGCTACAGTGCATTATCTGAATAGCCATATTTGTTGTATAAGCGCCTCCTTTTCCTCTTGGGAACCAGCCAACCCAAGCCAATCAAGAGTTTCCCAGTTCCACAGAGATCCCTCTCATGTACCAGGCCTACTCTGGCTCCAATTGCACATGACTCAGTGGGTAAATCTTTCTGCTGTTGATGTTGGCTTCATAGGCTGATTTAATATTCATATTAATACTAAGCTATTTCTTCTGAGTTAGCCATATTGATAATGCAGTGATGATTGGCTTCCATCTGTCTTATGCCTTGTCTTATTTCTCAGTTGTCTCAAAAATAAAGTAGGCACAGGAGGTCCTACTTAACAGGCTTTCTCCTCCCCATGACCATATACACAACTGCAGAGATTTGACACACCTCTGGATACTTTCTTCTACAAAGAATAGCTCAGACAATAATCCAGGTGTCAGAATAACACACTTATTATTGCTTTCCCTATCCCATGAAATGGCAAAAATGTTCTGGAGATTCCATAGTTCATGAAAAATATGACCACCATATGGACAATTTTCCTACCCCTCCACCTCCCCTCCTCATTAGGCATGAACCACATTTACAGTGCAGATAGTTACTGCTATGCCTTTAATTAATGATGGTTGAATCAGTAATTCTTATAAAATATTACAAAGTCAATCTATTTATCAATAGGTAGCACCACTTTTATTTATTTCCATATATATTTTCCAGTACTTCAAATCTGAGCAGAAGTTTCCTTAAACAGAGTAATAGGCACTAAATAAAGTTGACTATGTTCATAGCAGCACAATTCACAATTGCAAAGATGTGGGAACAACCCAAGTGCCCATCAGTACATGGGTGGATTAATAAAATGTGGTATATGCATACCATGGAGTACTACACTTAGCCACACACACACACAAAAAATGCTGATCTAGCACCTCTTGTGTTATCTTGGATAGAGCTGGAGCCCATTCTACTAAGTGAAATATCACAAGAATGGAAAAACAAGCACCACATGCACTCACCATCAAATTGGTACTAACTGATGAACACTTATGTGCACATATGCTAGTAACATTCACTGGGTGTGGGGCAGGTGGAGAGGGGGGAAGGGATGGGTATATTCACACCTAAGGGGTGCAGTGCGCACCATCTTAGGGATGGACATGCTTGAAACTCTGACTCAGGTGGGGCAAGAGCAATACATGTAACCTAAACACTTGTACCCCCATAATATGCTGAAATAAAATATATTTATACATAATATAAATAAATAGCTCCAGTATGACATAAAAAATAATAATAAAAAATAAAGGCTAGATGGATAGGTGAATGGATGGAAAAAATAAATATTAACACATTAGTGGCCTAAGAATCCCTGAAGAAAGGCAGCTGAACTTCAGTGTCCTCAGCTTCTTACTCATGAAATCATGAATCCATGTTCTTGTCAAGAACCCATCTCACTCAGGTTGGAGTCTGCTGTTTGGGTACTTACAGAATCCACACATATCTCTGTGGGAGCATTTCCAAAATCTCAGTCTCACTCCGGCTTCCCTGTTCTGATTGCAGGCATTTGCATTACTGGAGCAGCTGGAGATTACACAGCTTTCTAAGACAAGTGGTCGTTCTAGGAAAATGTAGTCAACATTAAATCAAGACTGTTGAAGTTATAAGCCCAACACATTAAGCACATCAATGTCCCAGTGAGCACCTCTGTGTCAGTCAGGATCTGTCACAGAGGTAGAGCCATGGTGAGTGACACAAAATAAGGAGTTGTCATAGGGATCTGACACTAAGCTACATGGAAGCTGATGGAGGAGGCTACAGATCCTGGGCTGGGTCTGAGTAAGCTACGGGTCAGCCGGCCCAGCAGCTGGAAAGGAAAGATGAGTGTGGACAACAGCAAAGACAAACTAAACCCACAAGGTAAGACAGAAACCCCTGAGGAAAAACAGGAATGCGCATCCATCAGCACCTGCAACCTGGATCCTGAGGGTGACATGACGGGGAAGTTGGTGCCCTTTGCACTGGAGTTGCAGGCACAGCTGGTCAAGGACTTAGGGAAGCTGAAGGAGGGGATTCAGTGAGAGCTGGAGCTGCTGGAGCTCTAGGTGCTGTCCCCTGTCCGCGAGCTGAGCCGTCAGATCACCAGCAGCTGCCCCAGTGCCTAACGCCTTCCTCCAGCCTCCTGAGAATAAAAAACGCATTGCCTTACGCTCCCCTCCATGTCTCTCTGGGGACTAATATTATTAACTTGGCCTGTTAAGGGAAGAGGTTTATGGGAAATAATTTCCGTGTCTAATACTATTGCTGCATAACAAATCACCCTGAAACTTGATTGCTTAAAACAAAAACAATTATTTTACTATATCGCAGAGATTTTATGGGTCAGGGATTCGGGAAGCACTTGGCTAGATATTTGCGCTTTGGGGTCTCTCCTACACTTTCCGTAAAACAATGGCTGGCTTTGGAAAAGCAGGAGGATGGAGCATCTGGGGGCTGCAGTTTCAGGACCTTTCTGTGTGGTCCCTCCATCTAGTTTTGTCCTCAGGACAGTTGAGCTGCTAACATGGTGGCTGCAGGCTTCGGTTAGGACAAAATAAACTGCATGACCTTTTATGATCTAGCCTCGGAAATCACATGGCAACACTTCCACTATGTTGTATTGTTTTCAATCGCTACAAAAGTGAACCCAGCTTCGAGGAAGGAGGAACTAGAGTCTGCCTCTTGATGGGGGGGGGGTGGCAAGGCTCTCGAGGAGCACATGGGGTGGACAATATTGTTGGCATACTTATCTTTTTCCATATGTCTAACCAAAAATCTCAAGTAGAAATCAGCTCTTGAACTTTTCCACCTGCTTCATTCTCCAATAAATCCTGAAGTCAAACAATAATAACAAAAATAACAGGTTAATGGAAACTCAGCTTTAAGTTCTTGACATAATTGGGATGATCTTTCAGTGTGGTCATGATAGCCCTTTCTATAAATATTTTTCCTAACATTTGGACAATGAATATCTAAGGGATGGGACACAGAGAGCAGTGAAGCACACACTAAAATTATTACAAATAATTTTAAAGTGGTTTTCATTTTAACTTTTCTGGGCCTTGATTTTTCTCATCTGTGAAATAAAGGCATCCTACTCAAATAACCGGACGTGATGGTTCACCTATTCATTGAATCGACAATAAATAAGATCACACAGAACACTCTATACAATATGAAGAACTGTTAACTATTTTCTTACAAAATGACAAAGAAAACCAGTTTTTAGGAACGGTATGGTCAGTTGCTTTTTCCCAGATTGGGAGCTCACATGTGAGAAGTAAACAGCAATATTAAGACCTACAACTCTGAATCTCCTCCTAATCCTTTTGATTTTCAGACTTGTACTGTGCTTTTTATCTAAAGCAAAGTAGTACACGATTCAAAGATAAACCAATTTCAAGAAATGGAGATGGATTAATAAAATATTTACTGTTCAGAACAGAAAAGAAAGCTTCTATAACTCTGCTACGATTCTCTTCATGATAACCCTTAAGAATGTTTGCTCATATGGATCACAAGTGTAGCTTGGGAAGGATCTAGCAGAGGGTTTTGATTAAATGGTATGTCGAATAAACAATGCTGAGACATTTTAATGAGGTCAGATAAAAGGGATGTGCTGAAAAGAAATATTTTAAAAATCACTTTGAGGCTCTATCCTTAAACCATTTCCTGGAGAATTGGGCTCTATTTCTTCTCATTGTGCCGTTATCCAAAGATTTTAAATCTTTTCGCTGGTTCTGCTACCATGAATGATCCATGGCTCCTTAGCACATAGATTTTAATTGGTGAATTTCTGAAGCTCATTCTAATGAAATCCACATATATAGACACCCTGTTTAAAGACAATGGCATTTGACTTCTTCACATCAGTTCAAAACAAAGTTAAATAGTATGCCTGTAGCTCTTTATGAGGCAATGGAAAAATATTGCTTCTTGTCTATGAAGCCTGTTGATAGTCAGAAAGTCAGAGGACTTATTAAAGACAATTTAAATTTTTTATGACCAAGAAATAAAGATTTGGGAGGTGAATTGTATGGGTCAAGCTCATATCACCAAATATCAACTGTTGCTGAATTTGAACTTAATATGATTGGCTTCCAAATGGAGTAGAGCTTATAGGAGAAGGATCCTTGTCTCTATCAGGTGTGGACAGAAGGGAAAAGGGAGTCAGCAGTGACCAGCCAGGATGGCAGCCAGAAAGAACCAGTCAGTATGGCCAATAGGCACTAAAATACTGGCATTGCAAATTTAAGAGGTAGAATGTTTTGAGTTGGTATAAAGATCCAGGGTGGACTCATAGAAATTGGTGACATAACTGGAATGAGGTCAAGGACCTGAGAAAGATAGGGGTGTCAGCTGTGTCACTGACATATATACATATTAACATCCCCAGATGATGACAACATACAACGGAGAGAAAGATTGCAGGTGAGTTTCCAAAGTATTTGCTGATTTAGGGGACTGAATAGAAGCTAATTAGATGACTTGGACAATGAGAGGATGAGCACGAAACAGCCAGAAGCAATGGGTCTCAGAAGACCAGGGCTTTTACCAGGCGATAGGACACATAGTGGTTTAGAATGGGCACGGGAAAGCTAGAAGTGGGCCACCATCTTTCCCTGAGATCTCTGGGTTTTGGGAAAATGAACTGCTATGCTTATGTGGGCCACAGAGAAATGGGCACTGAAGACAACAGGGTGGAGTGAATGTGTTTGGCAGAGCTAAAGATGCAAAGGAGTTTGTTCAGCACAGGAGGGAAACATACAAAAGGCAAAAGAGAAAGGTTTGAGAGGGAGGGTTGTAGTAGAAACTTGGGTTTCAGGAACCAAAACAGGAAGCTGTGTGGGGATGTCACTAACCCTCAGCCAGAAACATAAAAGATAAAAATACATGGGCACTTCCCACAAAAAGAATATGTACCCCCATAATATCCTGAAATAAAAAAAAAGAATACAGTCTATTTGAGAAGATTGTCCTAGCAAATGGGCTATCATTAACTTTAAAAAAATGATACCCATTATGTACATATATATATGCCCATATAGCAATAATACACATATATACTTATTAAATTTGCTTACTACTTATCAGAGATAAATCTTATTTTCTCACTTAGATTGTAAGCTACTAAGAAAAGGACTATGTTGTATATTAGCATTATTAGCATTAATAAATGTCAAACTTAGAGGAGTCAAATCAAATTAAGATTCCTGAGAATGAAGAATTACTAAGATTACACCCCCTTCTTTTTCTTTTTTCTTTTTTTTTCATTTGTCACTATGAAAAATTAATATCTTTGTTTGCCTAAGACTTTTGCAAATCTGTCGCTGTGACCCAGCATGTTGATAAATGAAGCTGAAGATATCCTGGACACAGTTTAGAAATGATCCTCGTCTCTTCTCATTTAACTCACAGAACCCTCACTCCTGGTTTCAGGAGGTCAGTTTCTGCAGTTTCTACTTCCGAACCACAGCTTCTGTCAGCCTGTGTTGTTCCAAAAGGTTGTCTCTTGCTAACTCCATCTGCATTTACCGCACCATTTACCCTGCAACCTGAAAATGCCACAGAGCAAAATTTTTAGATGATTCCAGGAAAGGCTTGCTTTATATTTCCAGGAGAACTCAGAAATCAGAGTAGAACTATCACTAGTCATTCAAGGAAGCTTCCTCATAAGTAGTAAATCTGGAAATACTTTGATTCATGTCCAAATATGTTGTTCATTCTGATAGAAGGTCCAATGTCACAGAAGTGACTTCATCATTGTCATTGCTTATTCATTAACATCACGAAAGACATTATGAGCATGTCTTTTAGAAAAGTTGAATATAGTTGAGAAGGTGGGTTTACTAATAATAGGTGTTGTTCTACCTTTGCTCCATAAGACTATTATGTTATGTGTGTTAAGTAGACAGTGCTTCCCTTGAAGTTTGTTAGTCTGTTTCCAGCTTCTCGCTAAACAATGTTTCTAAGCCTTCTAAGAGAAGAAAGTGACTTAAGGAAAGTCCTTCCTTTCGTCCCACCCCAATCTCTAAATTCGTAAGTCGGAACCTGTTCCTGTCCTTTCACCTTCAGTGCATGTCTCTAGCAGGGGTGGTCTCTAAGGTTTATGTTTATCCCCAGAGCCATAGAGATCATATTCTTTTCTATCTACCAGACAAGCATAAATAAAAATTAGTTGCTGTTTTCTGTTTTGCATCAAAGCACATGGAACATGACAATGGGGTCTTTTGCTCCTATGACTACTGTTTCGTATGGAATTCTCACTTCCTGGCCACGCTTAGCTGATGAGCCATATAGCACCAATGTATTGGGAAGGGTCTGAGCAAGCTTTTCTAAATACAAATATTATTCAGATTTCCCTAATTTATGAAAACTAGACCATTCATTTTCCTACCTAATCCTCTCTGGAGATGCTCCAAGTTTTGAAATGAAAGAAATTCTTCTTTCGAATATATGTAATCCACATTAATTGTTTTTGACGGCAGAGGGCGGGATGGTTAGATACTGCAGTAGCTAATACTTTAATCACATCACCTCTGCAATGCACTGAGCTGGGTGCAGCACACTGAAGAGCAACCATGCCAATGTTTCCTCCTCTCAGAATCAAAATGCAAGCAGCTCATATTTCTCAACTGCATTTTAATGTAAATGAACTTACAGCAGGTGAAGGAGAAAAGAGGATCAGAATTGAGAAATGGGGTGGGGGAAGCCTGTCTAAAGTCTCCAAGGACAGAAACACTGATCTTGCCATTTAGTAGTTTCCTGCAGAATAAAGGTCAAGTTCTTGAGAATGACAATGAAACCTTTGATAACTATCCCACCTTTCCTCTGTACCTCCTCATTCTCCCGACAGCCCAGTCTTACTCTCCCCATTCTCCAAATCCATCTCTCACTCCTACCCCTACATTTTCTTTTAATAATGTTCCCTATTCATTTTTCGAGACTTAACTCAAATGCCACCAAGTTCATGAATTTTTTTCTTTCTTCCCCAGCTAGTAATCATCTTTCTCTTCTCTGTAATGTCATAACTCATTCAACCACTGCTATAGCATTTATGTAGTCAGATCCTATAATTTAGAAATTAGTATGCATGTCTTATTTTCCTTAGGGTTATGTCCAGTGGGAAAGAAAAATCAGGTTCAACAAAAGCAAAAACATAAATGTAAATATATTACTTAGCACAGGCACCTGGCAGATGCACAATTTTTAAAAAAAAAAAAATTAACACAAATGCATTAATGAGTAACTGAATATCTGGTGTGATAAACTGTAAGCTCCTTGAAGGAGGAAACTATGTTTCAAGGTTTAGATGTTATTTGGCAGAACTATATACCTATAAAAAGATCTAGTGAGGAAACTTATTCAACTTATGATGGATCTTAATGCATTTAAGTGGAAATTATGTTGAACTGGGATGAACACATGGGTGACTGTAATGGGACAGATCTGATAGGTAAGTATGACAATGCACCCTAGACTTTATGGCTCCAAGGTCAAGAACAATGAGAGCTGTCTGGCTTGCTTGAAAAAAAATTGTATCCAGCTGGAGTGGACCTAAGATCAAAATCCTCTCTATTAAAACATCTACATTTTAATTCCACAGTTATTTTATTTCATGAGCTATGGAATTATTTTCCCAAGAAAATGAGTGCCAAAGGTTAAAAGAAAGTAAGCAGTCATGAATTTTATTTAAACTCTTCATAAATAAAAGAAGCAATTACAATGCAGTTAGGGAAATAGAAAATTTTAGTCTGTAAGCTAAATTCAGACTGTTTGCCTGCAATTTTTAAAGTTTCTACCAATGAATGTGAGGCAACACAATCTGTAGGTAAACAATTAAATAGAGTAGTAAATGAATCTTCCAAACAACATGCCCAACTGACTGCCAGTAGCATCTGTACAATAGTCACTATTTACTCGGGGACAGTGGCTTGGCAAAAGCCACAATAGAAGCAGCATGGTGGGCCATAAACCAAAAAATTGTTCTCAATAAATATTTCTGAAAGGAATAGCTCATTTCTATGAAATATTAACTACCTTAGAATCCTACACACCCTCTTCGCCATCTTCACTGTCTATACACATTTATGACAGCTTGGAATGCAAAGAAAAAATGAGATTTCAATCATAGTGCCTATCAAACTTCCCTCCCACCTCAACGCTCAAGAGGCTACTTGGTGTTTGCTTAGTAATTTTAACAACTATGCACTCAAACCTATAAACTGCAGTGTAATAATCATTAAGGTTTTCTAGTCATTAAGGCCAGAGTCACACCAATGGACCTCTCTAAAGTCTTCCCTTGTATCATAAGAATGCAGAATCTCAGGACGTTTGGCTGTTTCTCTGACACATCACCTTAACCAATCCCCTCCCTGTACCCTGACTTCTGTGAGGGCATTGTCTTTGTTGATTCAGCGTCAGCAGAGATGATCTGGATGTGCAGCGCCAATCGCAAGATCATCTCGCTCCTCTACACTCATGAACCACTTGAGTCATAGCTCATGAGTCCCTCCAGCTCTCTTTGCAGAGCACCAGCACCATAGCATCCACCCATTTTTATGAGAGTTCTGAGAAGTTTAACGGGATAACAATTGTGAAATAGTCTGACATGTTTGAGAGTAAAGGAAGGCAATAAGAAAAAAAAATGCTATGATATTACAGCTCTTTTTTAAATTCAAAATATTAAGGGGGTATAAATGTTTTTGATACATGGCTTGAATCAGGGCTGTAAATGTGCCTATCACCCGAATAGTGTTCATTGTACCCGTTAGGTGGGGTTTCGCCCCTTCCTTCTTCCCCTCCCCTTGCTTGATTTCCTATGACTTTTGCTTCCCTCTGTGCACTTGTTTGTCCATTGGTTAGCTCCAATTTGTATATTTTAATCACACACATAGAATTTCCAGAACACAAACAGAAAAAAGTAAAATGTGTCATTTGTAGTGAGCATATCATGAAAAACTTTAGCTCTGTTGCTATGGCAAGACCCATCAACACAGTATGATGGATGTTTGGCCTTGCTCACCTTCCTAATGATCAAGGTCTGAGTCAAGGGTTATATTTCTCTGGTCATTAAGATGACCAGGGCTTCAAAGACCATTTAATTAATGTGTTGCCTCATGGCGGCCTACAAGTCAATTCTAAACCTGCAAGCAGAAATTTCCAAAAGGATTCTTCTGCCCTCTGTGAATTATTATTTCTGCAGTACAAGAACTTCTTAAATTATTGTTTCCAAAACTGAAGTCATTCTTGTATCCCTTTCCAGTTTTTGTCATGTCTGCATGTAATGTAAATTACTTAAAATATTTCTTTATAGCCTAAGCAACACTACCCATGAAATAAGGCTTGAGGTGCTATGTATAATGTCATACATAATAAAGTAAGTACATTACTATAAAAATTAAAAAATGTTACCTGAAGTTATCTCACACAACACCAGGATTATATATGCCATATTCTGAGGAATATTGTTTGAGTATATTACTAAAAAACAAACCACTTAAGCGGAAGTCTGGATTAGTGCCAGTGTTCATGTGACTCTTATTATAGTGTCTAAGACACAGTTATTGATCACGTGGTGCTTAAAAATGTAAGCCCAATAAATAAATACATGCATAATTATAAGCCCTTATTCTTTGTTCACTCTTTCTGTGTATATTCTAAAACATACAGGCTGATCATTACCAAATGTTTGTTAATCTCGCTTCCAAAATGCGCATGTATGGAACGTTGGCAACTTTTGACTCAGATATTTACAGCAGCAGATACCAATCTGGGTAGGGAAATGTGAAGAGAAATGTAGTTCATTTTATTTATTTATTTTTCCTCCACAAGAGAAAAAAAAAAAAGAACCAAATTAAAAAAACACAGATCTGGAAGGTCAGAGATTCAGTTTCTAGGCATTGCTATATCTTTGTGTTGTTGTGTTTGTGTGAGTCATTTGTCTGCCTAACTTTAAGTTTATTAATCTGAAAAATAAGCTTATTAGCTAAATATAATCTCTGTCGGCTTTTTTCAGTTTTTTTTTTCTTTTGGTCCATAATTAATCCATCCTGAACATCTTATGCCGAAGAATATTGCAGACCTGACACCATGAATACCTTTCTCAAAGGTGTTTCCCAAGTGCTATGTGAATAGAATTCTATTTTCTATATGTAACATTAATATTATATTTAGAAATGCACATTCCCATAATCATACATTCCCAAATGTTCTACCCAGGAGCAATCTGGAGGTTTGGCTTTGAGAAAAAATAGCCAACCTCATCCACCACCTGGGAAGATCCATAGGGAATTTATATAAAAGGGCAATAGATAGGGCTTCTAAATGTTCCCTGAGGAGACAAACTAAATCCAGGCTCCAATACCATCCCTTCCAGAGAAATTCTACCAAAAGGCAAGTGAAAAAACTAGTATTACCAACAGTCAACTTTAGGAAGATTCATATTTACTGGGTAATATTCTTCTATTTCTTATTTATCTTTTAATTTTGATTGCATTTGCTTAACTGCAGACTTTCAAAATTTTTTGTAACCAAATCTTTTATTTCTTCCATTGCCTGAAAGTCTATAGAATTTCTTCTAGATAGCTGATAAATATTAATCTCTATATTCTGCTATTTTTTTTCTTAGCCCACCACTGTAATCATTAGTTCTTAATCCAATAAAATTATTTTTAAAAAAATTTCTATGAAGATGAGCTGGAAGCTCTTCTATGTTTCTTTGGATCTCTTTGGTACTTTGCATGCAAAAAGTTAAGTGTCCATCTGGCATCCCTTAAACCTCTTAAAGTATAAGCACGGATTCCTACTCTAGCGGTAGTAAGTGCCAGAGAGCAGTCCTGCGAACAAGTTACTATTTTTTTCCACTATACATGGCAATTAGAAGCCATGCAAACAATATATCGAAGGAGATATTAGGGAAAAAAATCCGGCAATAAAAATCACTCAGCTGCCAAACAGCCCATGAGATATGATATTTGTGTGATTCTTCTGTGCAAAGATATTTGGGGTAATTTTTTTTTCATTTTGGGAGAGGTGATAAATAGTTATAGTGAATCATAAGTGTGATTTTTCTGTATATGATTTTGTAGTGTTTCCTATAATATATGATGGTTTTAGTATACATTATTATAAGTTATTTGTATACGTTAACGGCCACATAATATTTCATTGGCCAAATGAATCACGATTAACCTAACATTACCCATTTTCAGATTTTTAGTTTGTTTTCAAATCTTTATAGAATAAGTTGCATGGCAATGAATATATCCTCTCATAAATCCATGAGTTTGATTTCTTGTTTTTGTCTTTTTCATTTTTTCTTTTCTTCCCCTTCCTCTTCCTTCTCCTCCTCCTTCTCTTTCTCTGTCTTTCATCAGCATCATTTTCCAGGAGTAGAACTATAAGGTCAGTAGATCTGATCATTTTTACATTTCTTGACAGAGCTTACCAATCTTTTTTTCTATGCAACACTTACATAAATTTACCCTCCCACAAGCATCATATATGACCATTTTCCCTTTTCAGAAGGCATTATCATTTTTTAAATGTCCCATTTTGTTAATTTGATAGGAGATAATAGACTCTTATATTTAGTTCATATTTTCTTAGTTTATTTTTGGATATGATACATATTAACATGTTAAATTTTCTTCTTTTATAAATTAATTGATAATATTCTTTGCCTATTTATTTATAGGAAGCCTTTTTATAACAATTCATATAATCTTTTTATATAAAAATATTCACTCTTTCTGAAATATATTCTCCAAATATTCTCCCCCGTTTGCTATGTAATCTTTAACTTATTTGCTTTTATTTTTATAATCAAATTGCTTGGAAGCTAAAAAAAAGTCTCTTCTAAAAAGCTTATAAATATTAATTTCTAGTTTCTCCTATTTTTCTAGTTTTTCTAATACTTGATTATTTATTCTTAAATTTCTCACTCAAAACCAAGGACGAGACATTGGCTAGAATATCTAAAATTGCTATAGAAGGAAAAGTCAGATGCTGGGTAGAGTACTTAAGCACCAGTGCCTGAAATTCTTAGATATTTTGAAAGACTTTGAGTTGTTAAACCCACCCATTTTGAATATCTGTCTACAAATGTTTCAGTGTACTGCTACAAGTTATCATTCATTATTCAAAGCTCTATGCTGTGCAATGTAGGGAGAAGAAATGGAAGGGGGAGCTGAGAACATTACCTCATGTAATCAACACCAGGAGTTACATGCAATGCTTTCTGCACAGCAATGGCAAAAATGGCATGGCAATCCCTCCTCTGAGCAAACATAAGTGACAGTGTGAAATGCCATGTACCAGGTCCGTTATAAGCATCTAACATAATAAAGACTCTAAGTCATTACTTTTATGCTAGAAGAAGAGTGATTTACTTTGTACCACACTATATAATACTGCCAAATCAATTTTAGTGTAAGGTGCTTTAAAATGTTGCTTTTCTCTAATTGGAGCAGCCATAATTAGCCCAAAAAACCATCTTCTGAATGGCCAGTTTGAATAACACAGAATCAATGCCATTGCTCATGTGTGATAGAGATGTGTTTAAAATTCATTCAGCAGACTTTCACTGAGTGTTTTCTTTATGCCAGATCCTTTTCTAGAGATTAAGGATCCAAATATAAGAAGCACATTGGCCCTGCCTGCCAGGACAGTGATTCCGGAACATGATGAACAGCTTTTTGAAAGTACGTATTCCTGGACTCCACCTCAGATCCTCTATATGAGGGTGGAGTCTAACATCTGTGTTTCAAACTTCACATGATGATTTTAACAATTCATTAGAATGGAGGAGCATCCTTATAACTCAGAGAGCAGTGGGTCTCCATTCCCCCCAGTCTTAAAAGGTAATAGAAAAAAAAAAAAAAACTTCCAGTTTTGGGTCATTAATCTAAAGCTAGGGACTTTACGCAGAGAACCTCACAATGCTCATAATATGTGCAAAGATCGATCAATGTTGTCTCCATCTTACAGATGAAGAAACTGATCTTAAGAAAGGTTCAGGGATTTGCCTAAAGTAACACACCTATAGTTAGTGAACTTGCAATTCTAACTCAGAGCTCTCTGACATTGAAGTCCAACTGAAAGAAAAACAACCACCTGGATTAACTGGAGAACTAAATCAGGAACTTTAAGTAATTTGGTCACGAATATGCATATTTCAAAACCAACCCATACGTCAGGGTGTGGTAACTGCTGAGGATGCTAGTGAGCCTGTATTCCTCAAGTCTTTTGCTGGGGTTTCTAGTTTTATTTGTGTTGAAATTTTATATACCCAGAATGTTCTTCTAGGCTAAGATTAATCTTATCTTCCCAACTACGTTTATAAATTGGAGGGTATATCTACTTCCTTGATTGGTCTGACAATTGGCTCTTTTAGGAAACTTGCAGGGAGCAAAGAAAATACAACCACTTTTCATATTTGCCTGTCTACAAGAAAAAAGAATGCCTCATTCCCTTCAACAAAGAAAAAGCCGTGAGAGAAACTAAAGTCATGGAGCCATATTTCATTGTCAGAGCACAGAGCCCCATAACTTAATGCCCCTTGAAAAGAGATTCATCTCCCACCCTTTTTTAAAAAACAGAAGTTGTGGACCCATGCTTCCCGCAGGCACAATCTCTAGAGGTTTTTAACTTTGAATAAAATGCTTCTCAAAACCAGACATATCCGTAGCATGTATGTAATCTGCTTTTCCTGCAAACTGTTTAGAACGTTAGAGTAGGCAGGGAATGTAGAAGCCAAATATTAATAGATCAGTCTCATGTTACATATAACAAACTTCAGGTTTTGAGAGTTTCAGTTTTCCAAAAGAGTACATCAGAGTACTCACAATCATTAATGAATTTTATTGAGCAATAGTTACGTGTAAGACACTCAGCTAGCTGTTGTGAGAGACACAGAAAACAGATAGAATATCCAATCTTTAGAACTGACACCAATGTTGAAAAAAGGACATTTCCATGAACAAATGACTACCATTCAATGCTGAGCCACAGCTTTCCAAACCAAATAGTATCACACATCTATTTTAAAGAAATTGTCAAATTCCTCAGTATTGATATACAATGCTATGCTATGGTATAATACAAATGGTACTTACATATGTGCAAAGCCAAAATTACATACAAATGCCTGAAGTTTAGCGCACTTACAAAACTGTAAAACCAAGTCAAATTTACCAATTAAATCCAAATAAAACTACAAAAACCACTTAAATCCATCAATACTAATTTAGTGAGATGGATGGTGTTACTTGATTAAAACTAAATTTATATTTTCAATATGACTAAAGTGCTAACAACCACTGTGCAAGGTCTTTTGAATTATTTCTGCCAAACCACTGGGCTGTACAACCACTCATGTTCTCATAATTTTTTCTATAGGAAAGCCACCCTGCTCACAGCATCCGCTAAATCCATTAAATCATTTGAGCTTCACTTGGCAAAAACATGCTATTTATGTAGTTATCTAATTTCTGTTGTGTTATTCTTGGAGGACTCCTGGTGCCAGTGTGATTACAAACTCAGCTATAAACTTGCTTAGACAATGAAATAATGGAAGGTTAGTTAGTTGTGTGTTGGTCATCCAGATGATCCAGCACCTGCTTTTGTTAATTCTTTTAGATAATTCTCAAGGTAAGAACATTTAAACTCCTTGCTTCTCTGCCAAACAAACAACAATGAAAATAATCATGGTCACATTAGAGAACATGTCATCAGACACCCAGGGGAATACAGATCCATTCTGAGAAATAGCAGCAATGCAAGGCTATACATTTGTTAGAGAATTGCCCACCGCAGGATAAAAGAAAGTGGGTTGTGCTCTGGCTTTTCAGCAATGGCTGAGATTATTTTAGCTACACATATGAAGGGAGAGTTCCCTGGCTGGGGGTAGCATGAAGAAAACTAGAAAGGCAAGAGACTTCCAGACTTGCTTAGGAGTAGTGAGTGGATCAGTTAGCTGGAGTCTTCCAGAGGGGACACAGCAAATTAAATCTGCCTAGAAAGGTAGTTTGCCCCAAAGTATGATGATTTTAAATAACACTTAAAAACATAAACAGCATTGACGAATATGTATTTAAAGTATTTTAATCCCTAGTAATGAAGAAGTTCAGCTTGACTTTTACAACATGATGTCAAAGCCCATTGGTACCACCCCACCTGGAGAACAGAGCTCTTCTTGCTAATTTGGGTACAAAATCAGAGATAGTATGTATCTCTGTTCACACCCCCATTTAACTTCTTAATCTATAGAAAATTATATTTTTCCCTTAGAATACCCACATTAATTTCAGAGATATACTTTTCAGTAAGTTAGATTTCTTTGATTTACTATTTTCTATTTTTCCTAATATGCTTTAGGCATCAGGGGAATAGCAAGGAACCCTCCTAAGTGCTAATGTACATGTACCACCTTTTCTAAACATTTCTTTGCACTTCAGTGACCTAACAAGGGTAGTAGGATGGTGAGGGGACTCTGTTACTACAGACCAGGATACAAAGCTGAGACATACAAGAGCCAAGTATGCTACAATTGAATATGAGACTCAGATATTTAGGGGACAGGCATCTCCTTCAGGCTGTCTCATGGGTGATGACAGGGAGGTAGATTGTTCTGCTATGCCAGTATAATTGAGCCACTATCACCACCCAAGTCTATATAAATTGAGACCAGTGAGGGAGGGGGTAATGGGGGAAGTGGAGAACTGCCAGAGACAGGACTCATTGACATGGGAAAATAAGCGTGTACATTTCTCTCCCCGCCATGAGGAGAGTGGATGCTTCTTTCATCCACGCCAGGAAAAGCAGGAGAGTCCAGGAGAACAGTTTTCAGAGATAAGATTAGTGCTACAGGAAAAGAAGAGTGGCATCTTATTTGTTTATTGGGAAATCTACTTGTGTAGTGGACCTGCTAATTTTTCTCTCAGCCTCATTGAGCAGAAGCACAAAAGGAATCTAAGAGAGGTGGCAGAAGAAGGGAATGTGGCACCGGGGCACCAGGGTTCACCACGTCTGTCACGGCAAGGAGGCCTGCACTTCCGGTACACAGTCCACGTGACCGCCATGTGAGGCAGCCTGATTTAGCGAGCTTGTGTATCACTCCAAGAAGGCTGGCACACAGGACAAAGGAGTACAGCAACCAAGGCCTGCTAGTGGACCCTTACGGAAGAGGCTGCAGCATTGGGGGAAAATATGGGGTGAGCTTCAGGAGGTGAAACTGAGGCAGATCTCCCCATTAGGGCATCTTAACAGCAGGGGTGTCTCCAAGATCACATGGATAACTCACATGTGAATTCCACCAGAGAACTGGCATCTGGATACCTGGACCATTTGGCAAAGTGTGAAAGAGCAACAGTAGGACCACCAACACGATGCTAGTCACATAAGATCACTTCTTTCCTCCCTCACGTTCCCTCTTCCCAGGCTTACAGCAGAGGAGCTGGAATCAGAAGAAAGAAGAATGAAGAAAATATTCTACATGCCAATCACGAGCTCTCCCTTGGGCTGAAATTTCATGTGCTAAAGTCTAGTAGATATCCAAGAAAGAGGAAACGATAAACATTTAATGAGGGTAGGAGGCTGGGGTTTAAAACTAGACAAAATTGGGTTAGACTCAACTTTTTAAATGATGCAAAAGATAGACACCTATGGGATCTGTCATCATTAAGAGATGGAAAAGACAGATTCAAGATGAGGACAGTGAGTAGAAAAAATAGAAACATTTCTTATTGGTATCTCATCACATTCAGACTTTAATGAATTGGTAACCTAGGAAAATAAATGGTAATATTATTAAATTATATTTTACTGGGATATGGATCAATAAATTCTGGAGTCAAAGGGCCTGGGTTTAAATCTTGTCTCTGTCCTTTACCAGTTGGGTGTCCCTGAACAAATTATATTAAAATGTTCTGTACAGTAATTTTTCATCTATAAAATTGGGCTACTATTACCACCCTCACAGAGTCATTGTGGGACTATATAAAAATAATTAGTCTGGCAAGTCTTTCCTTTCTCTCCAAGTTCTCTTATTTTTTTTTAATGCACTTACATATAGTATCTTTGAATATTTAAAATGTAATCAGTTGGCATATAATTTTGTGTTTTGTTAATTCACTTCATGGTTTAGAGCTTCCCATATATTAAAATTGCCACATATTACCATTTTAATATGTTCAAAGGAGCCATCATTTGTGAGACAGTAGGCTTAGCTGGTTCCCTCCTGTGGGGCATTTGGATGGTTTCCAAGCTTCTTTCCCCCACCTCAATATAAACTGTGATGTTGCTAAAATTAAAAAAAAATAAAAACACACTTTAGCACTTCCCCCACCTCCTCCCTAAGTTGAAAGGGCTTAGGCAGACACTATTACCTTGGGATATCATTTCTCAAATGGAATTATTGAGTCTACCAATTGATATTTTCATTGGAATCTCTTGAAAGTGCCAATAACCTAGAACACCTGAGCTTCTAATTGAAAAGAAAGGAAAAAAAAAAGCTTCCTCTTGACTTAAGCATCTTAACTTCTATGGAGACCACTGACTGACTCAATTTGGCCTGGCTAAGCAAACTCCCCCGTGAGCCCTCGCTGGGAGTTTGTGACACCCTCCCCAATTTAGACTCAGGATTAAACAGCCTGTAATAATTTCATGCCAGTGTATAAAAGTACGCACTGGTACAGTTCCTTTAGCCCCTGTCCTCTACTTTTCAGCTTTCTCCTCCCCAACAGGCTAGAATGCAGTGCCTTTATCTTTCCCAAGGCTGTGCTGCACACATCTCTCCCTCCCATCTGCCATCTGCTTTCATGCTGTGGTTGGTCCCAAAGCCCAGTTGCTTCTGGTTCTAATTATTGTCACCTTTGCCCATTCAGGTAGCTCAAAGTTTTTTTTAATAGATTATACACCGCCGTGTTCGCTACAAAAGCATATCAAGAAAAACTACCATTTTCTATCATGTGAGGGGAATTTGTAGACTCCAATTATCCCCATTTCTTTTGCCACTGAAATAAATGCGGGTTTGCTGTAACAGTTTGTTTTAAATTGAGACATATTCACATAGCATAAAATTCATCCCTTTAAAGAGCACAACACAGTAGTTCTCAGTAGAGTAGCAATGTTGTACCATCTTCACCACCAATTCTGAAACATTCTCACCACTCTAAGAAACTCCATGCCCATTAATAGTCACTCGCATTTGCCCCTCTGCATAGCCCCCTGCCAACTACTATTGATGTACATTTTGTCTTATGTATTTGCATATTCCGGACTTTGATATGCATCAGTCATAAAATAATGAGGCCTTTTATGTCTGGTTTCTTTCACTTAGCAGAACGTTTTCAAGTTCCATTCAAGCCGTAGCATTAACCAGTGCTTCATTCCTTTTTAGGACTGAATAATATGCCATTCCGAAGGTATACCACACCCGGTTTCTCCATTCATCAGTTGATAGACATTTGCGTTGTTTCACCTGTTGGCTTTTATGAATATTGCCTCTGTGAAAATACATGCATAAGTTTTTCTGTGGGCATTTGTTTTCATTTCCCTTGGGCACATACACAGGCATGGGATTGTGGGATCATATGGTCCACTACATTTAACCTTTGAGAAACTGGCAAAGTGTTTTCTAGAGCAGTTGCTCCATTTTACACTTTTACTGGCAATGCACAAGGGGTCTGATTTCTCCACATTCTTCCCACACTTATTATTGCCTGCCTTTGTGATTATAGCCATTCTAGTAGGCATGAAATAGTATCTATTTGAGATTTTAATCCCAATTTACCTAATGGCTAATGGTGTTGAGAAACTTTTCATTTGGTGATTAATCATCTTTGTATCTTCTTTGAAGAAATTTCTGTTAAAATTATTTGCCTATTTTAATTTCATTGTCTATCTTTGTTGATATATGTTCACATATATCAGACACTAGACCCTTATCAGATATATGATTTTCAAACATTGTTTCCTGTTCAATAGACTTTCTTTTCACTTTCTTGATAATGTCTGTTAAAAAACAAAATTTTGATTAAACTCCATTTATCTATTTTTTTATTTGTTTACATGTGTTTTTGGTATTGTATTTAAGAAACCATTGCCTAATCCAGTTATAAAGATATAAAACTAGGTTTTCTCCTAAGAATTTTATATTTTTAGCTTCTTGGTCTTTGATCCATTCTGAGTTAATTTTCATATATAGACTGAATTATGGTTCCAAATTCATTGTTTAGCGAATAGATTTTTAGTTGTCCCAACACCATTTGTGAAAGACTATTCTTCCCCCTACTGAAATGTCTTGGCACTCTTGTTGAAAATCAATTGAACATAAATGTATGGTTTTATTTCTGGATTCTGAATTATATTCCATTTATATGTATGTATCTTTATGCCAGGACTATGCCATCTTATTTATTGTAACTTTATAGTGAATTTTGAAACAGGGAGATGTGAGTCCTCCAACTTTGTTCTTCTTTTTCAAGATTGCTTTCTATATTCTAGGTAATTTGCATTTCCATATGAATTTACTATCAGATTTTCAATATATGCAAAAAGAGCAGCTGGGGATTTTGATAGGGATTGCATTAAATCAATGACAAATTCGGTGAGTATTGACTTTTCAACAACACTAGGTCTTCCAATCCATGTGCACAAGTGTATTTCTGTTTATTTAAATCTTCTTTAATTTTTTTAAATGATGTTTTTTTTTTTACTTTTCAATGTACAAGTCTTGTCCTTGTGTTAAATTTATTCCTAAAGATTTTTATTATTTTGATGGCATTTTAAATGGTATTAGTTTCTTAATCTGGATTTTGGATAGTTCATTGATAGTATATGAATACATAATTTATTTTTCTATATTAATCTTATATCTCACAACCTTGTTCAATTAATTAGCTGTTATATTGGCAATGTGTGTGTGTTTATGTGTATTCCCTAGAAATTCTATATATAGTATCATGCAATCTGCAAGTAGAAATCATTTTATTTATTCTTTTCAAGTGAATGTCTTTTGTTTCTTTTTCTTTTTTAAAATAATTGCCTTGGCTAAAATGTTCAATACAATGTCGAAAAGAAGTGATAAAAGAAGACATTATTTTCTTGTTTCTGCTCTCAGAGGAAACCTTTCAAACTTTCGGTATTAAGTACAATATGGTCTATGGCTTTTGCATAAATGCACTTTCTCAGGTCAAGGAAGTTCACTACTTATCTTAATTTGTTTAATTTTTTTTAATCATGAAAAGATACTGTATTTGGCAAATGCTTTCTCAGTAGAGATGATCATGTGGTATTTTTCCTTTATTCTATTAATATGTTTATTACAGTTATTCATTTTTGTGGTTGAACCAACCTTCCATTCCTGGAATAAGTCCCAGTTGAGTATGGTGTATAATCCTTCTTGTTTGTTGCTAGATACAGATTGCTGGTATTTTGATGAGGATTTTTGTGTACATGTTTACAAGAGATATTAGTCTGTCGTTTTCTTTTCCTGCTGTGTCTTTGTCTGGTCTTGTAACCAGGATAATGCCACCCTTATATGATGAGTTGGGAAGATTCTCTCCTACTCTAGTTTTTGAAAGGGTTTGCGAAGGATTCATGTTAATTTTTCTTTTAAATTTTGGTAGTATTCAACAATGAAGACATCTGTATCTGAACTTTGTGGGGAATTTCTGATAATTCATTCATTTTCTTTACTTAACATAGATCTATTCAGATTTTCTATTTCTTTCTGAGTCAGCTTTGGTAGTTTGCATTTCTAGAAACTTGATTTTATCTTGGTTTCCAATTTCTTGGCATACAATTGTCTACAGTGTTCTATTTTCTTCTGAACATTTTTATTCCTAAAAAGTTAGTAAACAATACCTAAACTTTTGTTCTTGATTTAATAGTGTGAGCCTTTCTTTTTTTGTTTCTTGGTCAGTCTAGCTAAAATTTTCCCAATTTTGTTGATGTTTTCAAAGAAATAGCTTTTGTTTCATTGATTCTCTCTACTGCTTTTCTATTCTTTGTTTCACTTATCTCCACCCTGATCTTTATTATTTCCTTTCTTCTGCTTGTTTTGGGGTTCGTTTGTTCTTCTTTTTCTGGTTTCTTAAAAGCGAGTATTAAGCTGACATTTTTCTTCTCAACTATAGGTATTTGCAACTATAAATTTTTCTCTAAATGCTTCTTTCACTGCATCACATGCTTTATTTTTGTTTACATTCATCTCAAAGTATTTTAGAATTTCCCTATGATTTATCTTTGACACTTTTGTTATTTTGGATTGGGTTGTTTAATTTCCACAAATTTATGAGTTTCACAATTTTGGGGTTATTTTTTTTTAATTTTATTACATTGTAGTCAAAGAAGATGCTTTGTATGTAACAACCCTTTTACATTTATTGAAACATGTTTGATGCCCTACCATATGAACTGTCCTGGAGAGTGCTTTATGTGCATGTAAAAAGAATGTGTTGTCTGTTGTTGCCAGGTGGCATGTTCTACAGATGTCTGTTAAATCTAGTTTGTCTGTAGCATTGTTCAAGTGTTCAATTTTCTTATTGATTCTGTCTAGTTCCCTCCCATCCCCGGTATTGAAAGTGGAATATTGAAATCTATAACTATAACAGCTGAATTATCCATTTCTCTTTATAGTTGTGTCAGATTTTCCTTCCTATATTTTATAGTCCATTTTTTGGTGCATATATGTTTATAATATTATATCTTTTTGTATATTGACCCTTATATCATAATACAATGTCCTTTGTCTCTAGTAACAATATTTCTCTTAAAGTCTATTGTGTCTGATATTAGTTTAAGTGTGCAAAATCCCTTTTGGTTAATTATTGCATGATATATTTCCTATACTTTTATTTTTGACCTATTTGTATTTTTGAATCTAAAATGTGTATCTTTAGGCAGCATAAATTTGGATAATGTTGTGTGTGTATTTTTAATTTTTAGTCCATTACTTCAATATTTACATTTTAACTGGATTGTTTAATCTATTTACATTTTATAGTTACTGAATAGGAAGGAATTTTGCCTGCCATTATGCTATTTGTTTTCAATTTGTTTTTTTTTCTTTGTTATCCCTCTATTAGACCAAAATTGTCTTCTTTAGTGTTAAGTAGATATTTTCTAATGTACCATTCTAATTCCCTTGTCATTTCCTTTACTACATTTTTTGGGTTATTTTCTTGCTAGTTTTCCTGGAAAGTTAATTTATAACAATATAATTTAGATTGATACCAACTTAATTTCAATAGTATACAAAAACTTTGCTCCTATGCAATGCCATTCCCTTTCTCTCATTTGTGCACTATTGTCATCAAAAGTTCATCTGTATATGTTATATGACTATCAATCAAGATTTATAATTATTACTTTCTACAGTTGTCTTTTAAATCAGATAGGAGATAAAGAGGTACAAGTTGAAACAAATATTAACGTTTTCTCTTATATTTGCTTATATAATTACCTTTATCAGTACCCTTTAATTCTTCATGTTGAATAGTATTTCCTGGAGTGTAAATCTGGTAGTGACATATTCTCTTGGTTTTGTTTGTATTTTTCCTGAAAAGTATTAATTACTTATTCATTTTTAATGAATAGTTTTGCTGGATGTACAATTCTTGATTGAGAGTTTGTGGGGTTTTTTTTCAACACTTAGAATATGTCATCCCACTGTTTTCTGGACTCCACAGTTTTGCACAATAAATAATCTTTTAATGTTACTAAGCATCCCTTGTATGTAATGAATTGTTTCTCTCTTGATGTTTTCAAGATTTTCTCTTTGTCTTTGTCTTTGACAGTTGGATTTTGATATGCTTAAGTGTAGATCATTTTAAGTTTATTCTAATTATAGTTTTTTGAGTTTCTTGTATGTGTATATTTATCTTTTTCATAAAAGTTGTGAAATTTCAGTGATCATTTATTCAACTCTGCTGTCTGCCCCTTTCTCTCTCCTCCTCTTCTTCTAGAACTCCTGCTGTGTCTATGTTGGTATGCTTGATGATGTTTTATAGTCTATGAGGCTCTGTTCATTTTCTTCATTCTTTTTTGTTTCTTATCTCAGACTGGATGACCTCACTTAACCTATCTTTAAGTTTGCTGATTATTTCTCCTCCCAGGTCAAATCTTCTGTTGAGCTCCTCTAGTAATATTTTTATTCAATTATTGTCCTTTTCAACTTCAGAATTTTTATTTCATTGCTTTTAAATCATTTCTATCTTTTTATTGGCATTCTGTATCTGGTAAGACAGTGTTCTCATAGTTTCCTTTGGTTCTTAGACAGTCTCTTTTAGTTCTCTGAACATATTTAAAATAGCTTTTCTAGTAAATCCAATGTTTTACATTTTTCAGGGATGATTTTATTAATTGCTTTTTTCCCTGTTCGTAGGTGGTACTTTCTTAATTTTTGTTGTTTGTTTGTTTAATGACTTTTCCGAGGTAATTGTGTAAAGTCCACAATCTTTATTATGCGTGGTCACTGACATCTCTTCTTGGTTAGCTTAGTAGTGAGCTAATGATTGACCAGAGATTTCCTGAAGCATCTGAAATGAATTAGTCTTCCCATCTTTTCCCGCTGTGTGTGTGTGTGTGTGTGTGTGTGTGTGTGTGTGTGTGCATGTTGGGGCATGCCTTCAGCACTCACCTGGGCAGTTTACAACTCTACTCTTGCCTTCACTTCCTATTTGGTCGAATGCTCCCGGTTAGCAAGAGGTGAGAACGTGGGGCTTGCTCAGGTCTTTCTTGAGCATCTGTTCGGTAGTGGGCACAAACTCAGCTCCTACTCATATTTGTGGCCTTCCAGATGCCAGGAATACATCAGAGCTTTTCAAAGCTCCTGTGGACAGCTTATTCTCCAGCTTTCTCTTTTTAGCTCTTTGTTTAGCCTATGGTTTGTCCCAATTGTTATCCATCACCTCAGGTAACCATGATGTTAAATATTTGCCTCTGATTATCTTTGATACATGCCTTAGAGAAAATCTGTTTGCCTTAATCAAGTTCTGAGTTGGGTCAAATAAAGGAAGCCTTCTGAATGAGGTCTTCCAAAGATCTAGCAAATGAATCAAGTAATGACAGTTTTCTTCAGAGTGGTCTTTCTTCAGTCCTGCGTTTATCCCTCCAGTGGCTGACAGGCTCTGGTTTTCACTGATATTGCAAGCTCTTGGCTTCCAAGGCTACCCTGAAGCTGGGCAGAGGAGGATGGGAGTGGAGCAAGTGAAGCCACGAAACTTGTCCTTATGGACACCCAACCACTTTTTCCTGATTGAAGACCCCAAGATTGCTGTAAGCCCTGGGGGATAATTTTCAGAGTTCTGAAAAAGTTGTTTCTGTCATTTTTTCCAGTGTTCTTATCGCTTTAACAAAGGAGAGGATTATTGAAGGTCCTTACTCTGCCACTTTTGCTAATGTTACCCCTTCTAGTAGTTTGTAAATGTGCTCTAGACTGCCAGGTCTGTCTGTCTCCAGCCATTCCACATGGAGATGGCAGATTAATCCAGAAGCCCAGCTGGGGCCATATCACCACTCTAGAGATGTTTGATGGATTATAGGGCTTCCATCCTTGATCTGGTGTACATGACTTTCTACAAAATAGATGAGCCCACCTCTACCTAACTTTGGCTGCCGTGATTTCCTTCACACCCTTACCAATCTCTAACTCATTGGAACTAGCCATTCTGGAGTTTCCTATCTTCATGATTTTCTCATAATTTCCCTTCTGTTTGGAGAATGCTGGCTGCCAAGACGGGACATGTTTCAACGGGCCAGCAGCTCACATGTATTGTGTGTGAAAGGTTGGTTGTCTAATGGATCGGAGTTTGAAGTATGGACTCAGGAATGTTCATCTGAACTGCTTGTAAGCCAGCTGCTTTTCTGACTTATCCTTGCTAAACCTATAGATCTGGACTATGCTGATTCACCATTTGAGGGATTGTGTGTGATTAACATCAGCAAGACACTTCCATTTGAATTTTATGAAATTTCAGTGTCCCTAGGAAATGTCTAGTATAAAATTGCAGCATTGTTCCACAAAAATTGCATGAAAATAAGAATTGGATATCATCAACTTCCAAACACTTTATGCAGACACTGGACTTGGCCTTCAAGTAGTCTGAAAGTAGCATGCAAGTTGGTGTTTGACCTTGAGTTTATAACCATACCAGATTAATAGATCTAAAAATGTAACTAAATGCCAGAAAAGAAATTAGCAGCAAGTAATATGTTAGTATTTTACTACAGACAGAGAAAAGAGGTGTCAGGGAAGTCTCTCACGGATAAACGATTTGAGTAGAGATT
Source organism: Propithecus coquereli (assembly GCF_000956105.1). Classification (NCBI taxonomy): domain Eukaryota; kingdom Metazoa; phylum Chordata; class Mammalia; order Primates; family Indriidae; genus Propithecus; species Propithecus coquereli. The sequence continues at coordinate 10,791,229 of NW_012144967.1, forward strand.
CACAGGGTTTGGGGAGACGGAATACAGGGAGAAATTTCAGAATAGGATACAAGGAAGGGACCTTCAAAATTCAATATTCCAAATAAAAGTCTTATTAAAAGTGCCAGTGCTGGGTTGTGCCTTTAGGGAGCCTGAGTCAATATATATTTACCAGGGCCCAGGATTCTGTATTTTAACAAGCATCTTGCATACTTCCAATGAGGATGAGTTAGGCTGTGATGAAGAAACTGAGGCAGGAATGTTTGCTAGGTATCCAAAACCTGATAAGGGGATCTTTTAAGTTTAATTACAACATATGTTTAAAAGGAATGGTAGTGATTATGAATTATAAGTTTCTCAATCTTGGCACTGTTAACATTTGGGGTCCAAGAATTCTGTGTTTTGAGGGGCTTTCTTGTGCATTGTAAGATGCTTGTCAGCATCCTTGACCTCTACCCACTAGAGGACAGTAGCACTTCCCCCGCCTAGTGTGATCCCCAGAAATATCTCCAGATGTTTCCAAATGCCTCCTGGGGAGCAAAATCATCCTCAGTTGAGAGTCACCCCCAAAACTTTGTGGCTTAAAACTATTTATTATTATTATCTCTCATTTTTCTATGGGTTGGCTGGGCTCAGGAGGGCCATTCAGATCACTTCCTCAGTAGAAAGCTAAAGAAATTAGGTGCGGATGCCAAATTTCAAAAACATGGAGCAGAATTTATTTTAGAACTGGAGAGCTGAGCATTTGAAGCTAGAGGTGGGTGGGCTGCAGATCAATCAACTTGTATGCAACAAATGGCTGTGGAGCCACTCCAGAAATTTTGGCGAATACTCAGGGCCAGGTTAAATAGACAGAAATGTGTATCAATCATGTGAGTAGATATGACGTGTTTAATGCTGAAGGCAAGGTGTAGAGTTATCTGCTGCTCAAAGAATCAAGAGATTCTGGAAAGGACCTCAACAACCTGAATCATGACTTTTCAAATATAACATCTTTTTCCAACAAAAGCAACCTGAATATATATATATGCTATGATTTTTCTTAATGTTTTCACCTGCTGCTTTTGTTTACCTGCTTCACATTTCAAGTTGTTACATTTATACCTATTTTATAAATATTTATAATAAAAACACTTAAATTTTCTCTTTGGGTTTTAGGAAAACCAAGATGAAATCTATTGCATCTCAACCATTTAGCCTAAACTCTTATGTCCATATAAGCATAGTACTTATGTTCATATAGCAATATCTTGTTCTCAGGACATATCACATGCTATTTCTCATTCAATCTCCATGAAAATTCTTTGGTGTGTGCATAGTACCCCCACTACCATGAGAATGCATGTCCATGGGCATTTTATTTATTTTTTGTAAACCCATTATAGAACTTGCCCAATCAGTTCTCATTGTCTTGGATCATGTAATACATGAGGCTATGATGCTCTGAGTCCAGTGGTTGAATGGTAAACTGAAGAGGAGAATGGATAGGCAGTACAGAGGCATGGATTTTCCTTCCAGCTTTGGCTGAAAAAAAGGTGTGTCTTCCTATGATATACTCTACTGTCTGAATTATTGCATTTTTCCTGTTTATAAAAAAGAGGATATCTTTATGGATTAAGTGCACAGGTTCTACTTCAATCATGCTTGCTGCATGGAAGATATCCAAAATCTATTACTCGAAAGAATGAATCAGCAAATTAATGATTGCACTAGGTCACCTCTAATTCCCTTCTCAACTCAAACATTCTAAGATCCCATGAAATCACGGTTTTCACAGCCAGCAAGTGTCCTGAATTCTCCACTTGTTATCACAGCTATACATTCTTTCTCAAGGAATTTTCAGTTAGATACTTTCTTCAGCAGCATAAATTTCTTCTTTTTTCCTGGAGCATCCCATAAGCAAACAAACAAGCTATGCTCCTTCCTACCTTAAAACAAGCCAAAACAATACAAAATAAACAAACTTTTGACTTCAGATTATTTATGCATGCAGTCCATCTTTCTTCTCTCTGTTCACAGAAGCATTTCTCTTGTCACTCTCCTACTGCCTTGTAACACATTCCAATAAAACCTTTCTCACGACCACTTCACTGAAACCAAGCACCCCCATATTATAAAACTCAAAAGTCACTTCTCAGTCCTTATTTTTCTGGACTTTTTTTTAAAACATTTAATAAATACACTATTCTGTTATTTTGAAACACTCACTTATCTGAGATTATGGAACAGCACACTTTATTATAGTTTTCCTCCTTCCTTTTAATTATTTTAGTGCCACATAGCTTGGTCCAAAGCCATCATTTTTTCCTTATATGCATTCTGTTCCAAGTGAGTTGATCATGTCTCATAGCTCTAATGTTTGTCACTCCCAATATTTTATCTCCAAATGTAAATTCTCCAAGTGAGCTCCTAGGTTTATATGCCCAATTGCATATTCGATATCTCTATAGGTGTTGAATAGGTACTCCAAGATTAATATGAACACAATGAAACCCCAGAATTTTTTACACAGATGTATTTTTCTTCAAGTCTTCTTCATCCAATCAAAAATTAAGGATGAAAAATCAAGAATGTGTTCATGGATCCTCCATTTGGTTCATTCTCTACTGCTAATCAACCAGCCCGACTGGCTCTTTCCATCTACTTCTATAGACATTGAGAGAAAAAAACAGGAGAATGAATGAATGAAATAACATTCTCTTTTAATTTTTTTTCACTCTAAGGTAAGTTGAAGAAATTCATTTCAATTAAAATCTGCAGTTAACTGTCGAATTGAGAGTTGGTAAAGAACATATCCACAGTGAAATTATATCTCACAGTGGTTCATGGTATCAGATATTAACATAAAACTCCAATATCCAGCCTTCCAACACTGCTTAGCAGATACTGACACATAGAAACACTGGGGGCAGAGAAGGTAAGTGTGAATTCCACGTTTACTCAGAAGGGGGATCCCTAGAAAAGTATTTTTTTATATTAAATTTTATTTTCTTGAAGTCTGTGCTACAATTCACTTTTCACAAATGTATCATAGGTATTACAAAGTATCAAGGGTGCTATATTTTACCAATGATTAGCAATACCAGTAATAGTCTCTAGTTCTGTTAATTCTAGGATTTTATAAATGGCATACCTATTTAATCAATTGTTAACCAAATAGTTGATTTGGTAATCACAATCAAGTCACAAACCACAGTTTGCATGCAAGTTCCATGGGTTGAGGGAGATGTAATATAAAGTATTTCTGAATTCTTAGAGCAGAAGCAGGATTCAATAAAAATGCACTATGGAATTCTGCTGCACATGCTCTACTAGGTGCTTTCAGGTTTGGACCTGCTTCTTCCGGTTTGTCTTTCTTTTTAATGACCACCACTCATTTTTGTAGGCATTGTCTCCTTTTTTCTGATTACAAAAAAGTGTGTCTCCGTGAGGGCAATCCTTATTCCTTGCAACTTCCCTGCACTTCACCTAACCCTTAACATAGAAGGAAATTACACAATAAACTCAAGATGACGATAATGACAAGGAGGAGGTGGCTTTGAATGCAATAACAGAAGCGAGTCAAAGTGGCTCCTTTCCTACACAGCTGTCAGGATCCCAGTGATCGGCTGCTATCACTTAGTGGGGAATTGGTGTTCAATACATTCTAAACTGAGTCAGAGTCCTGCTGCCTGTAATCGGATCTCATTGATTTTTAATGAGTATAATTGTCTCAGGGGTCACTGAAGCTACTTTTTTTCCTTCCCCCAGTATATAAGCTAGCTTGGTGGTTAATGTGGTGAGCAGGCAAAGGGTTAACCAAAAAATAACACTATTTAGCCACAAATTGAAAGGCAATAGAGTTGGGGAGAAACAGAGAGAAAAACCTCCGGCAGAAGCAGTGACTAATAATGGCAAACAATTTATTTGCTTCAAAGTTCATTGCAAAGGGCAATAATTGTTTTAAATAGAAAAACTGTTGAATTATAATTGGGAGTAATTGAAACTCACCGAAATATTGAATAAAACATTAGATATTAACCGATGTTATCTTTATAATTATCTTCAGGAGTAACAGCAGTGCAGACCATGAGCTGCTGTGAGCCTCACCCAAACCCCAGTGTCTTTGGCAGTCATTTCTGCAAGTGTCTATTAGCAGGAGCCACGGCTGAGTAGATAACAGGTCCAACTGGTCATCTCTGTGTGGCACCTCCTGAATGCACGGCTGGACAGAAACCAGCACAGATTCTGTCTCCGCAAGGGTGGATGTTATAAAAGTGACAATGAAGTGCACCAGGCTGGGTGGGTGTCCTGCGATGGCCTTTGTGGGCTCTGAGCAGTATTTCCACAAGCCATTATGATGTCGCTCAGCGCGCCATCTCCCTGAGCACAGCCCGGGCAGGGGCTATTAACTGCTATTTTCCAGCTGTCACCCTCACCGTGTCTGCTGTCACATCGTTTGTCCAACAAATTCCAGCTTTGTGGCACATTCCCTCCTACTCTCCTTGCCCTGCACCCAGAGACAGGCTCTTCCTGTATGCCATCTGCCTGTGACACCAAAATGACAGCCAGAGTGGGATGAAGGCAGGAGGCTTACATGGCCGAGAGTAGAAAGTCTGAGTCTGGCAGAGTGGGGAGACAGCCACAGATGACACAAAGATGGCAATGGTGGCCATGCTCTCTGTTTCCTCGTTCTGCTGTGAGGCTTGACGGCAGGTGTTTTGCATTATTATTCCATCTCAGTGTGCCTAGGACCTAGCCAAGTGTCTGTCTGGTAGATGAATAATACCAGCTTGTTGAATGAACCTAATGGACGAGTCCATACAACACAGTGCTGTGGTTAACAGATAGGGCTCAGGAGTCAGGCGGGGCTGGGTTCTAATCATGCCTCCCACCCATACCCTTGATGTGGCAGTAGGACAGTCTGAATATGCTTGAATAGGGACTTAACTGCTGTACACCTCATTTTCACCAACTGTTAAATGGGAATAACAACAGTCCCCAACCCACCCATCAATGAATGTAAGAAGAATCACTGAGCACAGAGCCTGGAGCACAGTGAGCGGTAAACAAGCACCCAGGAAGATAACACCATCTTACGTGGCCATGGGAGGTTCCCAAAGGACATGTACAGTTGTCAGAGTGCCTCTTTCATGGCACGCCTAGCACTCAGCTGAAAGCATAATCACCTGAGACTTGGGCAACAACTCTCTACCTCAGGAGAGCTGTGCTAGTCAAAGGAAAACTTTGAGAGCTCCCTTGCACTTTCAGCTTCAGGTCTAGACTAGAGAAAAGCGGAGGAGCCAGTTTCCAAGCACCCTTCCCTGAAGTCCCCATTGTGGCCTTTTCCCCCTGAACATTACCTCTCTAAAGGTGAGAGGAGGGAGAGAGAAAGGACAGAGGAAAAGAGGCTTTCTTTCCTAAAGTCTGCTGTGGTCTGACTAGTCACCCTCCTGGGGCCTCCTGTCCACCAGACGCCACCTTTGCTCATGAGGCCTGCCCCAAGAGCAGGCCTCCCCCTGCATGCCAGCTGCGTGGGAGAGACCTTGCCCCTTGTGCTGAAGAGGGACCAAAGGAATTCAGAAAGTGGTGGACATCTGTTTACAATCCCTTTATTCCTTTAACTAAAAGCCCTCGATCCCATTATCACAGCCTAATTGAATGATTCCCAAGGTCACCATTTTGCGTTTAACCCAGTAGAGTATTTTTCCTACCAGGCAAGTGGAGGAGGAGAGGGTTAGTGAGCACATGGGATTGGGGTAAGGAAGTTGCAAGGGATTTGGCCATCATCATGTTGGGAAGACCTTGGGAGGCCACCCAAGCTGAGCTGCTTGAGAAAGCAGACTTGGAGGCAGGTGCTGGATCAGATGCCTGGCCGATCATGAAAAGTGTGACACTTAATGGAAAAGAGTAAAGTATTCAGAGCTGTGGACAGAGTCAAAGTCAAAATATTAAGGCTTGATTAGAGATAGAGCACATGTGGGAGAGCTGGCATTGGGTCGGTTCAGATGTTGTCCAGATATGGTGAGAAACTTGGTAAGTTTGTAGGTTTGTGACTTGCACCTCAGGCTGCATCTGATGGCCCAAAACTATGCCCATGGTTGAAGGATGCTGCTAGGCTAATCTTACAGGAGGGTTTTCTAAAGGAAGTCCTGGACACTGCACACCTGGAGGGATTACCCACTGAAGAGAAGTCAAGTTATCAGAAGAGAAAAAAACATTAAGGAAAGTGCCAACTATGCTCTCAGAAGAAAAACAAAGCTCCATTCACTTTCCAGCATTTCAACAGCTTACAATATATGGTAGCAAGTGAAAAATCTTTTCACAATCTCTCTTTTGCTCACGTGTTCTCTTGTTCTCTCTTTCTCCAACAAAAAGATTTATGAAGTCAGTGTGATTATTAGGATCCTTCCAGAATAGGTAGCCCTCACTATAAACCTCCTCCTTAGCAAGCGAGGATCATGTGTGAAGAGAATAATATCCACCCTTCTGTCCACTTTTCCTCCCCACCCAGCTGTAGGTGTGGCACCTCTTGAGTAAACATTAGAGGCACTGTTTGCTGTCCAGCAACCAGACTGAGCGTGAGCAGGGCTTCTGGAACCCAGGGGAATTTCCATGCTATGAGCAGGTGGAGTCAATCCACATTCCTGGGAACAGAAGATTACGAGAAATTGGAAAGTCCCCTGAATAGGGCAGTGTGTGTCCCAGTTAAGGAGAAAGGCATTCACATAGAGAACAGCCACTAGTGTATTGCTGTAAGGCGGGTCAGACCTAGAGAACATCAATTTATCTTATTTACAGAAAGAGAAAGTGCGTATCTTTTATTTATTTTTAAGTAAATTCTGGTGAAAGGCTGACACTCAGACTTGAAAAGAAAGCATCTCTGGTTGGCCATTGGGGTCAGCTTTGTCCTGTGGGCTCTCCTCGCTTTCCCAAGGCATTAAAACACAGGTTGCAATTCACAGCAGCCACTGGAAGGCTCTGCAAAGGCTGAGCCCAGCCTGGCTTACTCCAGAGGGCTGATATCAGGCTCTACAGCACGCTTATTTCAAGCTGTTTACAATGAAAATAAATTAAATCAAGCATGCTTTCTCCCTGAGCCCCGCCTCCAGCTAAAAGACAGCTCGCACTTCTGTAAGAGCCCACGCCATCCAGATGTGGAGTCCCCTTGTAAGTTGCAATGGCTGGATCAGCAAACAGCAGAAAATCAGGAAGAGCTGCAAGAAGTCACCCCAGGGAGGGGGAAGAATATTTCATGAAGAAGGATGTAGTGTTAGAGTTCAGCACAAGGAGAAAGCTCAAGGTCAGTGAGAACCGTTTAGTGGATCGACGTTGCTTCCTCTGAGAACTGCTTCCAAGGCACATCACCTCTGGGCATTGGTTCATTCTGCTATTTACCACTCGTAGTCTTGGCAGACATGGAGTATCCCACATGTGTGCTGCCTTAAAGTACTTGGAGCAGATTCAAATTGAATAAGAATTCGGCCAGAGGTCAGACCAGAACCAGTGAGTGGGAGCCGTGGGGAGGAGGACTTGCGCTCATTTGAAGTGACTTGTCCTCCAAAGGGTTAATCCAGGAGCCATATTGGTTCAACAAATGTAGGACAGCATTGTCTTGAGATCTTCCATTACTCTGTCATATTTACCCCTAATTGAGAACACTGGTTTGCAAAACCAGTTGCCAAGGAAAAGGTGAATTAGTTCTCATAAAGAACTCAGCACCTTCAGGGTAGGGGTGGGGGGTTGTCCATTATCCCACAACTGGCTCCTGAGATCTGAAGCAAGGACACATGGAGTGGACCATGTATAGAATGGAAACAAGGCTCCACAAATAAAATTATGATGCCCAGAAAGAGAGCCTAGGTTGGTGATCTGGGTGCAAGACAAGGTGCTCAAAATGTGTGGGAAGGGCTGTTGCTGGCAAGTTGTGACTATGTTGAAAGTTACTAGAGAGCCAGCTTCCTGAGCATACGCCCATGCTCTGCAATCAATGTTTCAACGTGGGATTATATCTGAAAGAAGTGAAATGGGGAGCAACCTAGACAAAGGAGTGGTCTTCACAAGGACTGTGTAGGACAGAAGAAGAGAGCCAAGTTCAACAGCAACACCAGAGACAGCGAGAAACAACATGGTTACATGGGTTGCTTTTGTGATGCTTGAGTCCCGGCTACAGGTTTGCCCATCACCCAGATAGTGTTCATTGTTTTCCTTAGGTAGGTTTCTGCCCCTCCCCTCTTCCACTCTCCCCCCTGGTTGATTTCCACTGAATTTTACTTCCTTCTGTGCATATGTGTGCTCATTGGTTAGTTCAAATTTAATAGTGAGAACATGTGGTCTTTCTTTTTCCATTCTTGAGATACTTCGCTTAGGAGAATGGTCTCCAGTTCCCTCCAGATTGTTACAAAAGGTCATATTTTTTATGTCTGAGTAATACTCCATGGTGTACATATACTACATTTTATTAATCCACTCATGAAACATTTGTACCCCCTTAATATTTTGAAATAAAAAACAAAACAAAACAAGAAATAACCATAGCAGCAGAGTGTGCCCACACCAGGGAAGCCCTGGTACCAGGGTGGAGCTGAGAGAGACCCTCCTGCCACAGGAAGTGAGCCCTTCTTGAAGGAGAAACCACAACTTCCTACAAATGTGACCCATAGTTCAGGAGTTAAAATGTTTTTTGAAACCATATTAATAATTTAAACTTTTCAAAATGTTAGAACAACTGTGCCAGTTTATAAGTATTAACACATACTGGGCTCTTCCCAGGACTGGCAACATAGTTTGCAGGAACCAGTGAAAAATGAAAGTGGATGGCCCCTGTTCAAAAGTTAAGAATTTCAACAGGGACATAGCAGAGTATTAGACCAAGCGCAAAGCCCTCTGCCCGGCTGGCCCTTGTTCAGGTACCATTCCAAGTGGCTTACATGCATTAGCTAACTAAAACTCCCCAAAACATCCCTATGAAATGACAGCTATTATTATCTCTAAGTCAAATGAAATCCTGAGGCATGTACCCAAGGGATGTCAGCCAATAGATGGTGGAGCCCAGATTGGCATCGACACAATCCTTCCTTCAGAGTGGCACTCCAACCCCTAACCCTTGTGCCCACTGCCCCCAGTAGAAAAAAGGGACCACTTAGCCAAAGACAGCATATGTAAGAACAGAATGATCCCACTCTTAAGAGAATAATCTTCCTGTCCCTGGAGGTATCCAAATTGAAGCTGGAAAAACAGTGTCAGGAATTTAAAGGTGATGCATTTGCTGGGAAATGAGCAGCGTGAGGAGACCTGGAGTACTGTATTTATTGATGAACTACAGCAGCGGTTCAGACTTCACTGTGCATAAGAATCATGTGACAAGTGTGAAAAATGAAGATCCTTGGCATGTGGAGAGCAGGAGATCTGAATTTTTAACATCTACAGATTCTGATTTAGTTGACCAACAGGTCAGGCTTAGTCACCTCTATAGGAAGTAATTTTCAATTTCTCTTCCAATTCCACATTTTTTGACTTATTTTAATTCTGTGAAATGATTGTGTTTTGAGAACACCACTGCTCTTTCCCTTTCTCTCTCTCTCTCTCGCTCTCGCTCTCGCTCTCTCTTTCTCTTTTTCTATGCCCACCTCCAATTTCTATTTATCTCTTCTTCCCCCTTTGGTCGAGAGCATACAATCCATGCCCACCACCAATCAGGGGTCTGCCTCTTCTACACTTTATCATCTTGCACCTCGTCTTAGTTCAGGCTGCTATGAGAGAATACCACAGACCAGGTGGCTTTGATGACAAACATTTAGGTTGCACAGTCCTACAGCAACCTGTGCTGGCAGACCCAGTGTCTGGCGAGGGCTCTCTTGCTGAGTTATAGATGACCGTATTCTCACTGTATCTCCACATGGCTGAGAGGGCAAGAGAGCTCTCTGGAGTCCTTTTTATAAGGGCACTAATACTACCCATGAAGGATCAACTCTAATGACCCAATTATCTTCCCAAATCCTCACCTCCTAAGATCATCACATTCAGGGCCGGGATTTCAACCTATAAATTCTGATGGGACACACACATTGAGCTCCTCACATACGTTTAGGCTGCTGTTCCTGGATCGGTCTTCCTCCTTTGGCCAACCAACCCTTGTGCCTCTCCTTTCTCCAAATTTTACTCAAGTGTCTAGGGCTTCATGTGTGTATTTCCACTCCTCAGTTCATAAAATAATGGTCTAGATCATCTCTGTGGTCCCTTCCAGCCCTAACATGGTATATATTTAAAAATTAATATCTGTGAGGAATGTTATTCCAATAATCTCCACCGGTTCCTCAACCCACGGCACTGATGCCCGGAATAAGATCCTCTCTCCACAGCTAGAAGAGCATGAAGACAGGAACCTCACCATGGCAACACTCTCTGGAGTACTGAATTCCATTTATGTAAGTCCACTGTCCAAGAGCAGTCCTTGTCCTAATCTGATGACAAGATTTTTTTCAATGGAATTATTCCACTGTGTGAGATGTATGTAGCAAGCCTCGGGTGTATTGCTATGTTTCCGTCACTTACAAGTTGTTGTATGTTTGAAGTCTCCTGTTAGATTGTAACTATGCTAGAGACTAAATTTGTCTTAATTCTTCAGTAAACTCCACGAACAGTGAGAATTTCCTAATATCTGCAAGCTAGTTAAACTGCTAAGTTTTTCTTCACCCCAACTAGTTTCTTTCCTCTTTGCTATCTTATTTGTCTCTTCATATCTTCATCTTTGGGTGATGCAGTCTGAAGCACATAGTTACTTAGGTAAGTCATTTTCAAATGTTACCACTCATAAGAATCTTTCAGGGAAGTGTTTCTCAAAGTCTGGACCCTGGATCAGCAACGCCAGCAGCGGCCAGGGCCTTTTGTTGAAAATGCAGATGTCCAGGCTCCGTCCCAGATGTCTGAATCAGAAACAGTGTCAGGGTCCGGCGGTCTGTGCTTTAACAAGACCTCCAGGGGATTCTGATGCAAGCAACTTTGAGAACCACTGATCTGGGGAATCTGGCTAAAAATGCACATTGTCAGGCTCCAACTGGAGATTCTAGTTCTAGATTCCCCAGTTGATTCAGGGAGCAGGACCTGAGAGTCCACATATTACCCTCGCCTCTCTGTGGAGAAACACTGTTTTTCCTTCATTTAGGGTTCTACATGTTATCAAGTGCTTTCACAGGATTTAAGTTCAAAATTTCCTCTTCACGAGAATCGAGGACAGTTTCTGGTGGCTATTTCATTCCTGTCTCCTGGTTCACGTTTCATTCAACACTCACCTGATAGTATTAGAGTTACACATGTGTGCTCTGACACCCTTACCAAGCTGTGAATGCCTGGAGGAGAGAGATCTCATTTTCATCAACTTTGCATAGGGCTTGTTGTAGCCAGTGCTTTGCTTCCAAAAGAGGATCAATAACTAGTTGAATTTTCTCCATAGACACATCTGGACATTATTAGTTGCCTTCGGGGGGACAAGATGACCAAGTGAGCCCTACATAAGCTTTCCCGTGAGTAGTCTGACAGTGTGACCTTCAGAACAGCCATGAAGGCAGCATCTATAAACACAATGTGAAAAGCAAGAGAGAAGGGAATTAGTTTTGCTGATAATTAAGCTCAGAAAGACATGGACATCAATTATTCAGTTTCCACAAGTTCTCATTAATATAGGCTTCTCAAGTGCAGACAGAATAATAATTCAAGTGCAGACTGGACTCAAGTTTATCTTTGCATGTTCGGTGAAAGAAAAATAAAGCGGTGGCAGGGGAGGGGTCAGGCGGCAGTGAGAGGTTGGTTAAGCAACCTGAGAGTAGGAGCAAGACCACTGACCAGGCACAACAGGGTAGGTGCCATTTCAGCAGTGCCCCTAAAGGAAAGGCACCATCTACAAATGACCTTACTCTAATGCTGTGCTTGTATTTATGCTTCGTATATACCCAAAAAACAAAAGATTTCATATAGTTAAGACACAGAAACCTATAATTTATATTCATTCGCCATCGGTTCAAAATGCTGCACTTAAAAATAGACTTTACATTTTTTCACTGGTTTGTACATTTTTAAAAGACAGCTCAACAAACGAGGTTTTAGTGTGTTTTCAGAACACATTCTTGGGAACCTGAGTTACCTAGGTTTAAATTCATCTCACTCCTTCATTTTTTGGGTTATCCATTTGAGTCTGTGTTCTTCTATGATATTTTGCAAAAGGAAGAGTATATGATTCCCTTCCGAATGTGGTTGGATAGGTGACTATAATTTGGGAGAAATTCGTATAGGCTGACGATACTAAGTTTTGGCGGAGATGTGAAAAGATAACTCTCACATTCTTACATATTGGTATAAGCACTGAACAGGAAAATTTGGTAATGTCTGCTGAAATCTAGTCCAAAATCTGCATAGACTGAGACTCAGCAATTCCTCCTCTAGGTATTACATTTACCCAGGAGGGGCCCTTGCCCGCATGTACACAAGGGAGACATGAACAGCCATGGTCACTAGAGCGTTGCCTCAAGCAGTGAAGCCACGGCCACAACACGGAGCACCTGGGCAGGCTGATGCCATGCTCATATGACGAATCCTCCACAGCTGTTAAAAGGAATGGATTCGACCTACATGAGGCAAAAAAGGGTAGATCTTGAAAATGCAATGTCTAGCGGAAAAAGCAAGTTGAAGAATAATAGTTAACACTGTCAAATTCAGTAATGGTATACAGTAAGGAATGCCATTAGCATGCATTAGAAATAGTTTAGAAAACACGTTAGAAAACAAATGGTGTGTTGCTCATGGATATGTGCACAGTACGTAGGAGGTACATGTAAAAGCATGGTTGAGACAGATGTACTTACTACACATCAGCTTCAAGGTAGCTAGCGGTTGCTATCTGGGAGAGGGTGAGGAGAAGGCTTCTTCAACACCTGTAATGCTATATTTAAAAAAAAAAAATCTAAGCAAACAAATAAATGAAATTTACTCTGGTTACGTGGTATAGGAAATAATTCCTCAAACTCTGCGTGTGGTTTGAACTTCCTAATTGGAAACAGACTACAGGTAGGGAAAGCTCCCTCTACGAAGCCTACTTTTCTAAGCTTATTAGTAAAGCTTGAGGTCTGAGGTTGGTGACCCCTTCTAGGACTTCAGAGAGCTGATTACAGAGCACATTTGCTTTAGGACATTAGGGATATAGCTGGGAGTGAGGGCCAGGGGAGAGGTGAAAATGAGAGCAAATTGGGTGGAAAGGAGTATTTATTGAATGCTTTGTGTGAAAAATAATTTATAAGATTTAGGGAAATGATGCAATTGCATAATTAGAAAATGCATGCAAATGCAACCAAAATGCATGTCTCACACAGACACTTGCGCCGCACACGTGCACACACACACAGGCCTTCAAAACTGTCCAACAACACCAAGAAAAAAATCCAAAAGAGCAGAAGGAACTTTTGCTTCTACCTTTTGACTCGGGCTAACTGAAGTGTCCCAGGCTAACTAACTGAAGTCTCCCTAAAGAGATCAGCCCAAACCACACCAGGCTCCCTGGGCCACCAGGCTGGTGTCCAGCTGCATGGTAAATAGCCAGAGAGAGAGAAAAAACATTTGTTGATTTTCCCACAGCTTCTGCTACAGAACACATGGTGGCAAAAGCCCCAAACCATGTCTGCAGTTTGGGAATCTAATCTAATCTGAGGACTGAATCTCAGGACTATCTGCACCAGAATCACCTGGCGAATGAGGTCTGCTTAACAGGTAGATGCCAAAGGCCCACCCCAGAACGTCTAAGGCAGACTCTTCGGGAGGGGCTGGGGACACACTGGCTGGACAAGCTTCCCCTCAAGGCTGGTGCACACTAAAGCTGGACCACTCTGTTGCACACCACCGTCAGGAGCGGATGCTATCGGGAGATGCGGCATTCTAGAAAGGACCTGTGACGTCTTGTTAGATATACAGAGTAGGCAGGCTGGAGTCACAGTCTCAGGATGAATTAATAATGTGTGACATTTCTTTAGTCGCTTTCATCATAGAGGAGGATGGGCCTAGAACTATAGGTGTGTTCCCCATGGATATTCCTTGGAATCTTTGCTTAACCAAACAATACCGGACAGGGCAAGGCTTTAAGGACATAAAAGGAATTATCAGGCCAGTGCTGCTGGAAAGTAGAAAATGAAATTCTCACTGTGTGTGAAGGCCGGTCAGAGGCCAGGCTGGACTGTACCATCCGTGCAGGACCAGGAGGGCCTCACCTCCTGCGCCCCTCATGGCCTCTTGGCATTCTTCGAAAGGTTTCCCCTGCACATCAGTCCCTCCATTCTGAGCCCTGGGACTCAAGAAGCTACAAAGCGATAAATCAATTATGAAATGGAAACCTCGATTACAGCCTGTCTGCTTAATTGTTTGACAAGTTAATTAATCTCCCAAGCAACTGGGCTCCGTTCTCCCTGTAAATTGTGGGGAAATAGCTACAACAGGTCCCTGAGGTCTTGGCAGTACAGTACCAATGAGGCTCCTGGAAAACGGAATAATAAGCATTTAGTGGGGTCAGTGCCTCACCACAGGAATGAAGAGGTTTGCTCCAGCTCCTGCGTGGAGGCAGTTTTGTCACCAATTATTTTGCTACTAACTAATTACAATCTGTACTTGTCTGTGTATTTATTTGTTTGTTTTTATTTCCCTTCCAAGAGACACATTTCTTTCCTTTCAAATAAGATTCTGTGATTCAAACAGCCAATGTTGCCAGATTGTTAAAAACACAATGATGGGGTTAATCTCCCCTCTCCCGGAACACGGGACCATTACAGCTACCACAGTAAATGAGGCTGGACCTTCCAAGTGATGGAGATGGATATGTGTTGTGGGTCTCTCCATCTGGCTGGATGAGGTGGCTACTGTTGTCTCAGCCTTGGGACGCTGTCACACTGACCTGTCTTCTGTTGCCTTTAGAAATTCCCAATGATAGAGGAAAATTGAGAAACTCAGGGAAGCCCAGTGGGGTCCAAGAGTTCCCTTCGCCAGACTCACCTGGAGAGCTTGTTTGAAACTGAAATGACTAGGCTGGGCATTATAGTTCACACCTGTAATCCTAGCACTCTGGGAGGCCAAGGCGGGAGGATCGCTTGAGCTCAGGAGTTCGAGACCACCTTGAGCAAGAGCAAGATGCTGTGTCTATTAAAAAACAAAAAAAAATAGAAAAATTAGCTGGGCATCATGGCACATGCCTGTAGTCCCAGCTATTCAGGAGGCTAAGGCAGGAGGATCACTTGAGCCCAGGAGTTCGAGGTTGCAGTGAGCTATGATAATGCCACTGCACTCTACCCGGGGCGACAGAGCCAGACTCTGTCTCAAAACAAATGAATTTAAAAAAAAAAAAAAAACTGAAATGACTAAAGCTTTTGTTTGTGTGTGTGTGTATGCGTGTGTATGATGTGTGTGTATGCGTATACACGGAGTAATCTATCACAACTACTTAAAGTTTATCTTATAAATGCAAGGCTATATCAATATTCTAAGACTCGTCAATGTAATCAATCATTTGAACAGTCTGAAAAATGTAAGCCACATGATCATATCATTTGATGCAGAAAATGCAAAACATTGTTGATGAAACTCAATGTCCACTCATGATAAAATCTGTAACCAAATTAGGCATAGAAGGAAACTTCCTCAACCTAATGAAAAGTATTTACACAAAACCTAATAACTTTTCATCCTTAATGGTAAAAGACCGAATGCTTTCTTTTTAAGAATTAGAAAAAGAGAAGAATTTCCAAATTCACTCCTTCTCCTCAACATAGTACTAGAATTTATAGCCAATGTCATATGGAAAAAATAAAATAAAATGCCTACAGATTGGAAAGGAAGAAATAAAACTGTCCATATTTGAATTTGACATTATTGTCTATGTAGAAAATGCCAAGGGATCTCCAAATAATAACCCTTAGAACTTATTAGTTAGTAATAATTAGTGAGCTTATTGAGGTGACAGGATGCAGAGTCAACAGGAATCAATTATGATCCTATATGCTACCAATATACAATTGGAAACCAAACTTAGAAAAGTAACACAGCTCCGAAAAATAAAATAAAACTTTTTTTCCACAACACTCCAAAAAAGTGAAAGAAAACATACACAAGCTCCATATCATGAAAACTACAAAACACTGATGAAAAAAATCAAAGATCTGCATAAATGG